>NC_041058.1:17411874-18011874 GCF_900634775.1 Gouania willdenowi | reverse complement strand
TTTTGTCTTGGTAAAGCCTTTGAAAATCAATTCATATCAGGTTATACACTTTTCAACATTGGGAATTTCTATGATGAACAGTATGTGCTCATATGTTCTGATTGGTCAATGGTTTGGTGAATGTGGTGGGTGTATAGGTGCATTTTCCCACTCCTTTTTGGTCATGTATTTACAATCAGTACCAGTTTGTTCAGCTTGTGTTGTATGTGGGTTTTCTTTTTTTTCTATACTCTTTCAACTGTATATTTATTTGTTGTCTTTACATGTACAACATACAACGATTACTGATATCATTAATAATAGTAACTTCTTGTTTTTTCCCCCTCTTTTTTTTAAATTAGAAAACGAGAACTACTTTCAAGAGAGGACCTTGAACTTCAGTGGAGGCCACTATATGAGCTATATGACAGGATTCTTTTCTCCAAGACTGAACATTTGGGCCTTAACTGGTTTCCCAAGTATGCCTCTGTTTTTACTAAAACTGCTTTTTTTAAAAAAAAAAAAAATGCACAGTCTTAGAAGTCAGGCCACATCTAAATTTTATCTTCTAAAATTAACATTTTACTTCAGCCCTATGGCTGATTTAGTTGTTTGGTTTGTTTGTGTGTTTTTCTGAATAGCACAGTTATTCAGTGGTTTCCAAAAATTGTCCTCTTTGGTCTGAAACTTTAATTGGTTGTAGCTGGCTGTGTGACAGCTAATCTGTTGACAAACAGTGTGTGGGCGCATGCTGAATAAATGGCCTAAATCACCATTTAATGTCATCAACATTAAAGGAATATTTGTCTCATCATTAACAAAAAATAAGTGTATTACCTAATTAATACCTCCCACAGATATTAAATAGATGAATATGTATGCTCTGTCCACTTCCAGAATTCATTAATTAATTCAACTAAAATGCAAGATTTCAAGCTGGAAAATTTGACCACAGAATCTTAGTTGCTAATGAGGATTATACTTTGAAAGCGGACATTGTTCATAGGCCTATATTAGCTGTGATGGTATGCATTGTGAGTGGAGTCTTTTATGAACTACAGACTTTCCAGTTTCTCATGAAACAATGTCTTGCACATCAGTTTTGTAAGAGTTTGTAGAAACCACAACATTCATCTTGATGTTTACAGATTGAGATTGTATTTAAAAAACAAACCAAAGACAAAATGAACATTTTTGCAAGCAGTGCGAGGGGCTCTTTTATGGTGCTATGGGAACATGTTGATGTTTATTACAGAATGCCTTGCCATCAATGTTTAAACACTGCTTAAAGCAAGCTGCCTTAGTTACTGACAGCCAGGCCACCTCTTTCAAAGTTTTAAACCCGCTCTAACAAATACAAATCAAACTGAATATGTTTTTTTTTATGCCTTTTGTCTCTTTTTACATTCAGTTCTCCACGGCCTCGTTCATCCTCTAAACTCAAAATCATAAAATTGGTTCAGAGGTGGTAAGGACAATACTTCTTTTTGTGCTTTATTCATTCTTTGAGGCACTTTTTTTTTCCAAAAACTGTACATTGCATGTGAGATAAAACAGGGCACCCTACTAGATGCTCAGGAGAAAAAAGAAGTCAAGACTTCATCATTGTTAACATTTCACTCATATCGGAGACTGTCGCACTGCAGCTACTGATTTTATTGTATTTTCAAACTTTGTCAAACTTTCTTATTCTCATCATCAGAATTTCTTATTCAGGCAGAAGATGAAACTTTTTGCAATTTGTCTTTAGCGAGTTTCCTGTTTATTAAAAAAACAATACAGGTGTAGACTTGTGGATACATATTTTAATTTTAATATCTTTTAATTGCCAGATGTTAGATGTGTTTTTGGTTTGTCAGTTATGCCACATTATGTTGAGTCATTATGTTGGAACAAAACTGTTGATGATTATATTCAGAGATGTTAGATGTTGAAATCTTTTGGATTCCTATTGGAATCAGGTTATTTACAGGATTTATCTTTAACCAGTTATGTAGTTTCTTGCAACCTCATCTTCATATTTTATCTGAACCTGGCCTTACCTACATTTCTAAATTATATTTTCAGGACTCATGTGAATGCCTTGGATCTTATCACAGTCCCTTCATTTCTAGAATATATCTGTGACATGTGGATTCACTTAAATAGAAAGGACAAACAGAGTAGCTTTGAAAGGTATCAGAACAGACTTTTAATTAGGTAAATTCATCTTATTGTGAGTTCTGCATGTTTTTTGACTATTCGCTCATATCTACGAACTGTTAGCTACCGTACATAAGGACTTGAGTTGGCGTAGAGATACAGAACCAGTATTTGACTGGCAGGGCAATTCCAACCAGGCATGGCTTGAGCTCGCATGTTAGCAGCCCTTGGGGGGGGGGGCGGGGGGGGTGATTGTGGACAGGAGGTCCAAAGCTGTGGTTATATTGGTCGCAAGCTTTCAGCACTGTTAAGTGACCAAAATCCTGCATTTGTAATCTATATCTGAAGGTAAGCACGTCAGGTGCTGTAATGCTAAAGATTACTAGTAGTTGCACAACAAAGTCACTTCCAAATGACTTTGACGTTGGAAGATTTAATTTTACTGTTATAATAATAAACAATAATACATTTTATTTGAAAATCAGCGCCTTTCAGGTCACCCAAGGTCACTTTACAGTGTATAATAAAACCACAACAGTGCATAGTATGAAAACCGCAATAAAAGTTAATTTAAAACAGTATAAAAACTACTGTAAACGTGAAGCTAAAACACAGCGACAGGGCAGTAGTGGTCAGGTGGGAAATGCTGTTTTGAATAAAAGCCAAATTTGATATAAATCTGACAGTTTGTGTTGGACGTAATATTAGGGTCTGTGTTACTTCAATGTTTGTCTGCTCATAACAGTCTCTCCATTTGTTGTCACTGTGTGAAATAGTTTTAGTGGGCACAAAAATGAACTTACAAGCAATTAGTGTGAAGACTCTAACTAACATCAATGTTCCTAATGACAGATCACGCTCACAATTAGTTTTTTCTTTTCTTCTAGCTCTGTGGAAAATGTGTTAAAGACGCTGGTGAAAAGCTGCAGACCGTAAGTACATTTTGATGCACTTGTGTTTGAATGTTAAAAATAAAATAAAAAATAACATTTATTATTCTTAGTTTATCTCTTTGAATAAAAAATTCCACAATATTAGTAATTTACAAGAAATTAATTCTGTACATATGTCTTACCGTAATTTAATTCAGCAGATTTAGGCATGATTTGATGGATAATGTAAATGTTGTTTTAGGTAAAGGTTTGTTACGCCTCTAGTAAAATTGAGAGAAGTGAAGTGAGACCCTACATGAGGCGTTATGTATTTAATATCAGGCATCGTGGAGTCAGACTAAAATGATCTCACATCACAAAGCTCTATTCTTACTCTCACTATAGTCATCTGCCTGCAAATATCTTGGGTGAGCACACAAACTAGTCCTTCAGTTTGCACTTACCTGGGTAATCCTATTATCTCATCTAATTCTGTTGTGGAAGAGCGTTTCCTGTTGCTGTGAGAAGCGGGAATGGTTTGTGGTCAACTGCTGAGACCCTCTGGATCATAAGCAGCAGCAACAGCAGCTTTTGCCCCTCAATTCCCTTCAGATGACGCTAATCCCTGAGATGGGGAGGCCCTGAAATAACCTGCAAGGTTTACACAAGCAAATCATTGACTGTGAAAATCCCCTTTTAGGTCCATGAGCTCAGCAGCAACATGCAATACAACTTACCAGTTACATAGATTTTATTCACCATTTACATATTACGTATAACATGGGGTTTTAAACAGTTTTAACTAAAAAATCATGCAGCAAAACAAATGCTTTACTGCAGTAGTTCTCAAACATTTTTGGCTCAAGTTAAGAACCCCTTTCTCTTATTTCTGAATCCAAGTACCCCCTTTTGTACTACAACATCAAAATACTATAAAAACAACTTGAGCATAATGATGGAATTAATGAGTTTTAACACATTAAAGATTCTAACTTTGTAAATAAATGTAATGAAAAGTATTTAGTGCCTCCTGAATAGATTTATTTATTTATTTTATCTTGATTACCATTTCCGGTCATCTCATGCTTAGTGCGGGACCAAGACTGACCTTGTACTTTCAGTTTATGTTCTAATCAAGATCATTATCCATCATCATTATTAGAATAATCATTTTTAACTAAAAAAATAAACATTATAAACCCCCTTTTCCTCTGTCTCTCTCTCAGGTACCTCCTGCAGTGCCATCACGTACCCCCGTTTGAGAAACACTGCTCATTACATTTAGTTTACAGCCCTAGAAAAAAAATAGATAGAATTGTAAGGGCTTAAAAAAATTCTTGTAATGCGTGACAGAAAACAAAAAAATGTTTGTTTTAAACTAAAGTAACTTACATTTTTTGTGTTTTTTTTCCTTCTGTTTTTTGTTTGTGCCTCTATTGTCAATAAAATTGACTCTTGTTAATAATCTTATTTGGGTCAGTAGATAATAACTGCCTACAACAAACCTGCCAAAAATTGCCAAAAACAATTCAACATGTCACGTCTTTATTTTAATTAATTTATTTTTTTTTTATCCCTAAGTTACTTTTCAGAGTCTGCTACTCAGGAGATGTTGGATGAGTGGAGACCACTGCTCTGTCCCTTTGATGTCACAATGCAGAGAGCCATCAGCTATTTTGAGCTCTTTCTCCCCACAACTTTGCCTCCAGAACTGCATCACCAAGGATTTAAGTAAGTACCTTCGCATGTACATCCTGCTCGGTTCTTGTCCATATTCCTACGATTTTGTAAATATTAGCTTTCCTTTTGGGAGGAAAGTGTAATAAATGCCATGTGACCTTGTTTCAGTCATACACAAGCATAGAGGACACAGATGTCATGACTGCCAGTTAGCGTTGGCATCCATAATGGAAAAGGTGCTTGTGTGATAAAGCTAGTGGGTGTATCTTATTCTGAGACTCTGACAGTTGAAACAAGAGAACCACTGGCTGGTTACACTTTGCTCTTGACTGAGTAAAGGTGAAGTGCTTTTAAATGTTTACTGTTTTATTTTGCATTTTGTTGAAAGGGAATGTCATTTTTCAAATTTTTTTAATTATGTTTCTCTGTTATTGCACTATATCTAACAGAACAGGCTGATGGGTTACATATACACTTGTCAAGGGAAAAAGAAGTAGCTTTAGCATTCAATTTTTTGTAGGTAATTCCCCTTTAGTTGTATTGCTTTGGCTGCTTCTTTTCAGATTAAACATCTTAAAAGTTTAAAGGATAAGAAGTAAATCATAATTTTAGACAATGAATTTAGCCTCTTTTCAAAATGGAAGTTTTTGCAAAATACACAGAAAATGTTTTAAAGGTTTTTTTTTTCCCCAATAATTTATGGATTCATACAGTTGTGTAAAGCATTGCAGAAGTGTTTTTTTGTTTAGAAGACCAAATATTAGATTTTGTTGGTTTTGATTTGTTTATTTTTTCAAGGAGCAATGCATATTAAAAACAAGGAAATGTTAAGAAAGCATGTACCTGTGAATATGCAGGATTGTAGCCAAAGCTAATTTCCATCCTCAGTCTCCTGCTGGACCAAAAGCCAATATATGTTAATTAGACGGTTATAGTATTGGTCATAGTCGCAAGAAAACTAAAACTGCATGCGATACCTACTCATAGGTAAGCAAAAGCAGTTTGAGGGGAAAAATGTCTTCTTGTCAACTTGATGTATAGTTTCTAGTATAGAGATTATTGATACAACATAAAGAAACATTTTTGCATTCTATAATCCAATTTATATGGCAAATGTTACCAAAATACAAACTAGTCAACAAAATGTGTTGTATTAAAACTAAAGGGTTTTCTGGTTCTAATCCTCATTTACTACCCATTAGTTTACTCTACCTGCTGGTTTTGCTCAGTCTAAGCTCTATCTCAGCTTGTGTACAGCATAAAGCCTGTCCTTTTATTATTTTTATTTATTCTGGTTGCGGCCCACTGTGTTCTGTGTATTTGTAAATGTTTGTTGTTGCCAGGTCTTTTCTTGTTAAAATAGATATTGATCGCAATGAGACTAAAAAAAGATAAAATAAATAAAGTAAGGAATATTGTGTTTTATGCACAGGACAAGTTATTCTCAGCACTAGCAGAGATGATGCCCAACCTACTAACATTAACACACAAAAAAGCAATAGACCAGGATTTCAACGCACAATATCTTTCTTTCAAATGCAGTAAAAAAAAAAAAAAAAAAAAAAATCCCCTTTCCGGAAAGCAGCTTTTTATTCTATCTTTACAAAAAATGTTTGTTTCCTGCTTGTTTAATTACACACATGTATATCTAATAGAGTTTTCTTCTATTATCAGGCTATGGTTTGATGAGTTCACCAGTTTGTGGATGTCTGTACAAAACCTTCCAAGCTGGGAAGTGGTGAGTAAATTTGTTTTAAAATAGTTTGAAGCGTTAATTAGTGAATATGTCTGTCATCTTCAATGTGTTTTCTCATATTTGTGCAGCATCTCGTCAACCTTTTTGCTCGCCTGGCCAATGACAACATTGGCTACATCGATTGGGACCCTTATATTCCCAAGGTTTGTTGTCAGTAGTTTAAGCATTCTGTTTGTATCCATTGAAGTACTTGTTTGTTCTGCAAGTTGGGAAACATGCTCGCACGTGTTTTAATGGTTTGAATGTCATTGCCATGGATTCATGTTGCCAACAAGTTATCAAGTTTCTTTTGATATGTTGGCTTGCACACATGCTTACAGAGTTTCCATTTGTGCAATACAAGAAAATAACAAACTTTTCTCATTTTTTTTTTTTTTCTCATTTAAGATATTTACAAGAATTTTAAGGAGTTTTAATCTCCCAGTGGGGACCAGTCAGATGATAGTAGCAAGATACATCACCAATGCCTACGACATCGGTCATGTGGTGCTCTGGGTGTCCTCTCTTCTGGTAAGTTCATGTTCTTTAGTTGTGTTTGTCATCTCTTTCTATACATATATGTATAAAGCAGCACACAAACAGCCCTGTGGGAGTGCTTTGTAAATAAAAACCACTCAGTGTTTTTTCCTTGATTTGTTCTTTTTAGGGAGGACCCAGTAAACAAGCTCAAGCTCAACTCAGTGGCCTTTTCAACAGTATAACATCCTTTTTTCACCCATCCAACCATGGTCGCTGGCTGGTGAGATACTTCTGCTTGTGTACACTTTAAAATATCAAGATAACCATTAACTACATAGATATAATAGGGTATTTGTAGTATTATTTTATATTTACGGTGTTTGACAATATGTACAGTTGCTACATCTTATCACTCTTTTAAATGGAATTGTTTCTTAATATCAACAGCATCTGAATAAAATGTAAAAAGTAAAAATATATCTTTTTATACAGAGATGGATAAATCTCCCTAAAATCAAAACCATGCAAATAGTGTATTTTGTGTCACTCATTACTTGACAATAATCGTAGTTAAACTTTGTCACCGATGTTTTGAAATCAATATGTTTTTCCAGGTGTCAGCTCCCTTCGTAAATTACTCAAATATATATATAAAATATGCAATCAGATTAAAGTGATCGGAGAAATTATAAACAAGCTTTTAAACTAAGGTCTCCAAACACAGAGAGAACTGGTCTGTGACATAATTTTGCAAAATAAATTAAGTGTAATAAATGCACAACAACAAAATAAATAAAGTGCACAAAAAATATAATTTGAATTATCTCTCACTCTCACTTCAGTTACTGTTAAGCTTTTGACACTCCTGTTGCGCTGTTCCTGCTGATGATTCACAAGGAAGGAACACATTGGTATATCTACTCACTTCACTCGCATATATATATGTAATTTGAAATCTGAACGTTCACTGCCATTGACGGATATGTACATCAATTGTGTTTTTTCACGGGTGTTCCTAGGTAACACTGTGGCGGAGGTCTCCCATTATGTAGCAGACATCTACTGTGGTGTAGTGACCAGCTCCTGCCCTGTAGATGGCAGCACTGCACTTTTGGTTGAGAGATTAGCGGTGGTTATAAACAGCACAGAAGGAGGTGAAGAGCTTATGAAGGAGAAAATGGAAAAACGAGTCTAAGACGGTGGATTTAAAGCAGCGCACACTCGGAGTAGACCATGTGTGGATCTAGGTAGACTATTAGGAGTGTGTCGATTGTGTTAGAAGGCGATCAACAAGCGGTGAGACTCAGAGCGTTTCATGACAATGCATTTCATTGTGCAACTAAACATGTTATTTTACTGTGCAAATGACGACAAACACTGAATCTTTGAGCCCGGTCTCAGTGTTTATTTGTTGTTTGAGAAAAGGAAACCAATGTTCAGATGTTTGAGGTGTCACTAAAGTAAAAACATTAGCCTGAGTCAATGTTTTGCTTGACAGTTTTTTTTTTTTTTTTTCCAAAAAGCCTGATTTCTCAGCTTTTTGGTCCAAATTTCAGAATTTTTCATAATCAAATTGAGATCAATAAATTCCTAAAGTATTCTGATAATTTTTTTCACAAAACTTTTAAATTCTGTTGCTTATTGTTTCAACAGTCTTTATTTAAAATATTAACATGTTTACACTTCCCTGGAGTTGCTAATTAGGTCATAAATTGTGTAATTAACTTGTTAGTACTACATGTTTTTAAATAAAGTAGCCACAAATATTTTGTATTCAGAGTTTTATTTATATATACTTATTTTCTTACCTCTAAGGAATGCTTGCCCCAAAAAAGTTTTGGCTGGTAAAAATAGTTTGATCATTGTTTGTCAATGGTGCTATGACTGAAATCATTGAATCACATAGAATTAATCATTTTTAAAACTTTTATTCTAGCTTCTTTTTGCCTCCACATCACATGACACGGTCTAGTCTACTTGTGCTATTCAGTGTTTTCTATGAAACGTCCTCTACTTTCACTGTTTTTAAGTTCTACGTCACTATGAAGTTTGAAAATAGCACCCGGGCAATGTGAGCGAGATGCCTGCAAGGCTATCAAATGTCACTGGCACGAGAGCCACATAACATTCTGTTTTGAGGATCTCACACAGCGATATTCGAAGCGTCCTTGTGAGAGACATGATGGTCTGTTGCTTAATTTCTGACGTAGCTGTTATTCTTTTTCATGGAAATAGTGTTTCACAATTATGGAGAGGTGATGCACTGAAAACAGAATTAACAAAGTAAACAAGGTCAAGAATTCGCCCAGTTATTCAGAAAAGAAAAGTGACAGTTCATGCTTATTTTGTCCCCGAGGAATCCTAAATATTCAGAATTTCTAATGTTTTCATTTGTTTTTATGTTCATTTATTTGTTTTTTAAGCTCTTGCTGCCAGCTGCTCTCCTATTTTCTCACACTGAATAAATACAGAAAGTACATAAGCAACTTTATTTTTCATGGTTTTTTTCTGTTTTCTTCTCATGTTCATCCCAGATGAAGCTAATGAAGTTGCTTCAACGTCTTCCAGCTAGTGTGGTTCGACGTCTGCACCGAGAGCGTTACCGGAAACCCACATGGCTGACTCCAATACCAGAAAGCCACAAGCTCACAGAGGAAGACATAACCTCCTTTGTGGAAAGCATGATGCAGCCTGTTCTGCTGGCCATGTTTAGCAAGACGGGCAGCCTGGATGCTGCCCAGGCACTGCAGAACCTTGCTCTGATGAGGCCCGAGTTGGTAATTCCCCCTGTGCTGGAGAGGTAAGGTGGCACTGAATGGGAACATGTAGAGTGCTGACATTGTTTTATTCTACTTCAGATTAGTCACAAAGGTCTTGTTTTGAAGCAAGGACTGAGGGCTAATTGTTCTCTCTGTGCACCACAGAACATACCCTGCCATGGAGACTCTAACTGAGCCCCACCAGCTGACAGCCACTCTGAGCTGCATGATTGGTGTGGCACGGAGCCTGGTGTCAGGAGGGCAGCGCTTTCCTGAGGGCCCGACTCACATGCTGCCCTTGCTCATGAGAGCTCTGCCTGGTGTTGACCCAAATGACTTTAGCAAGTGCATGGTTAGTTGCCCAGTTTCTCTTTCTACTTATTTCATGCTTAAATTATTCTTTTTTTTTTTTTTTTTTTTCAAATTCTAGTTTTCTAAATCACTTATAATCCTTGTGCATTTTCCTACAGATTACATTCCAGTTTATTGCTACATTTGTCACTCTTGTGCCTTTGGTGGACTGTTCATCTGCCCTACATGATAGCAACGACTTGACAGAGGTGAATCACTGTTAGTTGTTGTAATTCATTTGATAATGGAATTTTAGCTACAAGTATGCAATGTTTTTACATGTATTTTGTGACTTTTAGGTGGAAAGAGAAATGTGCTCAGCTTCAGCGGAGTTTGAAGATTTTGTGCTTCAGTTTATGGACAGGTATTTAAAATTGAATACACTATCAGTAACAAAAAACAGGCATTTATTATAAGCAGCTTATATTTACCTATAATTAAAAATTAGATGCTTTTGGCAAAAAAAAAATTAAATAAATCTGGTCACAAAAATACCTGGGTGATTTTTTTTTTATTTATTTTTTTTTTTTTTTTTTTTTTTCCCCAAAATGTTGTGATACTATTTAACAAGTAAAAAAGAGTAAAAGGGTCAATGTAATAAAATTCAATAATGTGTGATATTGTGAATAGTTTGGTCATTGCAAATATATTACTGTTTATTTCAACTATACTATTGCATATAATTATATTATTATTAGTATTATTATTCCAATATTATACAAGCATCCTTATTTTTTATTTATTTTTCCTTCTATTTTCAATCATTTTCCCTTTTTTTTTTTTTTTTGTCCAGATGTTTTGCCCTGATAGACAGCAGCACCCTTGAACAAACTCGAGAAGAAACGGAAACGGAGAAAATGACCCACCTGGAAAGCCTTGTGGAACTTGGACTTTCGTCCACTTTCAGCACCATTCTCACACAGTGCTCCCTTGACATTTTTAAGGTTATTAGTCTTTTCACAGCACTAATACTTGCCAAATAGATTCTTGCGTGGGATTTGTTTTTTCACCCCCCAAGAATGAAAAAGCTAATATCATTATCTGAACAACTATCCAAGTTGTAGAATAAACTAAGTTTTAAGATGATGATCTTTTTGTAGGTGGCATTGGAAAAGGTTTTTAACTTTGCTACAACCAACATCTTTGAGACACGCGTCTCTGGGCGAATGGTGGCTGACATGTGCAGAGCTACAGCCAAGGTAAGTGTAAACCAGCTGCACTGTTTTAATTTGTTGTTTACCAACTATTTCTGACACGTTTCAGTGCACTAAATGTATCTGTGTCCTTCTGGTTCCAGTGTCATCCAGCTGAGTCTCTAAAGATGTTTGTGCCTCACTGCTGTAATGCCATAAACCAAATTGCTGTCAGTAAGTAATCATTAATGGAATTGAAATGATGAGTTGTGAAAGCAGGACTATTCAATAGCCTCCTTCATTTCATCATATGTGCTTTGTTTTTAAACAGACGAAGAAGTGTTAAACGAAGAGGAACTTGACAAAGAGTTTTTGTGGAATCTTCAACTTCTTTCAGAGGTGAACAAGTGAACAGATCACCGTTTACTGACCATTCTCATATTTTATTAATATTTTTAGCCTGATTAAACGATTTTCTTCTTTCATTTGTTTACCTCAGGTGACTCGAGTGGACGGTGACAAGATCTTGCCCTATCGTTCTGACCTGGTCCAGATTTTGCAGCTGACACTTCACCTGAAGTGTAAGCAGGGCTACATGCTAGCTTGCAACCTGCTGCACCACATCCTCCGCTCCATGGCCCTCATCTACCCAACTGAGTACTGCAGTGTGCCTGGAGGTTTCCACCAACCAGTTAGTGACTACTTACCCATCAAGGTACCAATGCTTATTTGTTTTAAATGTCAGACTTGAACATGAATAATTTTGTATCTTGTTCTCATTACTCAGGCGTAATTAACATGGTAATAAAATTAAAAAAAAACCTTTCATGCAGAAGAAAGTCTTTTTGTTAATTTTTCACTGGAAATTGCTATATATTAACAGAGCTTGCAGCCCCTGAAAAAATTCCAGGTATTCCAGTTTCATCCCAGTTTAATGATTTTTACCGGTAGATGTAAAGTGCTAATATTCTTTATTCACCTCTAAAAGCTTTATTTATTTTTTTAAAAAAGAAGAATCTGGTCCATATTCTACATATTCTGGTTCATTCACTTTTCTCATATAAATAATTTTCCCTCTTTCTAAAAAAAAAGCTCATACGTCTTTTGATCCCATTTAGACTCTTTATTAAAGGGATGATCAGGATGTCACTCAGCAAATTAAATATGTCCAGTGTCCTTAAATACAGCATATATGGTGGTACAGTTGTGTCATATACTTAATATATTAATATAAATATTTATGTTCAATTATATATGCTAGATCTCATTAAAGTAATGGCATTTGATGCCTATATTTGATCTATGAATACTATAAAAAAAAAAATGTTTTTTGTGGTTTAATTAAGTCGCGATTCATACATTCCTCAAACAACTGAAATTTTCAGATTTTTTTTCATTTACAATTAAATGGAACTGAACATTATTCCAGTAATCTGTACATTTCTTTACATTGCCAATGTTTAGATTAATACAAAGTGCACATTTCAATAAGTTGGTGCCATGTTTTGTTGTTTGCAGGACTGGGGTCGTCCGGGTGACTTGTGGAACTTGGAAATTTGTTGGCATGTTCCCAGTGTGGAGGAGATCTCATTTGCTTTTTATTTACTTGACCTGATCCTTCAGCCTGAACTCCAACGCCTTCAGAGATTTGCACAAGGACATCAGGACATGAGCAGGTAATAAACGGATCCCATCCCTGTTTGCACCGCTGAAATTTCACTGATTGCTGCTGAAGTTTTCATCTAATTTCTGAATAATTTTCATGGGTTTTAACTCCTGCATGCACACAGTTGATTTTATGTTGATCTTGTGTGTTACAGAGACGATGTTCTGCAGAGCCTCACTATTGTTCAACACTGCCTTCTTGGCGCTGGAAGTCTCATGCCTCCGTTGAGAGGAGAACCTGTTGCTGAACTGTGAGCAGTTGCGATAACACTTTCTCTTGTTAAAATATATAAAAAAAAATAAGAATCATTAAGGCACAGCTACTGTTCATTTGATAAACACAGCCTAAAGTTTAAAGATGGCTTCATTTTTTATTTTCAAAACTTTCAGACTTTACCCACAACACAATTTTCAAACTTTCTCCCAGGGTACATAGTATGGTGAACCTAGATGAGACCACTCTCTACACAGGAGTGAACTATGGTATGTTTTTAATTCAAAGGATTTGTGACAATTTTTTTCCGAAGGTTTAATATTTAGAAACTTTCTTGACACTGCACCCATTTATTGTCTGCAGATAAATCCAGAGAGAACTACAGAGATGCCGTCTGCTGTGTCATGAGAAAGTTGCTGCGTATGTGTTAATCCCGCAGCCAATAAATACACAAATATGTGTATGATATGATCTATTTTTATGTGATTGTTTCACTTTTTTCTTTCCTTTACAGATTATATCCTGGAAAACTCTGAAGATGACACCAAATCCCTTTTTTCTATCATCAAGGTCATTAAGCTGAGCAGCATTTTTATTTTGGATCATTGTCCTCTATCGGAGTTGTTATCAAATAGTGACTCATTCCCTCAACAATCCATTTTCCTCTTTTCAGATAATCAGCGACCTTTTGCACTTCAAAGGTTCTCACAAACACGAGTTTGATTCCCGCTGGAAGAGCTTCAACCTTGTGAAAAAATCAATGGAAAACAGAGTAGGATATTCTTTTGTCCTTTAGTGTTATTTATTTATGAAAACAATACTGAAATTATTACACTGTCATTAATAGGCCCCACAGGAACTTCTGGTTAACAACTTAAAACCGTGCTTTTCTTTTTGCAGCTCTACGGCAGAAAGCAGCACATCAGAGCTTTGCTAATAGACAGAGTTATGCTGCAACATGAGGTAAGTACCTTATAAAAATAATTGGCTCATTGGAATATGTCTTTCATACCTTTGTTTTTCTCCTATGTCAGTTGCGGAAACTGACAGTAGAAGGATGTCAGTACAGGAGCATTCACCAGGAACTCATGAAAGATCTGCTGAGGCTGTCCACGAGCACCTACAGTCAGGTGAGTTCTAGAGGAAAATTGTCAATCATTGTTTTTTGCTTAATTCTTTTATGTTTTGTGTTTTTATTTTCTAAATATAACCTTAAGTTTCATTACTTTTTGTACTATCTTCTAGGTGCGCAGCAGAGCTCAAAGTGTCTTGTTCACTGCATTGGGAACTTACAATTTCTGCTGCAGAGATGTCATTCCCCACGTCCTTGAGTTTCTGAACCCAGACAACAGCAGTGTCACGCAGCAGCAGTTCAAAGTATGATCAGCATCTCAATAACGCAGCAGATAGCAAGATACATTTAAATATACAAACATTTTTAGTCCCTCATTTTCTGTATCCATAAATCTACAGGGTGCCTTGTACTGTCTTCTGGGAAACCACAATGGAGTGTGCCTGGCTAATCTTCATGACTGGGACTGCATTGCCCTCACATGGCCCGCCATCGTGCGCTCTGGCCTCAGCTCTGCCATGTCTTTGGAGAAACCCTCCATTGTGCGGCTCTTTGATGACCTGGCAGACAAAATCCATCGCCAGTATGAAACCATTGGCATCGACTTCTCTGTGAGTTTACGTTAAAATAATTAATCTTTTGTATAAGAAATCTAAAGTATGTTCTTATAGAGGTTTACTTTTGTGTATTTGTATGTTCCTGAAGATCCCTAAGGACTGCTGCAATGTGGCCAAAGCCCTTATGACTTCTGGAGAGCCTTTTCCTGTAGAGTCTGTTCCTTCTAATGATGAAGCCGAGAATGGTCTGACAAAGAAGGAGCTCAAAAACACAGAGTCCATTGAGTACGTTTAAAATCTTGAGCAAAGATTCCTCTTTGAATTCCACAGCCTCTCATCCTTTGAGCTGCATTACACAAACACAAAGATCCTTTGTTCGATGCTAAATCACTTTGGTTTTACATATTAACTATTTTCATCACTTTGTCAGGAAATACAAACAGCTCATCTGTAATCTCCTCGATTTCCTTGGCAACAGGAACTTGTAAGTTAATTAATCTTTCTTGATTAAAGAATCCTACCGACATCTCAATAAATGTTCTGCAACTCATTCTTTTTTTTCTTTTTAATTTATTTTAGACCTTGGAAGTTTGAACAAATTGCTATTGGTTTCCTGTCTTTGCTTCTGAGAGATGATCAACAGCTGCCACCTGCTGCTGTCACATTTTTTGTAAAAAGCCTCAATCATGACTCCCTCTATGTCCGGAAGGTAAGCTTTTGAATTCCAACATGGTGTCAGATGTAAAGGAACACTGCTTTATCATTTTAACATGCTATTCTTTTTTTAAAATTGATGTTCTTTTTGTGTCCACTAGGTGGCAATATCAGCTGTGGCAGGAATCATGAAGCAAATTAAACGACCACATAAGAAAGTTCCAGTCAGCCCATCGGAGCTTTGTAAGCATTACAAAATGTTGTCCATCAAGTAGAGATCAGCCAAGACTCTACAGGTGCTGTCCTATCATCAAAAGTGATTCATAAACTGCTCTCATGTTTTTAGGTGAAGTGAAAGAACCAAATGCTATTGTAGCAGGAGATCGCCCAGATAACCATTGGCTCCAGTACAGTAGCAGCAAATTGCCACGCACACAGCAGGACTGGGACCAATGTGTGTTTGTAGAAAAAACTCACTGGGGTTACTACTGCTGGCCAAGGTTGTCATTCTCCTTCCAACTTATTCCAGTAGTTTTAGTTCTCAATTATTTATTCTTTCAAATATCAAGCTCTCAACTGATTTATAACCTAATGTGAATGTTCTCCAGAAAACTCTTGATGTACGCACCCTTTGAAGAGCAGCCCAGGCAAAACCTTGCAAGAGAAGAGATGACTGAGGTTTGTCCATAATGTATCAAACGAGAAGTGCCATACATTTATTATTTATTAATACAACCTCAACTGAACTTTCTATCTCTGCTCCTCCTGACAGCGAGAGCAGATCATCTTTGACCATTTCTCTGACCCAGTATTCATCAACCAGTTCATTGAGTTTCTCTCCTTGGAGGATCGTAAAGGCAAAGACAAGTTCAGCCCTCGCAGATTCTGTTTGTTCAAGGTAACTATTGTGCACTTGGGATTCAAACAATACTTATGTAAATTCAAAGATGAAGACTAATAGCCTTCTTCTTTTACCTCCGTCTGTTGTAGGGATTGTTCCGTAACTTCAGCGATGCCTTTCTTCCTCAAATTCGTCCACACATGGAACGCTTGGTGTCTGACACCCATGAGAGTAAACAGCGCTGTGTGGCAGAGATCATCTCAGGCCTGATCAGAGGCTGCAAGCACTGGAGTTATCTAAAGGTACTGAGGGTACCCCAAAGTCTTTCTCAATTCATTCAACTAGTCCCTTGATTCAACTTTACCCTACCCACATTGTCCTTGCATTATCACCAGGGCTGCTAGATAAGTTGATTTCATGGTTCAAAAAGTAACAATCCTTGAAACCAAAGAAAAAAGTATTTCCTTAGTCTTGCATCACTCCCTGAAAAAAAATTACTGCAAGCTAAACTAAAAGGCTGAATTAGTAATCCCCAGCAGTATGTCGATGAATCATAGTAATGATGAACTCGCTCATCCCTCTATAACAAGGGTGCTCAAGTCTGGTCCTTGTGAGCACCTAACCCACATGTAATAGCTGTCTCCCTGCTCTAACACTTCCAAATCTAATAACTGAAACATTGCAGCTACAGAAAGCCTAATAACAAGCTGCTTTTTACAATCAGGTGTGATGGACAAGCATATTTGTTTTTATTGATTTGTTTTATATTTTTAGTTTGTGTTTTAGAAACCCAAGCATCATCAGTGTTGTCTTAAGAACATAGAAATAGCAGCTTATTCTGTGTGTATGTTTTAAAACCTTTGCAGGTGGAAAGCCTTTGGGAACTGTTGTGTCCTCTGCTCCGCACTGCCCTGTCAAACATTACAATCGAAACATACGCAGATTGGGGCACTTGCATCGCTACAGCCTGTGTAAGTTTTTTTTTTTTTTTTTAAACTCTCTAAAACCAGCCAAAACATTTTAGTTCTACTCTTAAAACTTAATGTTGCACTCCTGGCTTTTACAGGAGAGTAGAGACCCACGAAAGCTTCACTGGCTGTTCGAGATGCTAATGGAGTCTCCAATAAACGGAGAGGGCGGCTCTTTTGTGGATGCTTGGTGAGTGTTAAGGTTCACCTTAGGTAGAGTTGGTTATTGGTTGTAAACTATCATTAATCGTCTTTTTCCTTTGGCAGTCGACTGTACGTGCTGCAGGGAGGTCTGGCTCAGCAGGAGTGGAGGGTACCAGAGCTCCTCCATAGGTTGCTACAATACCTGGAACCCAAACTCACACAGGTTTATAAGAATGTGCGGGAACGAATCGGCAGGTGAGAGAGCAATGACTCCCTTCTGAATGTGTGTGTGTCTTTAATCAGCTCTGAATTGTAGTTGACCATCATTGTTCTCACCCTTTCCCGTGTTGGAGTAGTGTCCTAACGTACATCTTCATGATCGACGTCAGCCTGCCGTACACCCAGCCAACCACCTCCCCACGCATCTCAGAGTTCATTGAGCGAGTTATTTTACAACTGAAGCCCCTGACTGAGGGCGATGAGGAGATTCAGAACCATGTCGTTGAGGAGAACGAGGTGGGAGAGCAGGATGAGAGGACACAAGCTATCAAATTACTCAAAACAGGTTGGTTCAAGTTCCATTTTTCTTTTCTGAATAAAATTTAGAAATTAAAGGAAACATTTTGTGTTTTTTAATGTATTTAAAGCAGTAATAATGTCGATCTTTTTTATTCTTCTAAATAAGCTGCTTTATTTTCAAATGCCTGCAGTGCTAAAGTGGCTGATTGCAAGTGCTGGACGCTCCTTCTCTACTGCTGTCCCAGAACAACTACGATTGCTTCCTCTTCTCTTCAAGGTCTTTAACTCCTTTATTCATAATCTGAATTATCTAGAGCAGTGGTTCTCACCTGGTCTCACCCTGGGACCCACATTTTGTCACTGTCATTAAGTTGTGACCCACTTTCTTTTTAGAATTTAACCAACCAAATTTAGCTTTTCAAAAATAGCTGTTGAAAGCACACGTAATTTAAAAAAAAAAACCCATAAATCTATATATTTTCCTGTGCAACATGCATTTCACAACATGCCTGTCAAAAGAAAACTTTCTTTCAAAATAAAACAAGTCCAACATGAGACATTAAGTATTTTTTTTATTTTTTTGACCAGCTGTCCGCGACCCACCCAGTAAAAAATAATAATAATCTGTATGCACACAATTGAACGTCTTATTCAGAATTAGCGCTGGGCGATATATCGAGATTCAAGGTATATCGAGTTTTCTATTTAGGGGATATAAGAATTTACAATATTGCCTATATCGATTATTTTGTTTTAAAATACTTGTTTTAGGAGTCCCTGCTTTTGCTACTTCTCAGAACAGCATGAGTTTGATGGATTTCCGAGTGCGTCCTTTACCTAAAAAGCGACACTACAGAACTCGCTCACACAGGCTGTCACTTAGAGGAGAAAATGGTAAAGTAGGACACAGGCACATTTACTAACACACAGCTGTGCAATGTGTGGCATTTTTTATTCATTTAACCCAGAATTTTTTTTCTGGTCAGACTTCATTTAAAATAAAATTATCAAGATTTATATTGTATATCGCTATTTTGAGAAAAATATTGATATGAATTTTGGTCCATATCGCCCAGCCCTATTCAGAATTATCACTTGATTTATTTATTAGCTTTTAGTATTTCTGTCACCACTAAAGGGTAGTCTTACATTGTCCAATGTGTAATTTGTGGGCAATACATGGAGGCTCCTGACAACTAGTCTATTTACTGTATATTCTAGTTTCCAATGTTGCTACGCCTGGGGGTACCCGCACCACACTTTTGGAACCTAAGATGTAGAGTTGGTCACTTCTCAATGAAATGACCTGCCCACTATTTTCCTCTCCTCTTCCCTGCATCGTAGATCGCCCCGGTGGAGAACGACGACAGCTACGATGAACTGAAGAGGGACGCAAAGACGTGCCTGTCTCTGATGTCCCAGGAGTTGCTCTACTCTGAACAGATTCCCATGGTCCTCAGTGTCCTGCAGGAGGTGAGTTATACGGGGTCTGCAGCAGGTTTACTTATCTGCTCACGTGCTCGTGTGTTACTATTAAACTGTGGACTTGTTTATTACAGATCGCTGGCAGCAGCTCCTGGCACGCTCGCTACACGGTGCTAACGTATCTCCAGATTATGGTTTTTTACAACTTGTTCACATTCATGAGTGGCCTGAAATTAGTTACTAACGTCCGCTCACTGGTGATCAAACTGCTGGAGGATGAGCAACTTGAGGTAAAAAGAAAATCTTGCATTACAGCTGTTTGACGATACAGTAAAAAAAGAATGTACTTTATTAAAAGCTGTCGTGTGTAGTTGGTCACAATATGTGGTTATATAATACAGACCTGGACACTGCAGGCCACCAGGCACACGCTCTTTACCTCAGCTTCACTGTAGTGAATCAGCACTATCTAGTCTCTCTCTCTCCTCTCTACTCCATGAGCTGTTGCTATGGGAACCTCAGGCTGCAGTCATCTGTTGCTATGGCAATAATTCTCAGACTGAAGGAAGACAAAAGGAATTGAAGAGAGACAAAGTGTTAGGGGGTGGAAATAGTCTCTTTACCTAATAAAGTGAAAATTAAAGGTCCTGCATTTGGTAAATATATAATAATGTGTATGGAATCAGGAACAATTCTGATTTTTTAACTTCAAAAATATTTCTCGATAGGTGGAACGCATCCAAATTATTTTGCCTAAATCATTTAGATGATATTGATGAGCATGTTTATGGCTTTAGAGTTGAACGAGCTTTTGGTTATATTATAACCCAGACTCCATCATGCCACAACTGTACTTTCAAAACAAAATGCTGCTGCTTTTTACACCAGTTTTTCCCAACTCTTTTTGGATCGTGATCCCATTTCGATTTCACAAACTCCTGGTGTGCCCCCAAAGGTTGTTTTTTTTTTTTTTTTTTTTTTTTAAAAGAATCTTTTTTTTTTTTTTACTTTGACTGTTGTATTTGATCTAGATTTATACTTCAGAAAGTGAAAGTATATAATAGAGTTGTTTAGATTGTGTCATGTCAAACAATTTAATGAAATGTAATTAAAAAAATCAATATATACTGTATATATATATACAGTATAAAAAATCAGTCATTAATTTGGTGTGTTTCTTTGTGGCATTTTGTGCATTTTTGTTGTCAATTCATACATTACTGTTATTTATTTGCTATATTTTTCTGTTATTTTTGTTTTTTTTCCTTAATTTTGTATGTTTCTTCAAATCATTTTGTGTATTTTTGTTAATTCATACATTGCTCTAGTTATTTTTGTGTATTTTTTGTCTTGTGCAACGCTTGGATTTAGATTTCTTTTGTGTTAACTTATTTTTATCTATGTTGGTTGTCCTTTTGTGTATTGCTCTGTATTGTTATTTAGTGTATTTTTGTTCTCATTTTGTAAATTTTCTTGTTTTATTTTTTGTGCGTTTTTTTTTTTTTTTTAAATCATTTTGTTTGTTTACTTTGGGGGCCACACAAAATTAGACAGCAGACCGCATATGGCCCTCGAGCCTCCTGTTGCCCATGTCTGAGCTAGACGTGATAAAATGAGCAATCTATATATTTTTAATTAGTAATTATGAGACATTTCAGGTGACCCTACAAGGGGTCACGACCCCAAGGTTGAAAAACCACTGTCGTCCATTTTATTTTGATGACTAGTGCAGTGCCAGTAGGAAGTATGTGTTGCTATAGAAAATGGGAGGTTAAGTAACTTTTTCATGGATGGTTTATATGGGAGCTTTATTTCAGAATGAAAGTTAAATCCTCTTTAAACTAATCTTGTAAACACTTAATTCCTAATGCACTTTCAATTCTGAATTAAACATGCGCGCTCGGACAGCGCCCCAGCACTGGGCCGCCGCAGCACCTCCACCCGGGACAGGCAACCCCCAGCCGCACACCGTCCTCCCTCTGCCCCGCTGCAAAACAAAGTGATTGGCTCTGGTGCGCCCACAGGCTGTCTCTAACCTAGCCAACTGGTCCGTTTGATCAAAGCCAGCAGCAAAGACTCAATCCACAGTGATAATGTCATCAGTTCTAAGATTTCATTAAAATTGTCAGCTCCCAGTGGACAATTTTATTAAATTCATGAACGTTATCTTTGCAGTCCAAACAAATCTGATATTGCACACCTTTGAACCAATCAGTAGCCATGTTGAAAGTCTCAGCTCTGTCTGTCCCTGAAACCGCAGAGATATTTGAGCCACAGACACACAGACAGAGATTTCTTGCATTATAGATGGAGAGATTTCACTTTTTTTTTTTTTTTTGGAGGTCACACAGGGAAGTTACACTTGTTAAAGTGCTACTAAGGTTTTTGGTTTTTATTGAGCCAGTGATGTTGCTAAGTTACAAACAAAACAAATACTTTTGTTTTGTTTGCAGGTTCGAGAAATGGCCGCCACCACACTCAGTGGTTTCCTCCAGTGCAATTTCCTGTCCATGGATGCCCCCATGCAGGCCCACTTTGAGGCTCTCTGCAAGACTCGCCTCCCCAAGAAGAGAAAACGGGAGCTGGGCTCCACAGTGGACACCATCCCATCAGCTGGTACCAGCATCTCACTAATAAGCTGCATCATTATATGCATCAATAAACTCACTGTGCATTTATTTTCTTTACGCAATCGTAGACCTGGTGCGCCGCCATGCTGGCGTTCTGGGTTTGAGTGCATGCATCTTGTCCAGCCCGTATGATGTGCCCACCTGGATGCCCCAGCTCCTGATGGACCTGAGTGCTCATCTCAATGACACGCAGCCCATAGAGGTATGTGTTAATCAGAGGATCAGAGCATACCACACGCTTTTTGCATTCAGAAATTAAATGAAACTGTTAATGTTCCACTCAGATGACTGTGAAGAAAACACTATCAAACTTCCGCCGCACTCACCATGACAACTGGCAGCAGCATAAGCAGCAGTTCACAGATGATCAGCTGCTGGTCCTCACTGACCTGCTAGTCTCCCCCTGCTATTACGCCTAAAAGCCGGTACGGTATTCTGATGATATTCTTCAGGGTTGGGGTTAAGGCTACACGATTAATCGTTATAAAATTGGTATCAGATTATTTATTGAGGGGGTTTTAAAAAAAAAAGTCAAAATCGATTTCCCTTTAATCATGTGTAATTACGGGAAGAGTCTCTCTCCCTTTACAAACTGTTGAAAAACAAGTTTCAAACACATGTTTAACGTGATGGACCCCCACTACTACCTCTTCTTTCTTAAATGTGAAGTTTGTGAGGTTTTTCTTTTTAATGCAAGGTTCTTTTTTTAAAAATGCCAAGGGATTCATTTTTGTTTGGCCAAGTTGTTAATTTAGCAAACCCATAGGGGATTTAACATTCTTTGTTAAAACTTTGCAGTTGCACTTTGTTCCCAATACAGAAATTTGTTTTCACTTTTTCAAATAAAAGAAAAAACTTGCAATAATTAAATCCAGTGTCTTTTTTTGTTATGGAGGAAAAAATAAAAATCAAAAATTGAGTTTTAATAGTAAAAAATTGGGATTTTGTTTTGAGCTAAAATTGTGCAGCCGTAGTTAAGGTCAATTATAATTGTAGTCATGCAATTGATGATTTATTACAAGTGTGATGTAATTGGAAATATATGTTGCTGTTGTTACTGTAATTGAGTTTAGATAATTGACTTTGTAATTGGCATGGAAATTCTATATAAACTGTCATTTACATTGAATGAAATGCAAACCTGGGGAACCATGTTGCAGTTCTATAGCTTACACATATGTAGTTAACATTTATTAATATATATTACATATCAAGTTTACCTGACAGTGCTCTTAAAGATCATTTTTACCATTTTTTAAAAATATTAAAACCTATATTTTTCTGGGTAACGAAGCCTAATGCTGCGTTCACACCAAACGCGTTTCAGGCATCAAAATCGCGCCTCACGCTCGTAGTTGGACGCTTGTGCTCATTGAATCAGACGCTTGTCACCAGTGTCAAAGATGCTCGGGACGTGCGTCGAGGGGAGGGGCTTCTCTGTTGCTGGTGGTGTTCATACAATGGATGATATTGTGGCGGTCAGTTAAGTTCATAATTCACCCAGTGACTGTGAAGTAGTGGGGGACATTATTGTATTGAGAAGGCTGTGTTGCTGGTCGGATGTATTTTGGTGTGTGCACTGTGACGTTAAAGGGAAGTGTAGTTGAATGGAGAATAAAGTTTGGAGTTCCTTGCTGAACACGCCCCCTCCGACTCCCGTTCATCGGCTCTACATTATTGAGAGAGTGGCTTGGCGTTATTTGCGCCTCGGCGCCGTTTCTAGATTCACCAGAGCTGCGCTAGGACGAGAGTCGCTTTCAGAGCTACTTCCGTCTCTCCCGTGCCCAGTTTGACGACATGCTGACCAGCATTGGCGCTCGCATCTCCTACCAGGACACCAACTACAGGTGCTCTATTCTAGCAGAAGAGTGCCTGTCCATCTGTCTCCGCCTCCGGTTAGTTTTTGTATTCCTTCATTATTGTGAATACGTCACGGTTGGGGAACACTCCTGATTGGTCGACGTGCCGTGATATGCCCCAAAATTTCAACAATCCCAACTGCAGCGTCAGCCACATTGGAGGCACCGGACGCACGTCAAAAGCTTGAAATCTAAAAACCACAGCGCGAAAAGCTTCAAAATGCGTTTCACAGGAGGCGTGCGACTCGCAGCGGGACCTCTGACGCTCCCAAAATATATTGTCGATGTAAACCTGATGCTGTTGATGCTTTGGACGCGTTTGGTGTGAACGTTCCATAACAAGGAAATAAGTTGTGAAACAAATCAGATGATGGATAATATTTTATAGTGTATTTTACAGCTGACTTAAGACATGGGTCAAACTGACCCATGTCTTAAGGGATGCTAACAGAAAGCTAACACAAGAAGGTGGTTAAGTTTTTTGGGCCTATTTATTAAAGGCTCAGTAATTGTGATTAAAAACTTTGGTCCTCATAATTGAGTTGTAATTGAACATGTATAATTGTAGATGTAATTGAACCCAACCCTGATATTATTTGTGATCAGCATGTTGATGGTATGTTTTCATTTAGAGTCTCATGTTGTCATGTGTGCTTACAGACACCAGCCTGCGACCTGTGACTGAATAAGGACACAGCACAGCGGCAGACCGATGGAATGAAATGTTTGTTTTTGTATCTACTATACTTAATATTTAAGGATCAACCATAGCAGGAATGAGCGACCTGCAGTTTGTAACATAACTGTACAGATTTCTTTTCCTTGCGACAAGGAGGCTTGGAGACGTCTGCCTGTGTCCCACACATTTCTCAGGAATGTACCCCAAGTCTCAGCTCTGAGCCAACATGATGTCCAGTGTCCGACCCGTTCTTTGTTCCTTACCATCTTCCAGTAGTGAATTATTACAAGGCAGAGACTTGATATTGGATTCGTGGTCTTTTTTTGAAATGACTTCAACACACGTTGCGTGGCCGTTTGATCTCTCGGAGTATGCATCTTGTCTTTTTAATCTCATAAGATCAAATGTATGCATATTTATTTATTAACTTTTTTTTTTGAAGTGTAATGTTTGAATTTTTTCATTGGCCCTTCATTTGCAGTGTAAGTACATGACTGAGCCTATTCTCACCTCCTCATGCTAAAACAGGAAGTGTTGAAGCACCCCACCTGCTGTCCTGTGCAGTGCCATTTGTGAAGACGGCGATTGGATGAAGATGTTTTTTTGTGTCAGTTGCAAGAAAAACAACAACAACGAGCTGCCTGTTTGTAAATCTCTGTCCTCAAGTTCTTAAAGAAAAAAAAAAAAACAATAAGGAAATAAAACGTTTAGGTTTGAGAAAGAGTTCATCCCAGAACTTGAAACCAGTCCAAGCTTCTAAGCATATAGTACCTCACATATAGTGTAGTGCCAAAAATGCAGTGTTGTTTTTTTTTTTTTTTTTAGATATACAGTTTGCTTAATAAAAGAAGTTCAAATAAATTGTTTAAAAAAAAAACACAGCTTTTGGAGTCTTTAATTTCAAAGTAAAAAGGAAAAAACTTAATTAAATTTACTGCGTTAAATGTTATTATTTAAACTTCCAAAGTTCTGAGCTGAAATGTGAACATTCAAATGTGCGTTTTGTTCTTTTTTTTTAATATATAAAGCGTGAGAACAGTGCTTTGTTATTAAACAGGACATTTGGTTCAGTGATCGCTCTGCTTAATGCACACACATGGTCACCATATTAAATATTAACATATTCACTACAAGCGTCACCACTCCTTGTGTCGCCTACCAGGATTTGAGACCCCACTTTCAAAAGGTGGTGCAAAAGACCTGGAACATTTCTTTACACTTTGTCAAGCTGCTTAATGCAGATGAGTTTTAAATAAATGCTGACACAACAAATGTAACTGCATGATTATATGAAAACAACTAAGCATGCAAGTTTTGTTTTAGCAGTGTTTTTTTTTAAGATGGCTTGATATAAATTGTGAAAACAAAAAAAAAAAGTATTTAAAAACGTCCTAGATCTCATTTAACAAAATATTCCAGTAGAAACTCTTTATTCGTGTATGTTGAATGCGTTGAGTACAAAATAACAATGATCAATAATAATCCAACATGATCCTCATAAGTTGCTTCCTCGTTAATTGAATCGATTTTTTTTTTCTATTTTATTTTTTCTAAGCAGTTTAATGTGGATTTTCACTGCTTATTCTGATTTAATTTGTCAAAATGTAGTCATCAGGACTTTTTTCAGTTATAGCTTTAATTAGTTCTAGTCAAATAAATAACAGTAAGATTTTAGTCGACTACATTTGTTACAGATATGGTCAACTAAAATATAAAGCACAACAGTTTATGCCTTTGAAAAAATAAATAAAAAATTACCATTTATTGAACTGATATGACAAAATTCTAGTTTGTTTTTTATCTGTTAATTATAAATATATTTTTGATGCAGTTTTCATTGCATATTGTCATGGTAGTTATCACCTAAAAAATTGGTTGACGAAAACTATACGACTAAAAATCTTTAGTCAACAAAATTAACACTGAATTAACATACAATATTTTATATATATATATATATATTGGAAATATGTTCAACGCGTTTCACATATTATGCACAATGTATTTTCATTTATTTATCTATTTTCTATTAATGACTCGTTTTATTCTACTTGAATCCATCGGTCCATCCATTAGACGTTACCATGGTGACGGGGGAACGGCACCTCTGCAGCAGCCTAATGGCTGATGTTTTACATTTGTGCTGCAGTCTGACACGATAACCTTTGTTTTACGATCAGAGCTGAAAGCCTTAGTGAAACGGATGTTTATACAGATGAGCTGCTGATTGCGGCGCTAATGCTCGGACGCGTCGACGGTGACTCCACGCTCATCTTTCAGCGCACGTTCCGCCGCCTTCGCACCGATGTCGGAATGAACCGTCACATCTTCACACATCGCCTGGAAAACCAACGATAAGATGTTCCGCTTTAGCGCCCGATGGATGTCAGAGATGAGCCACAGCGTGTTTGGTGTCAGGGCTCAGAAGTGGATGAGGGTGTTACGGCTGAGCTGCTGCTGAAAGAAAGACGGTGCGTTTGGGAACCACCATCACTGGAGGATGGGCTGCATGAACGAATGGAGATGATGGAACCGTGCTGGGTAATGTTTTATTAACGGAATACTCACCGTTTGAAATGTTCAGAACACAGGAAAACAGTGGGAGGCCAACAGTGCAGTAGATATAACTCTGTGTGTGTGTGTGTGTGTGTGCAGGTGTGTTGTAAATGCTTTGATGCATATATTTATGTCTGAAATCATTCTTCATGCAGTTATAAGTGAAATCTCACTTGGTTCTTCTCACTGACATCACATCTAACTGCTGACTTTGTGTGTTCCAAGGTAGCAGCAATGGCGGATGCAGCAGATCCTGTGAGAATCGTCATCGTGCTCCTTCCACTCAGAGGGATGAGGCTGTGTTTCATCACCAAAGGATCTCTTTGAATTACCAAGAACACAATGAACGCCACGGTAACGCCGTCAGACCTGTTCGCCACACCAAGGCAGCAGATCATCAACGGCTCCCTCATGGGTACTCACCCCCCGTCCGGCTGGGCAGTGATCCACACCGCCACAGTGACCTTTTGCTCTTTCCTCCTCGTCTTCATTTTCTTCCTCGGTTCCTATGGTAACCTGGTTGTGTTCCTGTCCTTTTTCAACCCTGCGTTTCGTAAGTTCCGCACCAACTTTGACTTCATGATCCTCAACCTGTCGTTTTGCGACTTGTTCATCTGCTGCGTGACCGCCCCGATGTTCGCCCTGGTGCTCTTCCTGGATGCAGGAGGTGGAGATGGCGTGTCCAAGAGTTTTTGCTTTGCCTTTCACCTAACCAGCTCGGGCTTCATCATTATGTCCCTGGAGACGGTTGCCGTGATCGCTTTGCACAGACTGCGTATGGTGTTGGGTCAACAGGCCAACCGCACAGCCTCCTTTCCTTGTACCTTGGCTCTCACTGCCCTGCTGTGGACGTCTAGCTTCACCATGGCGGCGCTCCTTACCATGCACGCCTACCCTCGCAGAGACGGACCCTGTTTGCCCCACTTCGGCCTGGGAGGTGGACAGGCCAGGGTGGTGCTGTACGTCTACCTAGCAGACTTTGCCTTTTGCATAGCGGTGGTGTCTGTGTCTTACCTGATGATTGCACAGACTCTGAGGAAGAATGCACAGGTGAGGAAATGTCCCATCATCTCTGTGGACGCAACATGCCCTCCGCCTCCAGTTCCTCCTATTGTAGCAGGCTTTGAAAACATGCAGTGTGGTGTTCAAGGACCCTCTCTGTACCGCAACCAGACTTATAACAAACTGCAGAATGTTCAGACACACTCTTACACCAACAGGACCAACCAGGCTTTGGTTCCAGGGGCTGCACAGGGAGCTACTTGCTGCCAACTGGTCTCCTCAGTGAACCTGGCCACAGCCAAAGACTCCAAGGCCGTGGTCACGTGCATTGTCATAGTGTTCTCTGTGCTGCTCTGCTGCTTACCAATGGGAGTGTCGCTGGCACAGGATGTCCTTTCTCCAGAAAGTAACTTTGCACATTACCAGTTTGAACTTTGCGGCTTCGTGCTCATCTTTCTCAAGTCAGGCATCAATCCTTTCGTCTATTCTCGCAACAGCGCAGGCCTTCGCCGCCGCGTGCTGTGCTGCTTTCAATGGGCTGCTCTGGGATTTCTCTGCTGCAAGCAAAAGACTCGCCTGCACGCCATGGGAAAGGGTAGCCTGGAAGTCAACCGCAATAAATCTTCCCATCACGAGACAAACTCGGCGTATGTTCTGTCCCCCAAGCCACACAGGAGACTGGTGGACCAGGCCTGTGGGCCCAGTCACTCCAGGGACTGCGTGGGTAGTCCCAGAGCCACGTGTGTACGCAAAGCCCGCCTCCCAAGTACTTCTACACCAATCAACACCCGCATTGAGCCCTACTACAGTATATACAACAGCAGCCCTTCTGCAGGACCAAGTTCCCCCACCAGTTTGCAGCCCGTCAGCTCTCAGACGTTTGCGTTTGCTAAATCCTACGTAGCCATGCACTACCACACGCACCAGGACACACTGCAAGACTTTGAAAGCACCTCCGTGCATCAGATTCCAGTTCCTTCAGTCTAGTCTGATTCAAGTCAGAAACAAGGGCTTGAAAATCTAAAGTACATTTGAGCCAAACTCTATTGTATGTTCTTTGAGTTGGTACAGTTTTTGTTTCCTTTCAATGCAGAAATGTTATGTTTTCTAATGAGTGTCATATACGGAACATAAAGGACTGATGGAATGTTTCTTTAAAAATGAAAAGAATCACCATGTTTGATTCTTCTTTTTTTCTCACTTACACACATTCATTTGCCCTGTTCTGTGAATGCACAAATCATTTGACCCCACAACTATATGTAAAGTTTGAATCAAGGCTGAAGAATGCCGTTGCAGGCGCCTCTACCTTCTCCTCTATGCTAGATGTGACCAGGCCTGACTGCTGCTTCAGTGCTAACACACCGATGATGGCATGTGGCTGCACTTGGACTGACTTTTGCTTCTTGAGCAATGTGTTCATCTACTTTTTAAACACAATAAATGTTTGGCAAGTGTGGCAGGTTTGGTGCATTTGCTTAAAGTGAATCAGCCATTTTACCTTATTGACAGTAGTGATGGAACCTAACCCAGTCTACTGTGGATACAAAGGGGACCAAATACAATACAGTGCCATTTTTTTAGATACAATCACAGACCCAAATACAATTACCTCAACAGGGCAATACATTATACTAATCACTTAATGAATGCTATAATCTAGTCTCCTAAAACATTTAATGGTTAAAGGTTGTGGTTTAGGTGAAATACAGGCTTTACACAGCAGGTTTGGAACAGATGATAATAGGAAAGTCACTCAAGCTACCAATACTTTTTTAAATTCAAAAGATTACAGACCATGTTGAGAAACAGCACCCTCTGGTGGGCATTCATTCACTGGACAAAAAAAAGAGTGCACATTAAATATTATTTCAAGTTGAAAAACAAGTAGAGATGTTAGATATTAGCTAATATTTAATACGGTTCAACACTTTCTTTTCTAATTCCGATATTCCACATAAAACATCATCCGCGCAAAATGTTTGAACTAATTCAACTTAGGTTATGGAGAAAATGGCATATTTATTTACATCACTTCTTACACCAGTTGTTCAATATCGGTGGGGAAAAAAAGCCACTTTTTCGTTTTAAGTATTGACCCCTAATAAAGTTTTTCATACCCTTCCTTATAGTCGGCTGATGTTGGTTTGGTTTTGTGGTTTTTGCAGGAAAAAAACCCTGTATATTTGTCAAAAAACTATTGCAATACTATGTAATGTTGTGTCGACCTAAGACAATAACGTTAGACATGAGAAAGGTTGTAAAAAATATATATATTTATATATATATACATTGGTGAAAAACCATACCGAAGTCAACAAATTTTATTTTTTATGGTACATTTTGGCTCATAATATTGCCCATCTCTATTATCAAGTGATCGTAACTTAATAAATTTGAGATAAATCCGAAATTATGTAAAAAAAAAAGAACCAAACAACTAATCTGGTTAACGCAGGGCACCCATCTTACATTTTTAAAGTATTTAGACCAGTTTCATTAGAAATGTTTACTCATGTAAAAATATTAATATATTTGTGACTTTCATAACTAGGACTGTGTTCGAGTGATAAAATGCCTGACAGTTTGTTGTTGAGGCTACTTTTTATGTTAAATAAATTACAATGCAACAAGACTGATCCAAATGTTTGTAACAATAGCAGACGAGGATTAATTATTCATATTCATAGCTTTAAATCCTAGTAACAACAGTGCCCTAAATCCCTGTGTATTCCTATGAATGCTTAAAAAAGCTGTCCAATAAACAAACCCTTTTAAATCAAATCACTTTTTATTGCAAGTCCACAAAACCCTCTAACATATGAATTACACTCAGTTCTTCCCAAAATGAAAACAGCATTCTCTCTGCTCCACATCATGTTTGCCCAAAGTGCCACAATCAAGCAGCAATAGTGTTTTATATTAATTCAATTCTATTTTATTTGTATAGCGCAAATTACAACAGTCATCTCAATGCGCTTATCACACTTACAAAAATTTTAAAAACAACAAACCAACATAATTTAGATTCCTTCCAACAACTACAAATCTTTAAACCGACCTCACTTTTGCTTGAAATCATTCAACAGGCAGAGAGAGAGGCATAGAGATTTAGTCCGTATATGAGATCTTTAACCTCCTGCAGCGAGGCTCCGACCCTGTCACATGTGATGATGCCCGTTTCCCATGTACAGGTGTGAGTTGGTGCTGCACACCTGGATTCAGCCTCAGGAGCGAGGGCAACCTCAGTTCTTGGCTCTTAGTGCAGCTTTTGGGCATGTTTTTGTTTGCTTCTCCTTCAGGACCGTCCTCTTATTGTCCTTTATGTGCTGCTGCTGTCATCCGCTCTCTGTCTGAGAGAGACAGAAAGCCATATTCGTCCGCTGTATCAAGAATCTTGCATATAACAGGTGATTCAACCTGTGGGAAAGAGGAAACATCTGGGTCACCCTAGCATTGACTACACCAGGGGTCAGCAACCTTTACTCTCAAAGGAGCCATTTTGCCCAATCTCACCAGGATTAAAGTCCTTCTGGAGCCAAAAAAAAAAAAAACCTCAATGCAAACAATACAGTGTATAAAATTCTATAAAGTTGAAATAATATCAAATAATTCTATGAGTTAATGAATTTAATTTCTTGCAACATATCAAGCAATCTATTTTCTTCCAGAATAGTCTTTTTGTTAGTTTTGTTATCTTACCAGGGATTTCATTACAACTTAAGGTTAGCCACAGGTGCAAGTTATTGCACAATGTGATTTATTTTTAGGTTAACAAATTGTTTTTATCCTAATTTTATTTGAAGTTAATGTCATTATTCATCAATACCCTCTGTAATAAATAATAATTAATTATTTTATTAAGTTTTTGAAAGCTATCTAGAGCCATTGCAAAAGAGTCAAAGAGCCACATGTGGCTCCAGAGCCACAGGTTGCAGACCCCTGGACTACACAGTCAAACTTCCACATTTGCTTTCTTGACTTATTTTCTCAGCACTCACGATTAAAGTATGACAAACTAAACGCTGATCAGAAAACAGATCGGACATGTTTGTGTCCTCTCCTCAGAAATAATTAACGTCACTAAATCCTACTTTTCCTTTCTTCTTCAAAGCAACAACAGTCATTTAATTAGGGTGACCATATTTTGACTTCCAAAAAAGAGGACACTTGGGCCGACCTCGGCATACTCAAAGTACTCAACGTTTTCTTGAATCTATCTTGTAACTGAAAAATATATGGTAGATTGTAAAAAAGTAGTTGTTGTCCATAAGGTCTGAAAATTCATTTCTCTCTTTATAACAAAGACTTGGAAAAAAAAAAAATGACTCAAATCGATCATAAAATCCTTCTTAAAATCTCAATCATTGAAACAAGTCGAAACGTCTCCTAGAAATAATAGGTCTAAGATGAGGTCTTTAAAGATTAAAGATCACATTTGAGTAAAATTACCGTAATGACTGTAAAGAGCAATTCATTAGCTTTCAGAAATTGCTGGAATTTATCTGAAAGAGCAAATATTAGCGGAGTTTCGGTAATTTTGATGAGTTTGTAAAATACGGTACGACGGTCCAGACCAGACGTGAAAAGAGGGTAAATCGGGACGTATGGTCACCCTAATTCAAAGCTTCAGAGTGACTAATTTCAGTGATTTTAAGTAACTCACCACAAGGACGTACTGACACGTCTGTGGCTCCAGCATGTAGATGGTAACAGCGTGAGGAGACTCCGACTCTTTACATCTGACACACATTAGAAGACTCATGAATGAAACAGAAGAAGAAGCAATGCTTTAATAATGTGTATATTACGTACTTCAACTTGACCACAACCTGCCTGGGCTTTCCTGTCAGGTCACACAAATCCCCGTGACCATAAAAGTGGGACACCAGCCTAACGTAGAATAAAGATAAAGTAAATCATGAGAGGAGGAGGAGGGGGGAATATTTATATTTAATATTTTTTCAGGACTTACTTGACTTTCTCCACTCCATCATCTTTAAGCTGGTAGGAACGGGCAATGTTCTTCTTGGCCCAGTCAATGTGCTCATTTCCATCCCAGTTTCCAACCACCACAATGTTTTTTCCCTGCTCTTTATCCTGGAAACGACAGAGTAGAAAAAACAACAAAAAATTGCATAAAACCACATGAGAGAGAGTCTGCACTTAGAAGGTTCAGTATTACGGGATGGAGAGAGCATTCATCAGTTACTGAAGGTAAACTGAGCTTCTTAGACTTAATGTGCTGTTTCTTCTACATATAGACTCGTAGTACATTATAGGCCTTGTTCGTTATGGTTGGTTTGACTTTCGTGTAACGTTATAAAACTAGCAGCAGCAGAGGTTTTGAGTAAATTTTTGATATATAAAACACACAGCAGTATTTATAAATCATCAATGTTCCTGAAATGCTAACTAAGGTTTCATTTATTCAGGCAACTTTTTTCCAGGAAATTGACTTTGATCTCCTGACATGTTTGGACTGTCAACTGCCAGTCTTCTTTAAAGGCGTCCGTTGATCCCTTTGATGCGTCCTTGACTTCCACGTAGTAATTCCAGCAAGTTCATTTTGAATAATATGTTCAGGTTTCATTTATTCAAACATCTTTCTTTCAGGACATTTACTTTGATCTCTAGACAGTGACAGTCAAAACATGTCAGGAGATCAAAGTAAATTTATGAAAAAAGGTTGTCTGAATAAATAAAGCCTTAACATATTATTCAAAAAGAAGACAAAATGAACTTGCTGGAAGTAATTGAATAAATATGCAAGACTTTTGATTTGAAAACTATCCTTTATGAGGCACTTTATTAAGTAGTTGAATTAATTTTAGCCCCACTTTGCTATTGTTAGATGTGTAATTTACAGACACACCTGACGATCTATTAATACAACACTTTCAGCAGCAGCCAACTGCAAAATTGCATTGAAATGTTTGCATTTTCTTTATTGACAGTATAAAACGTTCTTACCTCGTGGAATTGATGAACATGCTTTCCATAACAGAATTCATACTTCCACCAGCCGACCCCCTGAAAAACACAAGATGTGATTCCATGTGATGATGACTGGTTAAACACTGGTGCCTCAGGCTGGTCTTACCCCATGCAGACAGTAGGAGCCACTGAGGAACTCTCTGATCAGCTGCTCATCAGTGAGGCGTGAGATGTGAGTGGTGCCCACAGTGACCTGTGACTGTCCTGATACCGTTATGGGTTTGTGAGTGGAGCTCAACACTTCTTCTCTGGGAGGTGGGGCCTCTCCCTGTGATGAGACAAAATGATCAGGATTAGAAAAGCCTTGCTGACGTACTTCTGTTCCAGTCTTCCTGCTATGCCACACGCGTCAAACTCATGGCCCGGGGGACCAAATCTGGCCCTTTAGAGCATCCAAAAAATGACAGAGTAAATGAAACTCAACAATCTTTGCAGGCTTCTCAGTTTCCCCCAAACTTTATATCGCACGATTAGTCATTTTAAAGGTTAAACAGTTAAAAAAACTCAAAATCATGACAAAATCTTCAATTTTCCTTAAGTAATTACATAATATTTCCCTTAATTAAATAGAAAATGGTCACAAAATCTAAAAAAATAATCTGTAACTTATTGCTTGGATATTGTGGATTTCTTACATATTTAGTATTTTATGTATATGTAGAAGTGCAAAGTAGGGCACAATAATGTTCAAATTACTTGTTTCCCACATAAAATCTGTGGCCATCAAACTGCTCCGTAGTCCGAACCTGAACTAAAATGAGTTTGACACTAGGGCTGGGCAATATATCGTGATTCAAGATATATCTATATCGGTGATATAGAAAATGACAATATCGTCTATGTCCAGATATATATATTTTTTGTTTTGATTTTTACAATCACATCATACACAAGAGTGATATTATTTATAGAGTACAGTCAAAGAGTGCCAATATTTCCATATTTCTGAGATAGATATTTTATATCTTGTTTTTTTTATAAAAAAACTGGTTTTAAGAGAGTTTATTTCTCTACTTCTCAGAACATGAAAAGCAGATTACTGAATGCGTCCAAACCCAGACCTTCCCCTAAACAAGCCACACTACAGAACTCACTCACACGTGCTGTCCCATAGAGGAGAAAAAGCCAAGAGTGATACATATTGTTAATAAACACTTGTTAATAAATATCTGTGTGGCATTTTTCATCAGCAAATGTAACCCAGAATTGTCTTTCTGCTAAGACTTTATTGAGTTGAAAAATACTGAGATTTATATCGTATATCGCAATTTTGAGAAAAAATATCACCCAGCCCTATTTGACACCCCTATGCTCTGCTCATCTCACCTCCCGGGTCTCTGGGGTGGAGAGGAAAATAGGCTTCTGCTGCTGCTCCTTCTCCAGCTGGATGAGCTGCAGGGGCCTCAGAGGAGAGCCTGCTAGGGCCTGGCAGAATATGGCGTTCACCGGAGAAGACTTAAACCTGGAAGCAGGAATCTGCCATAAATATGATCCAAAAATAGTTTAACAATTGTGCTCTCACACCAATGAAAAGGCTCTACCTGTATTTAGGGTGTGCACACAGCAGAGGGGTCAACACCACCACCTCATATTCACAGGTAGTAACTTCAGCAACAGATAAGATCTCATGCTTGGCCTCTGGGTGGCAGACATAGAGAACAGACGTGGAGCGAGGCTCGTTCTGCTTTAGGACACATGGAGTCCCGTTTCCCATCTCCAGTGAGTAATAAGGAGTGAGCTGTCCTTCGATGTTCTTAGTTGGAATCTGAAGACGTGTGGAAGCCACAAAGAGTCATATGTTTGTACAGATGTGGTTGGATTGTAAAGCTGCACTGTTTGCTTACTTCTGTCTCAGCTGTTGGATCAGCATCTGCTTTTTCTTGATCCGTCTCACCTTGATGTAAAAAAAAAAAAAAAAGTTATTTCTTTACGCAAAACAAAGTAAATACTCCCATTATATTGGCCTCACCTGTTTCTGTTGAATGACTCTTTGTTGCAAGATTTCCCAGGAAGTATTCCTGAATGCTAATTTTCTATTAACAGACACAAATAACAGACTATTTTACCCAAATGTTGCATCACACTGACCTGCTATATCATTTAATTCATTAGTACTCAACTGGTTTGGATCCAGTAACCCCCCCCATCACTTTTGAATAACAAGTCATGACACACACATAAAAAAAGAAAAAAAAATCTAATTCTCAAAGTAATTTAATCAAATAATGTCATTTGAATCCGATAAACTAAAGTATCTTGCAGGTAATGATGAGCGTGGAGCAGTCTGATGAAAAGCTGTCATTTTTAAGGTGACGATACAAACTACTTTAAATTAATTGTGGTCAAAGACAAGAACGTACATGTGAAGTGTTCATTATATCCAGGAGTGAAGACTTTGTCGACATCTGTTGTAAGCAACTCAAATTTAATGACGCACCTCACGACGACACACGCATCTAAAAAATGTGAATTCTTTTACATTTAGCAACTTCTTTTTTAACAGTAACGCAAATATTTACTTTCCTTGGTAATAAGTTACTTTTATTAGAGATTAATTCAAATTACTAACTCAGTTACTTTTTGGAACAAGTAGTGAGTAACTATAACTAATTACTTTTTTAAAGTAACGTTCCCAACACTGACGATGACGTGGTTTTATGAGAGTGCGTTTGCAGCTTAAGACAAGCCTGCTGCTTAAACGTGGTCACGAGCAGGTTTGACCCACGGACTGTGTTACTATGGTAACCAAGTTGTTTTCTCGATGATGAAACCGCTGTTCCAGTTAGAACCCGGCTTAACGAAGCCGGACTCCCAGGTTAAACCTGGACTTAACCCTGAGCTGGGTTTGAACTGTTCTTAATGAATAATGAATACTAACCTGACCGGTCTCCTTTTCCTCATGGTACTGTCTGATGTGTTTTCCATGACACACTTCATACGTCCAGTACGACTCAATCTGCAATATTGATCAACAGAAGCTTTCTGTTAACGAGTTATTAATAATTAATACTTTTTCTAGACATTTAATGTCTACTCAGAGTCATACACTTTTCTTTTAATAATTTTACGTGATGTTCTTTTATTAGAAAAGCAGTTTAGAGTATGTTGTTTAGCATTTTGCTGTCACCATGGTGGCTATAGCTATTATTTTTGTTATTAAAAATATAAAGTTCACCTGAGCAACATTGTAGTCTCACTATTTAGATGAATTAGGATGAAAACAGACTTAATTATTATGTCTCACCCTGTAGGAACAGCTGCTTCTTTTGAATAGAGGCTCCAGCAGCTCACCTGGACTAGGTCCACCGTACACCTTCTCATTACCCTTAAAAAACACACACACACACACACACACACACGAGGGAAGCAAAGAAACCAAGCTGGTGAGTTAGCTTAGCCCTGGTTTATTTAGTGAATTATGTCAGGCAGATCTACGGTGGCTGTGAAGTGCAAAACACATTTATAAATTACTGCAATACTTTTACACTTACTATGTGCCATTGTAATTCTGTGTTGCTCAAAAACGTACATTTGTTGTGGTATTTCTAATTGTGTTTTACAATAAAGGGTACATTACAAAGTATTGAGATGAACTTTTGTTATTGGCCAAATACGTATTTTCCCCCATAATTTACAAATAAATTCATTAAAAATCCTACAATGTGATTTTCTGGATTTTTTTCTTCTCATTTTGTCTCTCATAGTTGAGGTATACCTATCAGCTTTTTAAGTGGAAGAACTTACACAATTGGTGGCTGACTAAATACTTTTTTTTGCCCCACTGTGTGAGTATATATATATTAGGGGTGCATATTGCAGTTTTTTTAATATATATATATATATATATATATATATATATATATATATATATATATATATATATATATATATATATATGACTTAAGAAACAACTAATCTGTAAATGTGTACATCTTTATGAGAACATTATGTATGAAATACATTTTATTGGCAATAATTTACACTCAAAACATGCGCCAACAACTTAAAAAAAAAACAAAAAAAATAAAATAACATACAATCTGCCTGTGGCTTCTAAACCAACTTTGACTTTAGTGCAACTTAACTGAGGTATATGCCTAGAACAACAAATACTTTATTTTTAGATTTTATATATATATATATATATATGTGCAATATTAATATTTTCTACATTGCCAAAATATAAAACTCAATATATCTTGAATCTCGATGTATTGCCCAGCCCTAATGATAATGTAAAGTGTAGTATATAGACCCAGCAGTCCTCACCTTATCTCCTGCAGTCAGTGATGGAAGGAGACATTTATACTTCTCTTTCTCAGCAGTTGTCATGATGACAAAGTCATCTTCACTGTACAGCACACCAGCAGAAGGCTGTAAATCAAACACAACACAGGTTCTTTCTGTTAGTGTACAGTGTGTTCACACCAAAATGAACACACAAATGTCCCTATTTAGTTCAAATTAAAAGTTTAAAATAAAAAACGTATTATTGAAGTGAGAGTAGTGGTATACCAGCGTGAACTCAGAGCCCGGCCACGAGATTTTGAAGGGAATTTCGTCCGTAAATAAGGGGTTTCCTCCCCTGTTGGAAGACACACCGCTGCAGACCTCCAGCAGCGCCCCGACTAACAGCAGCAGAAGGCCGGCCGCCATCGCTCCTACAGCCCGCTGCTCATGGAAGGACCGAGCCCCCCGCCCACCTCTCACTGTCACCTGCGGTACGGAAGCACCAAGCTGCCGGAGGTCCGGGTAAACACACCTAAACACGAACAACAACACGACTCAGCTCAGGAAGTGAAGTGTTTACGTGCCACGTCAAGTTCCGCCTGCGTTAGCTTCGCTACAATAACTACAGCGCCTCCTACTGGTGACTTTATGTACTGAAAACACACACTCATAACAACTGACGGCAACCTAACTAAATAATCCTAAACACCTTATTCTGGTGGCTACCAATTACCAATTATATGTACTATTTCATGTATATTAAGTGAATATAATACAAACAAAATGGTTTATCCTCTGGCATTGCCAAGGCAGGATGTAGATTAATGAAATGCCACCATCTTGTGGGCACTGGTGTAAATTGCAACACTGTTTTTTTTAATTTCAGTTCATATTTAAAAAAAACATCAACATAAAGGTGCAGGGAGGGAACGAAGCCCAAAGAGCTCATATTAGAGCTCCACCCCTTTCAATAAACACAAACAATTTAGAAATAAGGGAAAACAAACACTTGTAAAATCACGAGACAAACTGCACAATTAAACTTTGATATATGAGGAAAATAATATATAAACAAAGTACACAAAAAGATCAATATCTAAAGACAAATTAAAATATTCAACAAAATATTAATTGGAAAATCAAAAAAGAAACACAAACATAAAACACACGTGGTGGAAAGGGATAGAGTAAAGTGAGAGAGGACATGAAGTAACTAGTTGTAATGTAGTAGGACGTATAAATGGATAAGATGTTTTTTTTTTTTTTTTTTTTTTTTAACTGCCTTTTATAGAGTAAGTAGGAGGATATGGATCTTATTTGGTAAGTAAACTATTCCAAAGCAGATGGGCCTCTATATGATATGTTAAATTGATGATGTGATCTCAGGGCAAAGGGTAGTTATACAGAATAATTATTGTCATTACTGTACCATTCTGCTTATAGAACAGTGTTTTTTAACCTTGGAGTCGTGACCCCATGTGGGGTCGCCTGAAATGTCTTGTAATAGATCCAAAAAAAAAAAAAAAAAAAAAAACTGAATAAAAATATTAAATTCAAATATATTAATGTATAAAGATTAAAACACAACATACAATTTTAAAGAACCACATTCTATACTTTCACTTTCTCAAATAAAAATGTAGTTTGAACAAATTGGAGTAAAAAAAAAAAAAAAAGCTTGTCACTAATCCTTGCTACTCAGTGTTTGTTACACAGTATAACAAACATGATCAAAAAAGTCTCTTTGGGCTTGCAAGAAATTTGTGATATCAAATTGGGGTCACGATCCAAAAATGGTTGTGAACCACTGGTCTAGAATCCCATTTTTCTTCACTGTTAAGAGCTACTTTTACACAGATAGATTTTTGTGTTTAGCACTCAGCTATTAATGCTAGTTTTGTTAATTGTGTATTAAAACAAATTTACCAGTAGCATATCTATATGCATATTGTTGATTTCATGAGGTAGTAACAAAAATAGTGTAGTTTTGATTAGCAAAAGAGGGTGTAACAATAGGTACGTTCATGTCAAACCTGGTGAAGAACTTTCCAGCCTCTGGGGTTTTAGCAAAAGGAACTGAATGATCAGTACAAAAGTGTACCTGGACCTTACTGGAGAAAACCTGCTCTGATGGAGAGAGATGGCATCAATCCCACTTTGGTAAAAGCTCTTATCTAGAATAGTGGTCATTTTATGAAACAATCCAGAGTCCAGACCAGAATGCATAGATGTAGTGATTATTATTCTGCCTCTTGACATAGAGGGTGATACCACAGGCTTGGAGAAGTTGGGATAAACATTATAGAACAGAGTAGAGGATGATGCTGTCTGTGCACACAGCTGGAAACGGAGCTGATCTTTGACAGCTTTGTGGAATCGACTCGTCTGGACACGCTGGGAAGGAATGAAGTAGAAGTGAAGCTGCTTCGAATCAAGATGGAGGAGACATGTGACCTGAAAGATGTTCTGACCAGCATGTTGGCTGCTTTGATATCGCTCAGAGTGATTTCTCTAGTAGGAAGTATAAAAAGAGTAACCTGCAGTATCCTTAGTTTTACACACAGATAAGCCAATGGAGAAACACCATCATTAGTGCATTCTGATGAACTAGAACGTCTCCTGTAAATGACGTGGTGCTGTCCAAGGCGCTGCACTAGGCTTTTGTTGGAGGTGAATAAGGAGGAAACTGAGGCTACTGCTGCCACTGCTGCTGTGATAAATGAGCGTGCTGTGATTATTCACACCATGTTTTTCACAGACCACCCATTCCTCTTCTTTATTCAACACAAACCGACCAAGATGCTTCTCTTAGCTGGTGGCTGCTGCTCTCCACAGTCAACGTTGAACAATTGTGAGACGGCATAAGAAAATGTCAAAATATAAATATTCCTGACATCTAAATATTACAATTGTTGTGATGAAATTCAGCTTTATTTGTTACCAATGTATTATTTGTTCAGTTCTCTTTATTTAAAGGCGCACTGTGTAACTTTTGGCCACTAGGGGCGCTAGACTTGTAATTTTCACGTAAAGCGCCCCTAGTGGTCACAAGTGCCGCAGTACTATCACAAAAATCAATAAACAGTCACTCGGGCCAGCTTCCCTTGTCTTTTGACAGTAGTTGACCTGTAACTTCGGGATAAGGATTGGCTTTAAGGGCTGGGTCGGTCGGGCTGGGGTGCAAAGCAGGACTGGGCCACCAACACGGCAAGGAGGGCGGTCGGCCCACCTTGCCGTGTCGGTGGTGCACCCCCCCACTCCCTGGCCTCGCCGCCATCGTCGCGACAGAGGGGCGACCCGGTGGGTCAGCGGAGGGGGCCGGGTCTCTGCGGCGTCTTTTTAGCCTCCTCAGAAGCAGTTTTAAAATTTTTGCTTAACTCGGCCATGACCAGGAGTCGAACAGGCGGCAAAATACTAGCAAAAGCCTTAGCCCAATGAGTATATCCAAAACTGTGGGCATGTGACCGCCGTAAAGTGATACGTTCTCCAGGCATTCTCCAGGTCACATGACCCGGCCAAAGACGGTTCGTCTCTCCAAACTTACATAGTCAGTATTTCAAGAGGGAAGCCCTGCTCGGAGCATTGATAATGTCAAGTGCTGTATACTGGCCTGAGGAATCATTTAAAATAACTCATATGGGTCAACTCTTTAGGTCAACGGTGTGCCTTTAAAGATCCCATATAACACAAATTTACTTTTTAATGCATTTCCAACAGTAAAATGTATCTCCATAGCCTCATTATAAGGCCCTTAAAGTGAAAAGGTATGATCCATCCATCTCTTGTGCTCAAACTTTGCTCCGTTTATGATGTTGTAAGAAAAATAACTTCTCCTATGCCCCTCCCACAGGGACGTGAGCTCCACCCTCACTCTTTAGTTAATGGTTAATCACATGATGAAGGTGGGATGAGCCCCTCCCCTCAGGACCCAGTGGATGGATTTGATCTTTTCTGGTTGTGTACCAACACTTTGTGACTCAAGCACAAACGTGGAAGATGTAAGTTCATATTAATTTGTGTTTTGTTTACTGCATATAAGCCTAACTAGCATGGCTGCTGGCTGGTGAAATGTCAGTAGCGTTAGCACAGACACCAGGCCAAATTTCAAACCAAATGAAATGTAACTACTCAAAGAAAAGGCAATTTCACAATTGGCACGAACCAGAAACACAAATGACATTTTATAGGTAATTGGGTCCTTCTTTGTTACTTACTTATGTGCTATCTTACGTGCCGTACTGTCTGCTTCTGACAGGCAGGTGTTCCTGTTTAAAATTAAGGTTGATTAATCATACAGCTCACCTGCCATCTTCTGTGTACACAGAGAAAAATGCAGTCTTCAGCAACTTTCTCTATATATGCTACACTCGTGATTATGAATTGAATCCTGTTTACTGATATTACTTGAATCTAATATCAATCCAAAAATGTTCCAAGATTTAGAATTTAATTGTTCTTTCTTAAAAATAATAATTAGAGAGTTAAAATCTTCAAAGCTGGGAATAATAATCATATCTGAAGTAGAAAAGATGTTTTTTTTTTTGTGTGTGTGTGCTGAGCACAAGGGGAACGTTGCATTGTCAAAGGCAACTCTTAATACATATTAAAATTAATGACATATTAAAATATGAAAACAAACAAATATGACAATAAAAGGTAAGATTTTGTGTTTTTGTTGATACTACTTTAGGGGCATTATGTGATCACAACAGTGGTAACTCATCTGCCTGCACTTGTGAGTAAATAACAGTTCAAATAATATTAAGAAAATAATGCATTATATTATGACATAAATTTAAAATAATTCTTTATATATTGGGTTAAACTGACATATACATTACAATGAGATGGAATTGCAGCTATTCATTCCTTTGGCTTGTTGTGCATGCGTATTTGAAATAGTAGTGCAATAGTTGAAAATGATTAATGGAGCTCAAAGGCACATTATGGTCGCAGACTCTCTCTATGGATTGATTTACAAATGTTAGTCTACATGTGTGCAGACTACTGTACACTGTGTTGAAATTATGTCTCACCACTGGCTTGTATCGGTACTACTGAGGAACAAACTCATAAATCACACAAACATTAGGAAACAGATTTATTGAGTTTATCTCTGATTTTTGTGTGTGTGTGTGTTAGAGTAACTGCTGTGTGTCCTTCCACCCGATGACTCAGGCAGTGCAGTGTGTGGAAAGACGATAAATAATATTCCTTCACTTGGATGAAACAACTCGTGGTTTGCAGGGAATTTAAAACATAGACCCTGTCAATGCTGTTGCATGTCAGGGACAGAGAAGGAAATCCAGAGAACACCTTGAACCAGTGACAGGTTCACAGAGTGGCTTTATTTCTACCTGTTGGTGGAGCTGTTGGTGTGGGAATCACAGTGAAGAGGAATGAGGTTTAAACAGATCTTGAAACAAAGAAGAAATGGAAAAATATTTTATTTTGTACACATAGGAAAGGATTCAAACCAGTGAAGGCACCAATGGCTCAATAGCACTATGGAAATCTTCATCCTGTTTACCTACAAGCAAAATATACTATTTCTAATGGGTGCATTATATGCTATATAGGTATGTATAGATAGTAGAGGTGGGCAATATGGAATGAAGGAGACATAGTCAATGGCCAAAGGTCTCAATTGCTGCCAGACAATGTAGACATTTAATCTTGTTGAAAAATAACATGTCCATATCTTAAAGGTTCCACATGTCATGCTATTTTTCACCCATTTCAATTTGTTCTAAGAACCCCAAAAACATAGTATTTCAGGTTTTAATTTCCTAAACTCGCCTGTTTTCCAGAGTTTTAGCCTCTGAAAAGTCACTTTCTGAGCAACTCTACACAAACAGGCTGATTTGCGGCCTACTCATGCACATTCACGAGTGGGTGTGTCTATAGACGGGACACTGACTTCCTCCTCCCCGCACGGTGACGTAGGGCCAGAGGACGGCCCGCCCTCCTCCCACCCACTCCATAGTCGAGCTCATGCTGCTTTATAAACACGAGACAGAGCGTGGGGGTGGGGCGTTCACCGGTACATACAGAGACTGTAGAAAATACATACATAGCACTGCGCGAAGGACGCTGAAATGCCCACCTTTGTGGGTGTGTCTGTTTACATGTCAATCACGGCAGAGAGCTTCCTGGAGGCACGTCAAATTTGTCATCAAATGGGAGCGAGGTGTTTGGGCTCGCCCTGCAGTAAGAAAGGAGCAAATCACCCTGTAACTAACAACTGAATCAATGAAAAAAATCACTTTGGGCATGTGTATGAAGCCCTAATAGCACTTTATGATGTTTAAAGCACAGAAAAGTTGATTTAGCGTAACATGGACCCTTTAATTCTGGGCCGTGTAGACTGTTTGAGTTTGACGTTTTAGAAAATTTGTTAAGCGAAGTTCATGCACAGATAGGAATATTCTATTGAAGAATGTCGTGATGACTCGATTTGGTTATAATTTCAGACTGGCATGAATTGGCAATTTCTGTTTTTGTGTTCTCTTTGAAGAGATGCACTTTCTGTACTTTACAGTTTTTCTCCATTGTTTGGCTCATTTCTTGAAAGCAAAATTACATTCTCTATATAAGACGGATGAACCTCCAACCTCTAAGCATTTGTTCACCACATACTTGAAGTTCTCCTTCATTTTATGAAATTGCAAATGTCTTGGTAAATAATGTCTCAGTACAGCTTTTCAGTGACTAAGTACAGAAAGCCTGCATTTGGCTCAGTTTCCAAGTGAATAGATCTTGTTGATCTAAACTGATTGTTGACTTCTCATTCTAATGGTTGTTCTCTCCAAAACAAGTCAGCATCATTTCATTGTATAGTTCATCACATAGACACATACATAGTCTGATCAAATGTCTAATTAGTCAAGAACATACTGTAAAACCATGAATCAAAAAGTGTGTTTACAATAGTTACCTGACATATGCTGTCCATGATTGTGAATGCTACCAAATATGCATATGTAAAACATGACCAGGACCAGTATAATTTCTGAACTTGGAAGCACCTTGCCAAGCAAATGAACAACGGCAACTGCTCAAGGAAGAGGAAGCCAGCCAGGAGAGGGAGAGGGAGGGTGAGGACAGCGACCAGTGGATAAAGTATTGGTTGTAAAACTCCAGCTTTAGTCATTTGTTTTTTGTTTATGTGTTTATATTACAGAAGTTATGCTGTACATATATTCCCTCAGTTTTAAACACAATGGTATTTTGTTAGTGAGAAAATAAAGCTATCACAGTATTATCCATTGACAATGAAGGACTGGGCTGAGACTGAGAGGTGGAAATGAAGGATATTTCAATGGTCATCGTGGCCATAGTGACAAAACTTTTTGACATGCAGTGCTGCTTACACAATGCCAAAGTATGGAGCCCCTAAAGGGACAGGGGTGACAAAAAAACTTTTGCGAGATCTCACAATACTTTGCGAGATCTCGCGATATTTCGTAGCGTTATTTCCTTCGCCTGAGAACCGGAAGTAAAACAGACACAGGACAATGGAGGACCATATTCATCTGTGGGGGAAGTTTATTGATTTCTATTTTGCTATAGGCCTAAAGTGTAAAGATATTAAAGCCGTTCTCGGCCACAAACATGGCTTTGACATAAGTGAGAGACATCTGAAAAGAATATCCAAGGCGAGGGGACTTTCTCGTCGTAATGGATACTGTGATCTTGCGGTCCTGGTTGAATTCATCAGCAACAAACTACAGTACTCTGGCCAGCTTCACGGATACAGGTGGATGTACGCAAAGTGTAGAGAACATGGACTAGAAGTTAAGAAGGAGGATGGGCGTTTGGTGTTAAAGGAGCTGCATCCGAGAGGAGTGTCACGAAGGCAAGCAAGACGCCTAAGACGATGGAACTACTTTTCGAAAGGTCCCAACTTCATTTGGCACATGGACAGCTATGACAAACTGAAGCCATATGGCTTTTGTATCAACGGAAGCATCGACGGTTTTTCGCGAAAAATAATCTGGCTTAATGCCTATACCACGAGTAGTGATCCAAAGTTGATCGGGGGTTATTACAATGATGCAGTCCAACATTTAGGGGGCTGCCCTAGGATTGTGAGAGCTGATCTCGGGACCGAAAATGGCTATGTCAGAGGCTTTCAGCGGTTCCCGATTCATCCAGACGGGACTGTTGACAGCTACCTGGACGGCGCAAGCACTGCCAATCAACGGATCGAGTATTGGTGGTGCTTTCTGCGCAACCAGTGTGTGGAGTTCTGGATGTCCTTGTTTTCAGATATCAGAGACAATGGATTCTTTGACGGCGGTTTTCTGGACAAGGCTATCCTTCAGTTTTGTTGCATGGGACTCATCCAGGTGAGCGTGTGTGTGTGTGTGTGTGTGTGTGTGTGTGTGTGTGTGTGAGAGAGAGAGAGAGAGAGACAGACAGAAAGAAAGAAAGAAAGAAAATGGAGGAAGCAGGAGGGAGGAGAAGATGGAGGAAGCAGGAGGGGGAGACAGACAGGGAGAATTGTGTGTGTGTGTGTATATATATATAATAAATAAATAAATATATATAATAAATAAATGCACTATTAAGGTTTATATGTATATACAGTTCTTCCTAATTGTATTTTGTACATTGTCTTTAACAGGATGAGTTGGATGACACTGTCCAGGTTTGGAATGCACACACCATCAGACCATCAAAAAACATCAGTGTGCCCAGTGGTCGGCCAAATGTGATGTATGCATTGCCTCAACTCTATGGGACCAGAGACTTCCTTTCCCCTGTTGAAGATGAACATCTTCAGCTGTGCAAAGATGAATGTGTCTTTCGCCGGCCGATACCATGCGATTCAGATGTGTATGAACTATGCAACATATTAATGGCAGAGTCCCATCTGACTCCACCAAGAGATCCCTATCAGGCTGTGAACTTGTATAGGCACCTAAGAGAGGCCATCACTACATCTCTGTAAATCAGGGATATTTCATTATGCACTTAATTGCCAACTATTTTCATAATGGATTAATCGTTTAAGTGAAATTTGCTTGTAAAAATGTCACAAAATGTTTTCTATTTCACAGATGGGAATAGTTAGTTGCAGCTCATATGAAATGATGTGTAATTGATAGTGAAGATACAGTATCTGCAGATGAACAAACTTTGTAGCCCAGAACTGTAATGTCAGAGTTTAGCAGGAAATGTATTTATTATTCTGTATGAATTTTGAAAAACATGTGAAATCTGCACCCTGAATAAATGTAAATTTTGCCTAATTGGACTGGTCTGTCAGTAAAAAACAGTTGATGCAGATATTTACATTACAGTACTTCAAGATCACTTCATGGCAAAATGCACTCACACTCAATAAAAATACATGTGATGGCATTAAGTTTCAGCAGTAAATTAAAGTAATATAATGGAAATATTAAAATCATTCTGAAGGCCATCTCACACAGACAAAATCATCTCATACATTTTGTAAACAGGAACACTCATTGGTATCTCAACATTGAATTGCAAACGGTTTCTGAGTAAGTAACCAACTGGCATGACATCAACAATCAACAATTCTCCAAGTGATGGACAACTCATTAAGTATAGAATAAGACACTAATATGGTTTTTAGGAACAAGTTCAGCATTGACGCTGGGTTAGACTCAATCTAATGGAAATTTATGCTGCAGTCATTTTCAAATTATAATTCAAAATATAAAATCAATCTACAAATTATGGAGGTGTACTATTGCACCAATAAAAAAACAGAATAGCAGGCTGATATAAAATTAAATGAAAGACTGCTTACCACAATGTTCAGTGCATAATGTTTAAATAACAAAAAGAGACAAACTAAAATAAATGAAAAAATAAATAAAATAGAATCAACCATATAATGAGGTCTGCTACTATTTGGCCTGATCCAGATTGCTCTTAAGTTCAAATGATGTCCATTTCTAGGTAGTTGCTGGACAGAATGTTGTCAAACTCTGCACGGAATTCTGGGTAAGAACTGTATGTACATGGAACATCGAGTGTAGCTCCACAGTTATGAGCAACAGGCCTCCTGTTGAGCCCAGTTTCAGCATTAAAGCTAACCATAATTATATCAACGAATATAACTGATGAACCTATGCAGAAGCGTAGGATTTTCTCAGCTTTGGCTTGATCAGCATTTTTCACATAACGTTGGAGATGGTTTAAGGTTGCTTGTTCTCTTTGAGACAGCACCACCTTTGTTGTTTAAAGCAGTTGCATCACTCTTTTGCCTGTGGGCTTTTTTAACTCATACAGACTCAATCAACTATATACTTTGGCTCTTGGAGAATGGCTTTGTGAGCCATTGTTTCTATGGCAGACTTCATGCTGTTCTCTGGAGGTAAGAAATGGGAACCCATTCGTGTGAAAAGGTCGAGCAAGTCTTCTTGATCACTTTCCTCCATTGTGCCCTGGAGAGCCTTCTCAACAGCTGATCTCTCGACCGGAGGTAGGTAGTTAAGAAACGATGACATCAAGATGTCTGTATCAACATGGTCGATTCCATTGATGCATGCTAAAATGAAAGCCATCGATAGCTTCACTGGCATGACACCATGGTCTACAAATCCTTTCACCCAAATGCGTCCCACCGCTTGCCATTCAGCCTCAGAAAAATCTGGCCTAAGCCTTGGAACTCGCTCTGTTTCCCCTTCACACTGTTCAAGAAATTGCTCCCAGAAGGCTGTATACACGTCCCTTGACACTCCGGCATCATCAACAGCTTTTTCATTTACAAAGTCCATCTTTAAAGTCATATTCATGATGCTGCTGTCGGTAAATACAGCTAAAAAATCATCAACAACCTTTATCCTGCAAATTGAAGCACGTCGTGTTTTCTGTGGATTTCCTGGGTTGCTGGCTGATGTTGGTGATGAAATCCGGTTGCTTGAATCTGAGGCCAAATTGAAATACAGCCCGCTGTCCAACTAGAAGAACAAAACAAACACAAAAAAAACAGAGTGGTCAATGAATAAAGCAGAGGCCAAAGTATCATAGCTTTTAGCATGTTTGTGCCAAGGTTAAAATAGTTTTGGGTCCAATGTATCTCATAAAAAAACTCAACCAACGCATGTTTTATGAGACCCTGTTACAAACTGCTTTCTATTCCAAATTAGTGATCTCATACCCCAATACAAGTTACCCCCCAGAATATCAGAAATGATTGAAGTGATGTGTCATACCTGGGCTGTTTGCACTGCGTCCTCATGTATGGACTGCTCCTCATCCAGTGTAGGTAGGCCATCAGCTGAAGGCAATAGAAGCTGTATAACCTGCGTAGGTGTTTCACTCACCTCAGCGCCCTGAAGAATACAATAAATGACAGCAGACACATTAACCCTAAAATATATGATGTCATTGCTGACTATTTTTTTTATAGAAGTCTTTATAAATTATTCTTCTAGATCAGTGTAACTTTGAGTCAAATTCAGGAACACTCCAAAAAACATGTAAAAAGTCCACTAAGGTTTTGAGAAATAAAAAAAAAGGAAACATGTCCCTATTTTAGCTTTTAATCTCTGTAAAAGAGTATCTTTATTGGTGCTATGGCACTGTGTTTGTTCACAGAAAGATAGGACAGCTACTCGGTCACCATATGACGTTATGTATTTTGTCATTTGCTCATCAGTCTTGATGCGCAGCACTGCCTTGTCAACCTGCAAACACGAGAGAGAGAGAACAGTGTCAATGCAGTGTTTCAGTGGTAACCCGCAATTTGACATAGCTGGTCTTAGAGTAAGTACAGTAAAAGTTTGTACATAGAGATGTCAGATAGAAAGCTGTCCAACTTCACACATATCACATTATGTCTATTTCTATTAATCAAAAATCTAGTTAATCCATGCAAGTGAAATGCTATTTATTTATTATTTATCTCCTCATCTGAGAAAAATGAGCTGCTGGAAGATGGATCTCACTTAGATGATTCCATCACATATCTGCAGGATCTTTCACATTCATCTGACAGTGACGGAAGCACCCAGGTTTATGGAAATTTCTATTTCTGTATTTATTCATTCAAATGTATTAACTTATTGACTGTAGTGCAGATTCCTCTTTAACAGTTTTAAAAGCACCCTGAATGATATGTCCACTTTCATTCATTAAATAATTCCATTATTTAAAGTTAATGTACCACTTATTTTGGCAGATGAGGATTCCATGATTCAGCATCAAAAGAAAGAAGAAAAACAACTCCACCCATAACCCAGCTTCTTATGGGCAGGTATAGAATATAACATACACAACCCACTTACTTTTATTGAAATTAATATATCATTTAAATGACATAGATCCTTATATTTATTGATTTAAAATTAAGGTTTAATTTGCCAACTTAAATATGAATTCTTCCAATTAGTTTCAAATGGCTTCTACTTTAAATCATGTATGTTTCAGAAAGGTATTTATGCTAATAAAGTAAAAGACAGTGCTCTGTCAGAGATCTTATCAACGTGTAATTTTATTGAGTAGTTTTAATCTGATTAATAAAATAATCTGAGAATGATCTTTGACCACTGGCAAAGGTTGCTTTGCTAAATTACACTTTATGCAAAGCTCACAAGGTCAAGCTCAGCTCTTTAAGCCACCTTTACCGCAAAAGGTGTTGGCTATATTCATTTCTCTACCTTTATACTATGATAAATAACTGGCAAGGAGCGTTAACCAGCTGGTCACGATGATACACTTTCCTGATTGACCCGAATTTACCAGACCGGACCGGCCTTAATAGTCTACAGTCGCTAAGCACAACCAGCCATGGCGTCCAAAGTTACCATGGCAACAAGTTTTTGTTCTTTGTTCAAGTTTAATCATATCCCTATATTAAAACGAAACAATGATGCATTTCTACAAACGTTACTTATATTAGCTTACGATAGCATAGCATTAACGCTAACTTTGTCAGCCACGAATGCGAGTGTGTTAAGTTATAGAATGAATTGTATGCTCACCTTGTCTCTCTTCATTCGTGTTATGTCCTCTCTTGGAACCTCTCTACAAACTAAGAACCGCTCCAAATCGTCTTCCATGATCAGTCCCACATTCGTATTATGCTCCCATATGCTCCTCCATTGTCGTGTGTCTGTTTTACTTCCGGTTCACTGGCTCACTATATAACAGATCTCGCAAAAAATATTGCGAGATCTTGCGAAAGTATTGCGAGATCTCGCAAAAGTATCGCGAGATCTCGCAAAAGTATTGCGAGATCTCGCAAAAGGTATCGCAAGATCTCGCAAAGTTTTTTTGTCACCCCTGTCCCTTAAGGGGCTCCGTACCAAAGGGACAATGCATTTTGGGGGTACTGATTCTTTATTTGAGCGAACTGTGTTTGGAGAGATAAGAGCTTTAGCAGGTGAACCATGGTGTTGTTCATTTTCGGTTTTTGGCCAAAACACTTTTCTCACCGGAACAATCCGACTGACACAGGATGCGATGACGTGAGCAAACACCGCTGGTCAGCACTCGCTTGCGTTTGTCTGGAAATGGACCAACTTGTCCGCAGACTCACGAAGTGGCTGTATTTCAATACATCTGAGCACTAAAGAGTCTTATGAGCAGAGTTGACGGGGCACGTGTTCCTGTGTCACATCGACACAGCAGTTACGTGTTGCCCCCGGTCAACACAGACCAAACGGCAGCCTGACACGTGGCTGCGCATCAGCAGCAGAATCTGGTTTCAGTTTGTCAGCGTACGTCTCACAGAGATCCTCTGATCATCATCATCGAGAACGATGGTACTTGGTGCACGTTATAAAGATTATTACTTGGATGGGATTAAACCAACGCACACAAGAAATTATGCCAATAATTTTAATTTCAGTGTATCCCTAGTGCTGAACCATCCAGGTTATTTTGGCAAAAGCACCAAGAGTATTGAGAATGTTCGATTTGTTTATGGAAATGAGGCCGATTGTATTTTTGTTGGCCTTGATTATTTATATGGGAAGGAATTTTGTTTTGAGTGAATAGCTGTGGGACAGATATTGGAATGAGCCAAAAACTGTAAATAGAAAAAATTGTCTGTTTTGTTAATTTTGTATTTTTTTTTTAATCACTTGAGTTGAAAAGGTTATATCCAGAGTATATGTAAGTATGTCCAGAGTTTGTAAAATGAACGCATCATTATTGTAAGCTAAACCTTTTGTATCATTTGTATATACTGTAGATAGTATAGCTTGGCATAGATAGTTAGTGGACATCTTACCTGAGGTCATCCCTTTGAAATGAGCATTTGCATTTATTTCACTGTCATTCTTGAGGTGAAGCTGATTTGCATAGAGGCCTCCCATACACCCTCACCTTATGCATAATTGATACAACTGTCATCTCCCTAGCCGTAATAACATAACTCCAAAGGGACAGAAAGAAATGAGGCTCAGCATTTGAAGGTCTCGAAAGATACAGACATCTCCCAAGCCATCAGTTAAAAATATAGGTAGAATATGTCTGATGTCATATCAATATCCATTTCATTAGCTTTTTGAAACCGTTGTCAGTTATTTGAGGTAAAACTTTATGGCTTTATTACAGCGTTACTGAATGCAATAGAGAGCAAATAACAAGCATGGCGAAGCTTGTATTTTTGTGATCATATTTGCATGGCAAGAGTGTAGACCTGACAAAAAAAGTCTAGATAGGTGAATTCACTGGTGCAGCTCCAGTTTGATTTTTGGCGCAGGTAGGCAAAAAAAATCAGATAAAAATAGCAAACAAATAACTGCGATAGTGCAAAGCTATCCTGAGGATAGTGAGCGTGATGTTTTCTTGCGTATTTCAAGAAAACAACAAGATCTTAATACACTATAGATAAATCTGTCTAAGCCAGTCAACAAGTCCAAATAAAACCCATTTTGTTTTGGCTTTTGACTAAAGATTCATTCTTTCTTATATTTTCCCAACAAATTAGGACAATGGGGGTCAGTTTGTTTTTCATAATTAAGTTGTTTACACTTGATGTTTCTTCTTCATCTTCTTTTTCTTTTTCTCCTAATCCAAAAACATGCTTTATAAAATCCCCTAAACCAATTATTTGAAGAATTTTTAGCATACTTCTGGATATGTTTACTCACTTAAGCAAAGACAAGTAATGCCTCAGAACATGCACTTCAAAGCTGCTGAGAACTCTGTGTATTCTGTCTCTGTTGACATTGCTTTCCTCATGCACCTGTTATCATCTGTCAGACTAAAAGACCTTTGGGGGGCTTCCTCTGCCATAGATGCTGCAAAGACTAAAAACAACAAAGTGGTGAAGCCTAAAATATATAAATTTCAGTCCTGCTGTTGAATCAATGATAGTCTTGGTCTGTGAGGGGGATTTTAAGGATTTTAAACTGCTGTGTCAGGGTTTGTTCTCTGGGTAGGTGTCCCAGACAGCATCTACATGGATCAGCATCTGGTTGATCAATTAAGGATACCTTGATCTGGGATGTCAGGCTAGATGACTTACCCACGCTGTTAGACAATGGGGAGCGGCGTAGCAACGTGGCGGCCATCTTACCTCAGACAGCTGGCCACGCTCATTACATCGATGTCAATGGTGCATGTACTATTTATATCACCCTAACTTGCTCAATTTTCAACCAATTTTCAAACAGCAAACATGTACAAGCATCCTATGTCATACCTATGTATAATAAAGTTTGTAAATCCGTCAATATTTCATCGAGTTAAGGATATTTTTGTTTAAGCTGATCACTCACCTTCCAACACCTACCGTAGAGCGCGCCAGAACTTCAGTTGTTTGAGGTAAGATGGCCGCCGTTGAGCTACGCTGGTGAATCCCTCTTGTGTCATTTAGTGTTTATATATATGTCTATGCTTTAGCCTGCGGCATTTCCTGTTTTTGCCTTCACTCGTAAGGTGGGCCATTAAGGGGTCTATTGGATTTGCCAGTCAAGGTTAAGTCAAATAGAATCCCTGTTAGAATCCCCAAAACCTTAGAAAAGTGTTTTTTATTTTTAATTATGTGACTTTTGGTTAGCTCATTAGAGAAAAGCCTGTTTTTGGGTGGCCACAATTTTGAATTGTCCAATATAGCGACCCCATTGAGAATTGGTTCCGGCTCCTGGCAGATTTGAATTCAGCTTCAGTGTACCAAATTTCATGCTTGTAAACACATTTGCACAATTCTTTCCCTAATAGACCAGACTATGAGCAGCTTTGCATGTCATAACAGAAAAGATAATGAGTGAATACTTTGGATGTAGATATATTGATGTAGGCTCCAGATGTGTGAGTTTGAAGAGTTCTTGCAAACTGCAGATAAAAAAGGGTGTTTTTATGGTATGAGGGAATGGAACAAATATTATGAGGTGAGGAACAATGCTCCTGAACAACTTAATCATGAAAATAAACAGAGTGATCTTCGTCTAATACCAGCAGTGCAGGAAAAATATTATTAACTGAGACGACCAAGGTTCTTTGCTGCTTTAGCCTTAACTTAAAAAAAAAAAAAAAAAAACTTAAGCTACTTTTAACTTTTTTATTAGTTTGCATCCAACTGCTTTGCAATCAAATATCATGTGTAGAATACAGCTAAGAAAGCAGGGTATCTTACTATCTTTCATTAATTCATTTCAGAAACAGTGCAACTTTCCTTTACTCTCCTCAGATGCTATTTAAAGGATAAAGCCATTTATATTCGACTCTGTTCTTGTGAGACTTATTCAAAGGAATGCTTCACCATCCATCATCATTAGAACACAGTTGCAGTATTTTATTGCCACCAATTTAGTCCATAGATGGATTTAATTGGCTGAGATATGTGAGAGATGAGAGGTGATGGCTTCTTCCAGTCTGCGTCCACCATCTACGGCTTAGCTGATGCGTAAAGCCCCTCGCTTCAATTGACAACTGAGCGAAAACAAGCGAGGGTGACAGTTTAATGCATTGGATGTACTTTCAAGCTTACGATGTTTATAAAAATACAGATGCTAAAAAGCAAATCAATTGTGCGTGTACATCGTTTTCCTATAAGTCCTGCAAAAATTGCACAGATCAGAAGTCCCACTTCACAGCACATTTATTTAGAACTGAGTTCATTAGGCTAGTGTGGGTGCTACCACTATGATAGTGCCTCCTAATTACTCTTCAGCTGAGGGAGAATTAGGAGCACCTGATGTAGCCTCTGCAGCACATTTTCTTTGATTGCAGTGGATTTAATGAACCACACAGATTTGTATGCGTTTCACAAACAGCAAAAGCAGAAAGTGATAACTGCACCTTGTGCAAAGTGCATTCTGCTCTATTACACTGTGTGCTAATGGTATTTCTACTTCAGCAAATTAGAAAAGTGACTACTGAGACTGGCGCTTATACTCTTCCAACAAATACAAATACGTCCACAGCGACTATTGTTTCTGTCATTCAGCAGGTTTTCCCGTTTGTTGATCAGAGACATTAACTTTAGTACAGAAAGGATTTAAGATACTCAAATCTCTTCAGATCTACATTTAGCTTTTCTTTTCTTTTTTTTTTCTTTTTTTTTTTTTACTATGGATCATATTGAAAACACTATATTTGCGGAATGTAGGGTCTCTGATTTTCTGTTTCAAAATTTCACAAAATCTGTTTCAGGTTATTCCCATTTCTGCAACACTTTTCCCATTTCCTTTCCGTTTCATCATCTTTCCCTATTCAAATGACTTTAGTGGCTAATAAACTTAAATGCATGCAAACCCCCTACAGTCATGTGATACTTCTGCTGTGACATGTCGCCAGGTAAAATGACCACCAGTTCAACTAATACACCAACAGCTAAGCCTGTCTTTGTACCAGTGCCTTTTTTTAGATTGAAATGCAGTCATAATAATCTGAACCGTTTGTTCATAACAACACATTAAAAACACACTTCAGATGAAGCTCTGCATTAATTTTCAAATGCAGAATAACACGATCACCACTAGATCCATTACACATTGCGAGAGATTTTGAACAGGATTATCGGAGGCACTGGACATATTCTGTCATCTGTTTTTTTCCAATGACAAATAGCGCGTTAATGGATGATATTGTCCCGAAACATGCATGATGAGGCCCAATTTTAGATATTGAGATAGTGGAAAAAAAAGAAATGGATCTCAGATTGTGAATTCTGTTTTTTTCCACCTTTTTCCTCACATCATTTTCAGTTAGTCTTTGGTTGCCCTTTTCCAAATAGAAAGTTTCTTGCACCGTGATAGCGGCTGATGACAGCTGGGATAGACACCAGCAGACCCTCGTGACCCTGAAATTGAACAAGCTGTTTGGAAAATGGCTAGATGGAAGTTTCTTGCATTCACTTCAGTAAAACACTTCAGTTATGAATTTTAATGGGACCATTCTAGTAAAAAGCACAGGTTGGTATCCACTGTTTACCAGTGTTCCTCATGTTGAATTGTGTCTAGTTTTTTTTGTACCGATCTTTCCTTAACTGGGCGTTCATCTGGGGGTGCTATAGTTCAAGGCAAGGGCTAATGTTCTAAGCTTTAAGGATTTTGGCCTCACTGGGAATATCAACCTTCTTGGGATATTATTTATTTGACCTTAATCAATATTTTGACTGTGATCCAAAATATTCCCAGGAGAGGTCTGGGCAGTGTTTCAGGTTTGTTCCAGCTTCATCAAAGTTTGAAGTGATGAGTGGATTTCACAGGCACATGGTGCCACCTGAACTCTATCTGCCAGGATCTGTTGTTTTGCGGAGTATGCACAAATGTCACACACCGACAATTCTTCTTTCCGCCTCTGTTTTCATTCAATAATGCAGCTCAGCCTTTGAGTTGCTAAAGTTATTCCCTGACTAACTTTATAACTGTCAGCACTTCAGCTGTTGTGGTAAACTGTTCAGTAAACATTGTGTGGTGTTGACACTGCATTGGAAAAGACGTGCTGAATTTATATTGGCAGGTTGGTATCATGCTGCCTCTTTTCAAAATGGCACAAGAAATCTGACCTTTTCATGATCTCCATGCTGTCAGAGGGTAACCTTTGTGCACAGCATCACATCCTCAGAGTGGATTGACTTCAGACAAGCAGAGCTTTGGTTGTTGGAAATCATTCATCAGCAGCAACAAAAAAACAAGCAAAAATATTGACACACTGAGCATCAAATATCAGATCATGGTTGAACTTCATAATCTGAGAGTTTTTAAAGTTTTGGTAAGTGAAGCAGAACAGAAAAAACTTGAGCACTTAAGAGGCTCAAACCTCCACCAAGTGCCATATATCCTTTTTGCTAGATATTTGCAGATATCTGGTTAAGTTAACAACATTACACTAGGTCCAAATGTATGGGCACCCTTGTTTTCTTTGACAAATGCCAATTAAATGTAGCCCCGCTAAAAACCACACCCACTTCCTTATTTTTTGTTAGAAAGTATGGTAATGCCGCGGTTTCTGCTCACTTCCCTGGTTCGAAAGAAACTGAGCCAATCAGAGCAATACAGAAATAACAACATATCTCCTGCGCCAAGCAGTGTCAAGACGTCTGCCACAGAGAAGACGTACGGAGCTGCGCTCTGCTCGGTTTTAAAAGACCTTGATATATCATTGAAACCACAATGAGAAGAGGCTTTAAAATTATAAGTATGTACAGTACAACACTCCATTTTGCTCTGCCAGCTCTGTTTAGGGAGCAGGCTTTGCTTGACGCACTATGGTCTCCGCTCTTCGTTTGACTGGTTACTCTGCACGTGTTGGTCCCGCCTTGCTCAGCCCCCTAGAACTCAAATGTCTGAACGCTTCTAGAGTAATCGGCTGTATTCAAAATTAAATAATACAAGGAGATTAAGATGGATTCCAGGCTAGATTATATGCGCAATCCAGATCCGAGAAAATTACATAATTGAGTCAAATTTCATAAAGATCGATCATTTATGAGCCAAGATATGAATCTTTGAAATTCGTTATTAATGAGAGATAGGAATTTCTGAATCCAGAATCAGTATAAACATCTAAATCCTCTCCAAAATCTAAAAAAAAATATTTAATGGCATGAAGTCTATCTATGGTTTCAATTTTGTCAAAATCTCTTTGGCGGAGAGACCTCCTTGGTGGAGGTAACAAGCAAAATCATGACTCACCTAGCATCAAATATCAGATCAGTTTGTAGAAACTTCCTAATTTGAGAGTTTTAGTAAGTTTTGGTAAAGCAGAACATAAAAAAAAAAAAATAATTAAAAGACATTGTGTCATTAAACTAAAGACAGTAAAGTAACAAACACGTACATCAAATCTGATAGTGGTTTCTGAGATAGCTCACGTCATTTGTTGGTGAGTCAGAAAAGCCTATCATTCAGTGAACTTCTGTGCTGTATATCTGGTAGTGGGTGTATCTTCAGGGACTTACATAAGGAGGAGGAGGAGTAGTAAGTGAAGATGAGGCAGCTCTCCTTCCCTGATGGGTCAAGGTGAGTCTGTTGGCCTGATGGCTTGTTCCCACTGCACATCACCTGGTCATTTGCTGGAGGCAGCCATCTGCCAGCTGGTCCTGAAGGACCCGGCCACTCAGTCTTTAAAGTCCTCAGTGACTGGCAGGAGCCATGTTGCTTTTCTCTTCTATGGTGACCTGCTACTCCACCTGTCTGCAGTGTCCGGAGATTTTAGGCCAATGAGGTCCAAAGGGAGGCCAGGAGACATACGGACAGAAGGAGAAAAAGCCTCAAACTGGTTTCCCCCCTGCATAAACTGGGATGAATTAATGATAGCACTGAAGCCTTTACCTGGGCTCCCTCACAGCTGATTGCTTGGCTTCTCGCCCTTACCACTGCTGGGATGCAGAGTTATGCTGCCAAAATAAACTCCAGCCTCTCTGACCGGCTCAGTAATTTCACTTCTTGTTTTTCTGTCATGAGTATTTGCCTTTGCAAAAAAAAAAAAAGGTACATATTGAGATAATACTGCGTCACTAAAGCTAATGAAAAGCGTCATTATGTTGTACAGTTAATAGTCAAAGTCTAAATCCTTGAGAAAGTGTCTTACGGCTGGTAATTTTCTTGGAAAATTAGAGCATTAGTTTTGGTCACACTTTAAACATGCCCTCCTTCAAGGTGCTGGATTAGACTTTGCCTTCAACTTTTTGGGTGTAATTTAGACTAGATGAGGATTGAAATTGGCTGACTTATTTCATCAAGTTTTAATTTCTGAAGCGAGAAAAGAAATCTTTTCTGATATTAGAGAGAAAGGAACAAAAAGTTCCCAAACATGATCATTTACTATGACTATATAGTTTGTCTGGCTGCTCAGATGAGTGTGGTTACAGAAATTTAAACGTCACAGATGACTACATTAAATTAGTGTGGGGACTGTTTTTTTTTAGGTCTGAAGTTAAAAAAAAAAAAAAAAAAAAAAGAGAATAGTGTCTGAGAATAAAGCACGATCCAAAAGAACTTATTATTATTTAAAAAAGTGGAATCCATGCACTATCCTTTATATTTTCTCCATTTCTGGTGTCACAGACCAACCTACTGTATAATCATCATCCCAGAGCGTGTGAAAGATACCAAATGAAATAATGGAAAAATACCAAGAATATTAAAGCTGCCAAGCATTGCATGAGCAGTTTAAAACCAGGTGATGTAAAGTGTGAGTCCTCTAGGTTTGTGGTCCAATGCCGGACTCTCGGTGTGTGCGTATATTTCCGTCATTACTCCGAGGGCACAACAACAAACTTCTACCCACTTTAAAATGAACACTGAGCAGCTTTATTGTGCAGCTGAATAATCTAGAGCAATATTTTTCAAACTTTTCACAGTCCCGTACCCCTTCAGACATTTAACCTGAAGCCATGTACCCCCTACTCCTGCACACTTAAAAAAACATAATGTATTGTAGTGTTTTTCAACCTTGGTGTCATGACCCCATGTGCAGTCACCTGGATTTCAAATGGGGTCCCCTGAAAAGTCTAATTTATAACAATAAAAAAAAATATACTGATTAAAAATCAATTTAAATTTCTTTTTAAATAATTATTCTTGTTTAAATTATAACACCACACACACACACACACACACACACACACACACACACACACACACACACACACACACACACACACACACACACACACACACACACATCCCGGCAGTTGGTCGATTGATATTAGTTTCTAATTTTGTATTTTTTATTCATGTACACCCTATGGCAATTTGCGTACCCCTGGGGGTACCCGTACCCCTCTTTGAGAATCTGGGATCTAGAGTAATATTTTTCAAGATTTTGGTTCATCAAACAGACCTTTTGCAGCCTCACTGTGCAACATATTTTTTTCTACTGACATGGAATCATATTTATAATATTTACATACAAACTGCCTTTAAATAAATCTAATAACAAATTCTGCTGTTTTTTTTTTTTTAAACAAAGCTGAATGATTTGTGTTTTTAGGACGAAAAGGTCCAACTCTTCCTCTTCCTCTTCGATCCTGCGTCACACATGCTACTCTTTGAGGAAATATCCACAAAGCAAGTAGATCCTTTCCCTTTACTAAACACTTTATGTTCACACATACTAGTCCACAAATACACGTTGATCTCTCAACCTTCCTGACTCGTGATATTTCATCCTTGACCCAGTTTGAACTTGGGGCTTGTAATAATGCCTGGACATAAACGGTTATGTGGCCAATCTGCTCCTCCTTTCCTTCTGTTGTTGTTTTGGATGCATTGTGCGGTTGTTGTGTAGTGCTGACAGAACAGCACAACTTGAGGCAAGGCTACGCATGGAGCCCCTGATATAGAAAGGAGGAGGAGGAGGATTGTGGGAGGCCCATCCTCTAACCTTCCTGTGCTCCTGGCACCGTGAGCAAGACAGCTGGTAGTGTCAGCAATCCTGACACATGACCTGCTGGGTGGATACTTTTAGCTCATAATTCACGCATCAATATACAAAAGTACATTGTAAAGTGCAGTGTGAGGAAAGGAAGCCTATGCTGTTGTTACAGGAGAAAATTACCTTTCAAATTTAGTCTGAGAAGCTTATTTGCCTTAAGGCGCTGAAAATTATTCAGTTTTTTTGGACCAAAGCCAAATATCATTCCAGTGTTGCTTTGTATTAGAGCTGAATTTATTACTGAGGAAAAATACTCTTTATAGAACCAAACTAAAAAGAAGAAAGAAACATAAAAAAAAAATGCTTTATTGTCAGCAATGATGAAAGTGGGAATCCCTCGTTGAATTGCTGATTTTTAAACACATTCAAACATCTTCAAACAAACCGTATTTCACAGCTGCAATGTGTATTTTAAAGTACTCTTGCACAACAAACAATTATAGTAAATGTTGGGATGAAATAAGAGGAAAACAGTATAAGTTATGTATAAACTGATTTACTTGAACAAAAGGTGCAAGGGCACACGGTAACACTTTAATTAACGTTGGGCAAGGCATTATTCAAAATGAATTAACTAACATACCCGGGGCGACCGTGACTCAGGTGATAGAGGGGTAGTCGTTGAGGGATTCAATCCCGGTCTGTACCGGCCTAAGTGTTGAAGTGTCCTTGGGCAAGACACTGAACCCCACGTTGCTCCCAGTGGTTGACTAGCGCCGTGCATGGCAGCTCTGTCCCATTGGTGTGTGAATGTGTGAATGAGCTGATATGTAAAGCACTTTGTGAAAAGTGCTATAGAAATAAACATTACTTACTTACTACCAGTTAATGCATTATAAGCAGTTAATTAATGCTTAGTAACCTATTACTAAGCATTAATAAATATAATGTAACATTACTAAGGTCTTACTAGTTAATGCATTAATAGGCAGTTAATTATTGCTTAGTAACTTAAACATTACGAAGCATTAATAAATGTTATGTAATGTAATTAGATCTCATGGATAGTATGAATTTAGTGATTTGAGATGACTATTGTTGTAATTTGCGCTATTTAAAAATTTTTTGAATTGCATTGAACTGAATCACTTATTACTGTAATAGTAAAATGTAATGTCCCTCATAATCATTTACTAACAGTGTTTATTTAGAGTGTGCATGTCAATATCATCACTAGCTAACCCGGCCTTATCTAACCTTAAGTACGGTATTGCATAACATTAGTAATACTAACCTGACTTAAACCTTAATAAATGTATAGGAGTTCCTCATAAGCATTACTTAACCATAGTTTAGCCTTTCTGCTCCCTATTGTAATGTGTAACACATGTATTTCTTAGGTCAGTGTTTCTCTAATGGGGGTACGAGAGAGAGAGAGAGAGAGAGAGAGAGAGAGAGAGAGAGAGAGAGAGAAAAATTAACAAATTAAAGCCTTCAAAATACGTGTTTATAATGTTTATCTTGAGTTGAAAATGATAATCATACTAAATATTAACACAAAAACACACAAAATAAGATGATGTATAATAATTACTAAATGACACCAAAAACACACACACAGAAATTACTACAAAATACACAAAAATAACAGAGAAACTACAAAACAACATAAGAAACAACCAAACGACACCAAAAACACACACTGACAGAGATTAATATAAATAATAGTTAGTAAGTAAAATGTATTTGTATAGCGCAAAAAGTGAAATGCTGTAAAATTAATGAGTAAATGAGTAAAATTAATAGGTAAAAGAGCATGTAATCAAGTAAATAGTATAAAGTATAACAAAACACAATGCTACGTCAGGTTGGACAAGAATGCTTGTAATAATACCAACAAAACACAAAAACGAACACAAAAACGCACAAAATACGAGAAAAATATACTGTACCGATTGATGTAAAGATTAAACAACAAAATGACATCAAAAACACACAAAATGATGATAGAAATGATCTTAATTAGAACATGAACTTAAAATACAAGAGTCAGTCTTGGTCCCACACCAGGTGGGATAAAAACTATAGAAATAAATCTTTTCAGGAGGCACTAAATACTGTTTCATTCCACTTATTTACAAAATGAGATTCTTCAAAAATGACTATTACTCATTTATTCCATCACTATGCACTATAGTTGTTTGTTCACAGAACTCTTGGCAAAATGTGGTGGTTGGACAAAGAGAGGGAGCCTACATGCATTCAAAAGGTAGAGAAAGGTTTGAGGACCACTGTCTTAGGTAACATGTTACAAAGCTTCTAATACAAATATTAAGATGTGTAAATAATTCATAGAAGGTGAGGAAAAGGGATGGCTGCAGTAGTGACCCATTGCGATCAGACTAAAAACTCTAAATACATCCTCCGTCTAAATGGGAGGTGCATGAATCATCAGCAGCTCAGTCGCTGGGCTCTAAAACAAACCCAGAAAAGTCCACACATAAACTGACAAGCCAATTAGCAATGTGTCATGCTGTGCAGATGCTTTGAAGCATGTGTCGAGAATTCTAGGAAGTCCTTAAATACTGCAACTAATGTATTTGTTAAGACGTTGAATTCTTGCTGGATCACTGCACAGCACTCAACCAATGGGCAATTAAATTATATCATCTTTCAAAAAACTTTCCACTAAAAAGGACAAGAAAACACATTCTAAACAAGTCCCAACAGGCATAAAATGGGGAAAAAAATAGTTTATGCAGAAGACATGATTACCAGCAGCGTATTTCACCAATTGGAGGTTTTCAGTGCACACAAAGAGAAAAAAAAACCCTTCTCTGAACCAGTGCGCTGGAAATTTCATCATTATTTTTAATTTTGTTTGCAACTTTAGCATTAATATTACATTTTAAATGTTTTAACTAAGTTTACCATTAACACTGACTGTTCTTTGTTTAACAGTAACACAATATACGTATCATTACTTTATTTAAGAACTTGAAAGTACAGTATCTGTTTTCAAGTGTATTTAATGTAAGTAGTAACATGATGTATATGTTATGTTGCATTATAATAGTATTAGAAGGCCTACTGTAGCGATCTGTAAAAATGCAGGTGAATATTGTTATATTTGATCATAAATACCCCCAGGACAAAATCCATTAATAACTGCATGATGTATTTTATAAGGGAATGTTCGATATTAGCTTTTTGCTGATATGTGATATGCCGATACTGTGCGACACTAACTTTCCAATATTGACTGATACGATATACATATAGACCCCTCCTCATATTATATATATCTTTGTGAAAATAACAGGTTATGGTTACTTTTAATGTGATGGTCCAATGGATGTAGTCCACAAATAAACTAAGTAAAATAGGAATGTTTATTTAGCTTTAGTTGTGGAAAAAGGGCCATATTAATTTTTGTTTTGTTGTCTCTAAACATCACATTGGTATTAATTGTATAAAATCTGTGGAAAAATGGTACAGATGTTGAATGATATTACATTTTATGGCTAATATCTGCCCATAATATCTTTATGGACGATAATATCACCTATCTGTGATTTCTTAACTCACAGCAGGGTTGGTGTCAATTACATTTTTTCAGTTACAGTTACATTTTCAATTACCCATGTTCAATTACGAATACAGTGACCAGTATTTAGTCCAATTCCAATTAAATTATTATTTTTTAAACTTAGAAAAGATAATTACAATTAAGTTATCAATTACTAAAGTTCAACTACAATTAATAACAATTACTGAGCCTGAAATAAATGACCTAATAAAAGTTATCTTGTGTTAGCTTTCTGTTAGCATCTCTTATCATAATGGGTCATAAATCAGCTGTAAAATACACTAAAAACAAATATCTACCATCTAATTTCTTTCCTATCTCTTTGTTGATATGAAACATGTTTTAATATTTAACTATATATGTGTAGAACTGCACATAGAACTGTAACATGGTACCCCAGTTTAGCGTGAAGTTTTAATTCACAGTTATCTAAACTCAATTACAATTAGATTGCGATTACAACAGCAGCAGTTTTTTTTTTTTTTAAATTACAATTATAATTACACCATAATTGTAATTAATTGTCAATTACGTGATTATGATTATAACTGACACTGCGAGTCAGGGTTGGGTTCACATTCATTTTTTTCCGAAGACTCCAATTTGAATTTGAAAGCAAACACTTGAAATTGACTGAAATAATTGCTGAAATGAACTGTCTTTCCATTCATTCATATTCAAATTGACCTAATTTAAACCAAGGACTGAAAGTCTGAACATCTGGTCCAAACTTTGTTCCTTCATTTTCTGGAAGACATCTGCCTTCTCCTAATCTGCCAACAGTCGTCTGAGCCTCACTTCAGCCAAACCCAAACCATGTGGCACATCACATTTCTCATTTCCACAGACAACGACATGCTCTTCTATACACTTGGTGAAAGGGAAGTAAATTACCTTTTAGTGCTGCACATTCTGAGCCAATATGGCACTCTGTAGGGTTTGTAATCCTGCATGTAGGATAACGCCCGGCTCACATGCACACGTACAAAATGGTATTCATGCCTTAAGTGTTAAATGGTGCAGAAAAGGATTAGTGTTGCAGATAATGGACTTAACCTTGTAAACAAAGGCCACTGAAAGAGATTTAAACTTCAATACCTTCAGGGTATTTCCCTTTTAAGTGGGAACATTATTGGATCTCGCAAGTTTCCAAGTTTAAGGGCAGCTTTTGTGAATATATTACTCTAAACCGCAGGAAAGATTATAAAGGTATCAACAAATTTTGACCATAAGGAAAATATTATCTTTTCGAAAGCTGTTTGTCTTCACAGAAATCTTAGGAGACTAAAGATTTAGACACAAAAGGCCAACATATGCAGTTTTTTCTCAGCATTTATGACACTTTTGACATGATTTACTTAGAATGAGGAAGAAAAGGCAGTCACGAAAGGCTTGTGGAGATAACCTTGAGATGAATACAGCAAACTAGAGATGCATTTACTACAAACCCAATAGTATGAAGGAACTCACCATTTCATAGCTTTCATTATATAATTTTTGCTGCATTATGGTTGCATGAAAGAAAAACAGTATTAGTATTATATTTTATGATATTCCTTCTTTTGAATTTAGTTTCTAAGCTTTTCTTTTCAAGGCCAGGAGAAAACCATATTATTATGCTCCCCTGCACAGCACTTTTGTTGCACAACCACTCTTTTTTTTCTTTCTTTCATGTTCTGATTCTGGATCAGTTTCCATAATTGAAAAATCCCTATAGTATCTCTCATCAATAGTGAAATTTCAAATATTCATGTTTTAGTTTAAAATGGACTGATATTTATTAAATTTGACTTATGTTGGGTTGGTTTCTCGATTACCCCAGATTTCATCCAGATTGGATCCCGATTGCGCATTTTATTGCGATTTTTCTAAAAAATAAAAAAGTTGGATACCTACTGTATTGTTTAGGGGTGTCTCGATCCAATATTGATATCGGATATTGGTCCGATATCAGCCAGAAAAGGAATATCGGATTTTATTGAATTGCATCTAATATCTCCGATATAAGCGCTCTGATAAGTTTCTGTTGCTTTTGTGCCCGCCCTCAGTTCTTCTCACCATTGACAGTAAAAAATAACTGAAGTGAAATTAAATTGTTGACTATTGTTCTCTGAGCAACATCACTTGATCAAGCCCTTTCTAACATTCCACATTACGAAATAGGTAATAAAAGTATGTATGATTCGTGTTGATATCGTATCGGTTCGTTATCGGCATCAACCAATACTCAAGGCTGCAATATCAGTGTTGTATCGGAAGTGAGAATGTTGTATCGAGACATCCCTGGTATTGGTAATAATGGGGATATAATTTTGTGACAATAATCTGATAATTCACATTATTTCTTCAACCAGGAGTTAACATCCACTTTGGTTTTGTACAACGGTATGATGAAAAACAAAGGTTTTAGTAGTGCATTGTGGAAATAAACCACTTCTACATGGTGTGTGAGCACATACTGTGTGGAGCTTTTGGAGATGGACATGATGAAAGAAGGAATGTGTTTCAAAAAGAGTGAAAACACCAATTTACTTACAAGCAGAAACCAAAACCACCTTTTCACTTCACATCAAGCCCTTTGATTAGACAAACAATAGTGTGTAGTCACACTAGTCAAAAATGCACCATTTCTGTATTTTGCATTAGGCTTTGAATTCAAAAACTATAAATAATAAATCCTATTTGAGAAGAGGTGGAGTGAAAATGTTAGCAGTACATTACTGTTTGCCCATTTGTTCCTACTCCCAGGGAAATCCTTGCTCCTTTATCTAAGCTTTGAACAATTTTCATTTTGTACTTGGCAGATAAAAGAAGCCTCTGGCCTATGTTTACGGTATCTTAAGCAGAGGGACAGTTTCTCAAGAACTTGGCACTTTAAAGTCATATGCTTGATATGAATTCAAGTTGTGTTTCTTTGTGTCTGCATGTCGAAATGAGAAAAAAAGTACAACTGATAATTTAACACACTAAATCTAGTTCTAAATAGAAAGGCTATGAATGGATAAAAAGTTTTTTTGTTGATTTGTTTAACTCAATGAAGTTGTTGCATGCTATGCTCTGCTGACTGCCGAGTTCATCCAACGCAAAGAGAGAAACTGGAAACTACACATTTTAATGTATAAATGATGCGAGCATAAAAGAGACATTAAAAATTTGAGCTAAGAAATTGTAGCGACCAAGCTCATCAAGAAACGTTTACTTAAGAAATTGTCAACTAGTTAGGAGTTTTGTGTTACTATAGTACTAGTAACATATCTTAAGCCTAGTACTACTAATCCCCACATAGCAGCCGCGGCGCCACGGGTGGGCCAGGTCACCCAGTTTAATTTAGGCCCACCCAGGTACTGTTCATCCAATAGAGGGTTTTCAAGGCGCGTCATCAACCACGTCATCAACCAGGAAGTTGCCATTTTGGAGATGAGCAGCACACAGACGAGCAAATCCCAAATTTTGAGAGGAATTGGTGAACTATTGCCCTGTTTTTGGCTGTGCTTATTGGTCAGACCGTGAACAACGTGAAGTTTTATAGACTGTCAAAATAGATCAGGGAAGAACAATGTCTGCATTTTATAGTCAGTAGTTCTACGTCAGGAGAGCAGTGACATGAGACTAGCTCACCCTTGTTGCACCAGTTGTTATTGGTGCGACACGTAGTTTCCACCTTGACATATTTTCATTCAACCATTTTGATCTTCACATGATAAGAGGTGGCATCTAAGTTAAAGTACTTCTTTCAATTTAATCAGAAATAACAAGAAATTAGGAAACCAGACAGTCAGACATGAATCACGAGAAGCACAAAGCAGCTTTAAGACCAGACAGAGGATTACTCAGTGCTATTGGGATGTCATATTGCATAAGGTAGATATGATTCAGACCACCAGACTGATATGAAAGTTGACAGATTGAAGTGAAAAAAATATCCATTGACGGTTTCACCCTTTTGCTCATCTTTTTAAATAAAGTATTTTTGCTTACTGGGAAAGAATGAAGACTGAACTTATTCAATGGAATTTTTTTAAAACAGCTTTTATGACTACAAATTGCGGGGAGGGCATCACAAGTACGAGTTGACTGGAATTTCAAATATTTACAAATTAAACATTTAAAGACGGGGCAAAACTCAATGCATTATATAGTCCACATAGTGTTTTATTTGTGCATTCCATAACGTGTCCTGAGAGGATGATGAGTGCTGTGTTGTAGAGGTGAGCAGGAGTAAGTGTAAGGCTGGGTTCGAAATGTCAAACTAACGAACTACTCATACCAAGTCTGACGTCAAAATGAGTATGTAGTGCGTTCCAATTAGATAGTAAGAAAAGATTGAGTACGCAAGAAATACCTGGATATATACTATATTGGGACATTTATAAAGTGTGCACCGCACCGTTAGCACACTAGTCATACTCAGCTGCCCCATGATGCATTGCGAGCTGGAAGTTTTTGATCAAATGTGACCAAATGACCACATGTTGATATTCTAGTTGGTCACTTTCTCACTTAAAATATATTTTTTTTTTAGAACTTTCAAAGGAGATACTTAGCCTCAGTGTGCTTCAGTTTTTTGTCTTTGTAGTTTAAAAATTGGAAAATTGGAAGAATTGAGCAGTTATCGTTCTAATCCTCCTAATTATACTAACAGTAAACAGTATATTCTCATTGAATGTGTAGTGCAGGGGTCACCAACCTTTCTGAAACTGCAAGCTACCTATTAAATACAAAATTTTCACATAAAGGCACACCGCAGACTTTGTGACCTAAAGAGTTGACTCATATGAGTTATTTTAAATGATTCCTCAGGCCTGCAGCGCTTGACAGTATCAATGCTCCGAGTGGGGCTTCCCTCTTGAAATACTGACTATGCAAGTTTGGAGAAGACGGGCTGTCGTTGGCCAGGAGCTAAGGCGTGTGCGTGTTCGTGTGCGTGCGTAAGCGGTGACAAAGGAGAGAGAGGTCTGATCACTTCTTTTCCTTCCTCTCAGGCTGTACATTTACAGTATGTATCAGCTCCACTTTTACGGTTTAAATGATCAACTTACGGAGTTACTAAAAGATGAGTTCACTCAGAATGTAGGCTTATTCAAGAAGGTAACTGCTTTAATTTTCCCCTGATAAACTGAGGAAGTGTAGTATAGTCCTCCGCTGCAGCCGTCTGCAGTGTAGCGGGAGGGAGCAGCAAGGAGCTGCTGCCTCGGCTCTACAGACAGTGAATGGCAGGAGAATTGTCGCTTGTAGTCGCCTAAATCACGCAAGTCACGTCGCTTGAGGGGGGATAACTTGAGGTCGAGTCATTTACATTTATTTGAATGTAATCCAGTTGCTTCAGTCACTTCAGTCGCCTTTGGTGTGAACGCACCTTCAGGCATTTTGCGCATGCGACAGATTCCTACTTACATAAAACTAACTTTACTTTTCTTTAATGGCGAGTCGATCTCTCAACAAACAGGTCAACGACTGTGTGCATACACAATCAAAAGACAAGGGCGGCAGGCCCGACTGATTGTTGATTTTTGCGACGGTGCTGCGGCGCTTGTGACCACTAGGGGTGCTTGATGTGAAAGCTACAGGTCTAGCGCCCCTAATGGCCAAAGGTTACACGGTGTTGCTTTAAGTGTCAACATGTAACACTTTATTTCTCCTAATTTATGCAATTGTTTTTCATTACGTTTTAGAGGAAATCATTCTGTTACTATTTTGCTATAGCCACTAACAACTTTGAATAATAATAAAACTATTGAACTATGATGTAATATTTTACGAAAATCCACTTTGCGTTTAAAAAACGCCCCAAAGAACAGATCTTATCACAACCCATATTCCAAATCTGTGACACTTCAAAACATTCGTCATAAAGGTGGTTGCTACCACTAAGGCACTGACCAAATTTGTGTCTGTATTTATCTGTGTGGGTTTGAAGCCTGGCGTGTAGATTTTAGATGGAGCTCATTGGTGATGAGAGCTCCAGAACAGGCCTGAGGGCACCGTGAACTCACATGGTCCATGCGAGCTACCCGGTAAATGTGGGCACCATGTTGGTGACCCCTGGTGTAGTGTGTAGTGTGTTGTACGTTAGTATAAACACAACGTAAGTGTGTCTTTTGCTAAAAGGAGGATGAGCAATAACCCCCTCCCACAGACACGCAAACATTTCATTGGTGCAATACTTTAAAAAAAACAAGTATTTACGCTTCACTGAGTTTTCAGATACCATTACTTTGAAAGCACTAGTTGTTGCAATAGTTCTAGTTTCAGCCATACTAAATGACACTGAGAGTTTTGGTTTCAAACTTTTCTCACACACAAAAAAGTTGAAATTTTAAGCTTTAAATGCTCTTTGATGTTTTATCATTTGGGACAATTGCGCAAATACACTTTTGAACCCTGATGGGGAATTTGCAATTTTAAAGGTTCCAAACAAGAAAGTGCAACGTCTTTTGTGTGTGTTTATGAATCTTTCATATGTACATATTCATAAAGTGCTTATGGCAGAGCAGTGGCAGTGTTTATTGTCTGAGAACAGCAGAAGAAGAAGGAGCAGCCTCTGCTCCACCAGGCACAGTGCGCAGCGGACCAAATCGATGACTCTTTGATTGCTTCTCACTTTCCTCTTGCTTCAGCTCACCGGGGGGTGAAACAGCCTTCTTCATGTGAATCGTTACCTTCAGAAAAAAACTTTGGTGAGATGTTGGTAAGCTGCTTGTCGAGCCGCTTGTGTCTCTTGTTTTTGTTGATGAAGCAACTTTTTGTTGTCTCAAAAGCGACATGGAGAAATCTCTCTGAATATTACGTGCATTAAAAAACAGTAGCTGTGGTTTGCTGCTGCTGCTGCCATGGGATTGCACAACACGTCATATACAGTCGCTGCGATTCAGAATGACATTTCTTCCAAAAGATTGCCCCTGAGCAAACATGTCATGTTTGTTTACACATGAATAACCCATCACTCTTCATGCCTGTTTACTGAATCAGTGATGATAGTCCCAACTGTTGAACCATATGCAGAAATGCACAATAGAAAAGACAGCTTTTATTTTGGTGTTAAATCTACTTTCTCCATTTATCTTTTTTATTGAGTGTATCCTATCTTTTACTTTTTATGCTTTCATTCAGTCGCACAAAATATTTACAGTTTATTTGAACATAATCTGCTATTTTAAATCCAAGTTATATTTACAGACCCTTTGAAGGTGTGTGTGTGTGTGTGTGAAAGAGCGAGAACCTGGTTTCAATATCAGTTCTCTATTCAATGGAGTTTACCTACTATCTTACAAATGTATCATTAGTCTAAATGTTCAGGTCATTTAAATGTAGCTTTTTGACACTAGTGTAAGCTAACTAACTAACTAGGACTCCTGCGGTGAGGGCATCCCCTTGCTTCAAGTCAACCAGGTGAACCAGTTTCTTCCAAAGCTGGCGGTTCCATGCCAGCAGATCTGTGTCCTCCACTGCAACTGAGGTCGCCTGCAATGATGTCGACCCATTGTGTGTCACGTGGCGGTCTCCAACCTGCTGCCCTTGGGTCAAACTGGAGAATGGCTTTCAACGGATGGTGAGGAGATAGGTGGAGGACATGGCAAAACCAGAGGGTGCGTCGCTGCGCAGCCAAGCAAGATGCTCTAGGCTGACACGTGTGGGCTCATAGCACTTCATTGGAGATCTGCTGGGGCCACCTGATGTTTTCGATGGTTCTGAGAGCCCTACTATCAAAACCATCTATTCTTGCAGCCAGAGTCTTGTTCAAGGGCCATGTCTCCGAGCCATAGAGCTGTTCTTCTGGGGAGGTTCCATACAAACAAAGACCCACAGCGTGTCGGTATGCTGGAAGGTGGCGGCCCCACCATCCAACTATCCTGCAGAGGGCTAGCAACCCACCCAGGAGAAACCACATTGTCATGAAACCGACCAGAGAAAGAAACAAAGAATGTTTAAATGAGTTATTTAGGAAAGTCCAGTTTTGTTGTGCATAATATACAGTAGAGCTGAGCGATATATTAAGATTCAAGATATATCAAGTTCTCTATTTTGGTGATATAGAAAATAATATCGCCTATACTGATATTTATATTTTTTGTTTTCAAATGCTTGTTCTAGGAGTGGCTGCTTTTGCTACTTCTCACAACAGAATTAAAAGCACCGTTGGATGGATTTCTGAGTGCATCCTAACCCCAGACCTTCCCCTAAACAAGCCACACAATAGAACTCACTCACACGTGCTGTACCTTAGAGGAGACAAAGCCAAAAGTGGCACATTTTGTGCAATTGTTTGTTAATAAATGTGCCTGTGTCAGCAAATTTACCCCAGCATTGTCTTTTATGGTCAGACTAAATTTGAATTAAAATTATTGAGATTTATATCATATATCGCCATTTTGAGAAAAGACATCGCGATATGAGTTTCGGTCCATATCACCTAGCCCTAATTTACAGTGTGTATATTAGCAATGATAAGCCAGTAAAGCTGAAACATTAGGATCAAATTTTCAATCTACAAGCTAGCATTTCTATAAAGTAGGAGTAGGTTTTATTCGGGAAGTTTATGGAATAAGAAATTCTTTGTGTTTCTCATTGAAACTTCTATAGCTTTCTATAGTTTTATATTTATGAGGATCAAACGTTGCATTGGTTTAGTAATGGCTCTCAAATGGATATGTTTGCCTCAATAGTTTATATTTTAGAATAAGAAGCAAACTATAGCATTATCAAAAGCTTCATCCTTGTAAACCAACCTGTCAGAAAAGTGACACATTCTAAAGGAAACATATTACCATAATATCAAATACTGAAATACCGAATTTGTCTTTTTTTTCTCTGAACAATGAATAATTGTATAGAAAGAATCATTCAGAATTAAAATAATATAGGATGCAAGTCTTCTGCCTGCTTATTATGACAATACAAAGTATTCATTACGCACACAGGGTTAGACTGATACTACTTTAATTGTTCACCATGTTCAAGATCCATTACTAATAGTGAAAAAGAATTAGGCGATATGTCTGGATTGGTCTATTTCTAATAAAATGGTACAAGGAAAAATGGCAAATAAAGATGTTTGGTTGAACTTCATCATATGGTGCAACAATTAGGGGCAGGTGGTCATAATGTTATGGCTGTTGAGAGATTGTTTCAGCTTTATGAAATGTCTACTTCTACTAGGAGACACCAGCTGCTCAAGCTGTCAACAAACATTCCAGTCCGAGCTTTTTGTTTATTCGTTCCAACTTCAATGCACCATAAAACACACAAAAATATGAAGGAGTTGTTAAAAAGGAACAAGCATGCTTTCTGTATGTTTCCTTTGATGTCAGCTTAGGGAGAGCCAGTGAGCTGAATACCAATGTGTCATAAATACTTTCTGCCATCTGAATACTGATTTATACAGTTTTTAAACCTAAAAGTCACTTATTTTTTATCTGATTTACTTTTCAAGACACAACTATTCTATGCTCCCTTCAGGGTTGGGGGTCAATAATAATTGTAATTAGCATGACATTTCTATGAAACTGTCAATTACAATTTAAGAAAATGCAAAACTGGGGAACCATGTTACAGTTCTATGGCTTACACATACAATTATTAAAATATGTTTAATATCAAGTTTATCGGTCAGTTCTCTTGAGGATCAATATACTGTTTACAAAAACTGAAATTGAGGGATACAGTATTGTGACAGTAAAAAAGGCTCAGACGCCCACATCAAAAACATTAAAACCAATATTTTCATTGATTAGGAAGCCTAAGAGATGAGAAACAAATAAGATATATTTTTATATATTTTTAAGTGTATTTTACAGCTGATTTAGGGCTCAGTAATTGTGATTCATTGTAATTGAACTTTAGTAAGATCATGTAATTGTAAGTGACTTTCAGGGGGAAAATAATAATTGTAATTTTAATTGAAGTTGGTCAACGTAGTCATAATTGAGAGGGAACAGGTTGATCACAGTCGACCAATGAAAACAATATCCACTGTTAAATGAGGAAATTGACATAATGTGGATGAAATGCCATCATTGTGAGGCAAATAATGTTTTTTTATGGGGAAATGTGACCACTGATTAGGTGTTGACTGCTTCAAAAGCTGTCGAAACCACCCACAACACTGTCCAAACCACTCAAATCTCCATCTAAACCACCCCAAACACTGTCTAAACCACCCACAACTCCATCTAAACCACCCACAACACTGTCCAAACAAACGGAATCTCCGTCTAAACCACCCCAAACACTGTCCAAACCAACGGAATCTCCGTCTAAACTACCCCAAACACTGTCTAAACCACACAAAAATCCATCGAAACCACCCCCCAAACACTGTCCAAACCACCCAAAACTCCATCTAAACCACCCAAACACTGTCCAAAACACAGTCTAAACCACCCAAAACACTGTCTAAACTGCCGTAAAGCTACACAACTCATCACTCACTCCTAAATACAGAGCCACCAGTTCTCGCTTAACTTTTATGAGTCTGTGAAGCTCCGCTCACTTCTCGTGGAGCGCCGCTCCGTGAAAACATGAACAGCTTCACCTTCTCAGAGCGTTTGAACAACATCTCATCAGTACTACAGAAGATTCGTGGGAAAAGTTGTTTGTTGTCGTGGACGAGACAACAAATGCCAGGGATTGTAGAGTCTGAAACATCGTAGGCTAATGATAGCTTCTAATACTGTCAAATATTCTGGCCCCTAGTGGTGAAATAACTTGTCCATTTATTTTTGTCTATTCATTACGGTCTGGAACGATGTCATCAGGATAATTTCAATTAGGTAAATTAACTTAATCAATAAACCTGCTCAGATTCAGTAAAACATTGATCCCTGAGGGGGAAATTAGGTGAAATGAATGCTACTCTCATACATCTTTATATCTGCACGGTCTGCACCTTGAAACGTGGCCTCAGCTCTACTCTGTTCCTCCGACCGCTTAAATGAAATGGCCTATCAATGACAGACATATAAATAATTAAAAAGGAGCAGTCAGAATAATCCATATCAGTACAACGTGTATATGAACTGTATCTTACTCATTATTTTAAATAACTTCTTTATTTCTCACATTTTTTTTTGTTTAATTGTGGGTTTGTTTTTTTTTTTATTAGTATTTATTTGTTTCCTCACAGAAGTTAAAAATTTATATTTTCTCGAAAAAAAATGGAATTAAAAAAATATACATTGAAAACACGGAATTTGGGAAAAATAATAAAATGACTTTTATAGGGCCCTAATCTATCTATCTATAATTGAGTTGCAAATGAACATGGATGATTGAAAACGTAATTGTAATTTTAAAAATGTAATTGACCCCAACTCTGGCTCATGAATCATGAGCCTCTTTACATTCATGTGGATGACTCTCTTACTCTTTCAGGTACATGGGGGGCTTCAGTCGCTTGGTGAGCTGCTTTTCTTGGTTCACTGCCGTTGAAATCCTTTCAGATTTAATTGACGGAGAAGCGTCTAGAATCAGTGAGGCTAGGAAAGCAAGACAACCCACTCTCTTTAGCGAGCCAGGAGGCCATCAGTGGAGGAGGCAGGAGGAGGAGGACAGTGTGTGATGTCCATGCGTGAACCTGGGGCTTTGAAGTAATGGTGTGTGTCTACCCTGGTGCCATGCCACATAAACTTAGGACCTCCTCGTCAGATCCAGACACAGGCCCAAGGCAATGCACAGGAGGAATCTGCACAGAATAGACTCGCCATCCTGAATGCTTTTATCTTATTATGTGGGTGGCACAATTAGGACAGCACCTCACCTCACAGCTTCCCTCACTTTGATTCAAACAATAGTTCTGCCAGTTAGCACATACTCCATTTTCATCCAAATCTGCTAGCTAATGTTTGCATATGATTTCCATGACTAATAATAATCTGTATTACAGGTTTATTGCCAACATAAACTGACTAAAATCCACTGTTAGTAAAACTTATCTCGCAGCTGTCCAAGAAGTACCGCTAAGCACTGGACACGCTGACATTCTCTAAATCGAGCAAATTAGAGAGAAAGCACAGTCATCTGTCAAAGGCCCATCGTGCAGCACAGGCAACATCCTCTGAGCTCCACAGTGCAGCATCAGCACTGCCATTGGACGGTGCCCAGTCCCAGCATCAACATCTGGACCATCAGACACACAGACTACAAACTGTCAGGAAAGGAAATCAAATATCTATCTTTGCAAAATCCTTTATTTTTCGAGTGGAGATGTCACACACTCCGCGCCGGAGCCTCATGTGGCTCTTTGACTCGTATGCAATGGCTCTCTATAGCTTTAAAAAAAACTATTGAAATAAATAGTTGTTTTTTTTTTTTTTTTTTTTAATTATTAATGATCAATGACAAATAAAATCATGATTTAACAATTTGTTGAACTACAAATAAATCACGTTGTGCAATGACTGCCACCTTCCTACTTCAACATCTACAGACCATTAACTTTCCTTACACCTGTGGCTAACCTTAAGTTTTAAAAACCCTGGTAAGATAATTAAACCAACAAAAACACTATTCTGGAAGAAAATAGAGATTTTAATTGTGTGGGGAACGGATTAATTTAACCGCCAATGGGCAGGTTAAATATGCATGTGTGGCAAGAAATGAGCAATTAGCATGTGTTGATCACATGATCAAATCATCAAAATCAAGTTACTTTTTGTAGCCTTTCAAATACATTAACTAAAAAAAAACTTCTTTATATAACATTGAGTCAATTTATTTTATTTTAATTTAAACTGTTTTTAAGTTGCCCTTTATATGATCAATAGGAATCTAAGCAAATTAAATCAAACATTATTCTATGTAATTATAACTGTATAAAGTTTAATACGCTGAGAAGGCGTTTTATTTTGGCTCCGAGAGCACTTAATCCAGGTGAGATGAGGCAAAATGGCTCCTTTGAGAGTAAAGCTTACAGACCCCTGCTCTAGGGCTAAGGCAGCTTAAGTCTTTTATTGTAAAAGTACTTCAAATGTGATTAACTTGAAGATGACCAAACTTTCACAAATCTGATTGAATAGTCATAATTATTACCTCCACTAAAGAGATATTTTATCTATTTATTTGTCTGTTAGAAGGAGATTCCATCAACTTGGAGGGGATTGGGATCAATATTCCGATTCTGGATCAGTTTTTAAAAAATGTAAAAAATCCCTTATCATTAGCAAATGTTCAAAAATCCATATCTCAGTTTGTAATTGACCAACCCTAAATAAGTTTGACTCAGTTATGTCGGGTTGGTTCCTCATTTACCGTTTTATCCAGATCAGATCCGTATAGCACATTTAATCGTGATTTTTCAATCTTTTTCTTCTAATTCTTTTACTTACTGACTGTATCTTTACTTATGGGGATAGAAAGTTCATCCAAATTTTTAAAGTGTGAATGATCAAGGTACTATGATCAGGATCACTGATCTAGATAACTGCTAATATCATGGCAATGAGGATATTTAGCATTTAGAGGAGGTTTGTGATCTCTGAGTGCTCTTATTTTGTTGTCTTAGCAGCTCCCATTGACTATCTTTCTTTAATTTTTCTCTGTATTTTGCACCATGAGAATTGCCTCTTAATTTTGTTGTACCTTGTGTATAATGACAATAAAAGCATTCTATTCTATTCTATTTCTCTCCATCAGGGCCTGGCATTTGTGGGTCATTTTGTTATTTTTTTTTTAGCTTTCCTCAGGGTTATTAGGCACTAGATCTTATGGGTTTTAATTCCATGCATCAGCTCAATTCGTGGTGAGGTTCACTTTTAGTTTTAATTTATTTTTTTCTTCCTCTGTTTTGTTTTGGGTATTTAGCTTTGGTGGGGTTAAGGTTTGTTAGATTAATGTTTTGTTGTTAGGTCTTGTTTGGTAATGGATTCCTGTCTTGTGGGTATTTACTGTAGTTCCAAGTCTTTTTAGTTTTTAAAAAATACAGTATAGTAAAAAAAACCGAGTTGATCCTCTATTTCAGGTGTGGCTTAACCTCCCTAATCAACTCTTCAGTGCAGCATCAGCTCTGCCAATGGACTGTTCCCAGTCCCAGCACCAACATCTGGACCATCAGACACACAGTAACAATATCTATCTTTGCAAAAACCGTTTATTTGTCGTGTAGACGTCACACAGTAAAACTCTACGTTTCAGTCTTTTATTATTACTATTACTGATTTTATGTTTTACGTTGTAATAATGCCCTACGATGGACTGGCACCCTGTCCAGGGTAGGGATGTACATTACCATGAATCTGATGATACGATACAATTCAAGATTTGCATGTCACGATACAATATATCCCGATACCAAACAATACGATATACATCGTGATACATTGCGATACACCGCAAAATCAATAATTATAAATTTCACCATTACAAAATTTACAAAAATGGTATGAAATACAATTTGTTTTATTTTTCTTAAAGTTGCGAGAACAAGTAAATCATAACTAACTGTGATTTAAGTACCTATATCAAAAACAAGTGGTATTTTTTTTATCAAACTGTCAAATTATATTTTTCCAAAAAGTTTAACTTTTGCTTCTACAAAAGATTCTGATTCTGTTAAGTTATTAAATTCTAAAAAAACCACATACATCTATAAAAGTGTCCAGTATGTTTTATGAAAATAAAGTGCAATCAACTTCAAAGCTAAAATGCATTGAGGAGTGAGGTAGTTTAACAAGATCTGATGTGGTTCTCTGACACGTAATGACAGGTGTTTTACGTGATATGCATATGTTAGCGCAATTACATGTTTTTTTATTATTATTATTATTTTTTTTGTTAAAAAACATAATTTAAAAAAATTGTTTTGGACATTTTTTGGAGCGATACGATAATCGCACAGTGAAATATTGCAATATATCGCCGAATCGATTTTTTCTTACACCTTAGTCCAAGGTGTACTCCCACTTAACGCCCAATGAGAGCTGGAGATAAATACCAGTAGACCCCTGTGACCCTGAAACCAGGAGCAAGCGGGTCAGAAAATGGATGAATGGATGGATTGGTTGCAATAATGAATACCTCAGTCATCAAACAGAAGGTACAGATTTATTCACATCTATTTATCAAAGACCCTGTTCTTATGCTATGGGAATCCCTCAACCTGTTTCAGAAATGATCACCATGTTTAAACTTATAGTTATTATCAATTATTCAGTTGTCACAATAAGCAAGAAAGCTAGAATACAAATTATCATTATTTGCTACAGTATCTCTTTGGTTTCTAGCTGAAGTATGATATTTCAGGATCCTATAAGAAATGTCCTGTTATAAATTCTAGCAGCATGTGTAGCTTGCAGAGCTGAACAAGTGAACTCTTTGCATGGAAGTTGGAATTACCATACCATGAGCCAGAGGCTGATGCAAAATGTCTGTATAAGCACTCGCCTGCTCTCTGGCTGGTACAACAGCTACTAGCAAATGGAATATTTTACAGATACCACAAGAGCTCAGGACAGCAGCTGAAAGCTTCATTTGGTCCAGTGTACGGTAATGTCAGATTCATATCATAATCAAAAAAAAAAAAAGAAATCCACACTATTGCTTTGCTCTCAACATGAAGCCTTTCAGTATTTGATCCCCAATCACAGTGACTTAGCAATCAGCCATGGATTCAGCTCAACTATTCAGGAACATCATTTCAGAGCATTTCTCAAAATGTGTGGCGAGCCCCCCTGGTGGGGGATGGAGACACCACAGGTGGGGCGTGACAAACAGGAGGACATTTTCTTCTTAAATGCCTTTCTTCATTGACAATAAAGATTATTAACGCTAAACACGCACAGAAATGAATAACGACAAGCAGAAATTCAAGGAGCATAAAATTATTAGACTGTATTAGATATGAACCGGGAACAAAATGTAACGTGGAACTAAAGTGGCCATACCAGCCTGTGATCGTGGAAGTTAAGCAGGTCTGGGCCTGGTTAGTAGTTGGATGGAGACCACTGAGAATTCCAGGTGCCACAGTGGGGTGGCAGTCGCTCCACTGGTGGTATCTGTCATTGTGTCCTTGGGCAAGGCACTTCACCCACATTGCCTGTATGAATGTAGTATGTGTGAGTGAGTGTTGGTCGGAAGGGCCGATGGCGCACTAGCCTCGCCTCCGTCAGTCTGCCCCAGGGCAGCTGTGGCTGCAATAGTAGCTTACCACCACTAAGTGAGTGAAAGAATGCCTTCGCGACTTTGAGTGTCCAAAAAAGCGCTATATAAAATTGATGTATTATCATTATTATTATTATAATAAAGTGTAAAAATAATGATTAACTTCTGCGTGTACTTCATACGGAGCTGAACAAACAAACTTTCAATAGCTGAATAATTATTTTTTTTTTCTTTTTTGAAGCTTTCTGGAACAGATTGCAAACAATATTTGGTTATTTACTGTATTTTTGACAACGGCATTTTTACATTGGATTAAAATTAGAATCAATGCAATTTTACATTGCCCTAACAGTATCTGCTTTTATTTTAGGACATACTGAATGTTTCTGCATATGATGAACTCATTAGCATAAAACTGAAATGTCTAAAAATCCATCACCACTCTCTGTAGACGAATATACCCAACCTTAGCATTGCCAGAGGTGCTCCTGTGGTTGAGCTTAATGTATAAAGATAGAGTATGTGGAGAGCGTGTAGGATGAGATGTTCCTGAGTTGCAGTGGGCACATAAATAAAGGGAGACGCATAAAGCAATCCCTCAGGACCGCTGTCAGTTGTTGTCTTTACACGCAGGATACTAATGAGAAACAATTCATCACGCACCTTACGCAACATGCAACACAGATGGATCACATTTCCCAAGCTGACAGTAACATGGATGGGTGTACAAAACACATGAAGTTTACTGATTATATATTAATTATAGTAAGAACACAGACTTACAATTAAAGTGCAATTATGTTTTCATTTTTGTCCTTTATTTTCCACAAAGCGTCTCATTTAAAGTTCTTCTTGCTATATTAGTATTAAGTGCTTTATATTTGGAGCTGGAAAGTGCTGAAGGCTTATTAAACATGGGAAGTTCTTATTTCCGCTTCACAAAGTCAAATGGAGCCGCCATGTATGATCCATCAATCATCATTCTCAAAAAAACATTCATATTTACAATAGTAGACACTTAAACTTGAAAACACTCTTGTGTAACAGATGGGAGTAGAGGAGCAAAAAGTGCTTTTCACAACTTCAGATCAGTGTAATGTGTGAAAAGGCTGTGGCAGGGGATGGGAGGGGTGGGAGGGATGGTAAACCCCACCCAGCATTGACTTGTGATCTAAACCAAAGGTGAATATCTGTCCAATTTTACAGTTGTGGATGGAATAACATGAATAACTTCTGTTTTATATGACAACATTTGTATTTATTTATTTATCTTCTGTACCATGAACTTGGAGGGGGTGGACTTGTGGAGGGAAGAATTGCAGCCAGCTGCTGGGGGGGCGGACAAGCAGCCGCATGCAGCCACTACATGGGAGGGCCAGTTTGGAGACAATTCTAATTCAAACATCCATCTATAAATCAAGGAACGTCTGTCTGTGTGTGTGTGTGTGTGTGTGTGTGTGTGTGTGTGTGTGTGTGTGTGTGTGTGTGTGTGTGTGCGTGCATGCATGCATGCATGGAGTGCATTTCTCCCTGACGCAGTGTCTGAACGACCTGAAACTTTTTAAAAAGTTTGCACATAGCCCGAGTGTGTGCGTCCACGATTTTGGACTTATTAGGTATTGCAAAACATTTATTTAAATTTTAATTTAAACGAGGGTTAGACCGGACATGAGAGGGGGGAGGGGCGTCCGGATTTTCTCTGGCTTTGTACTGCGACACGTGCCCGCAAAGTCCGTGTAAACACAGCATTATGAACACTGATATTTTCACCACGTGTTTATAACCTAATGCACATCTTAGATGTACATACCGCACGCACACAGAGCTGTTTAGAGAGAGAGTTGCGACAACGGAAGTTTAAAATAGACTCAAATAGTTCCCGGAAGTTATTGCGGAGCAATGGCAGCGGCTGTGCTCAAAGCAAACAGCGAAACATGCACATTTGTTTGTAATTAATTTTCCCATTGGGTTTTTTGAGTTTTGCCTTGCCAAAGGAGGGTCTAAGGACAGAGGATGTAATTTATTATCACTTTACTTAAGTCCAGCAAACGTTATTTATCAATTTATCATGAGCATGTCCCTTAGAGATACACCAGGGAAATTGCACACGCTATTTTACTTTGCACCAGCAAATATACCCCTTTACAACACTACAGAGTACAGAGTATGTACACCTCTTTGTACATAATTGACAACTCTACTTAAGCTCCCACTATATGAATACATATTTCCGACGGGCTAGTTAGTATTGAAATAAATAGACTTATGACCCCTGACCATGTCAGAGTTCTAATTGCAGTAAACAATTTAATTCAATATATTGATGTAAAAAGTTTGACTACTTTGTTTATTGGCATTTATTTATATATTTTTTTTTTTACTTTATTTAATATTGTTCTTATTTCCCACCTGTTTTATTCGTTATACTTGTTTAACTAGCTTGCAACTTTGTTAAGATAGCTATATAAACACACTTTATTAAATATATAGGGTATATCAGGTGGTAGAGGTCGTTTTCTGATCGAGAGGTTGGGGGTTTGACCTCCGTCTATACCTGTCTATGCGTCGAAGTGTCCTTGGGCAAGACACTGAACCTTAAGTTGCTCCCAATGATTGACCAGCGCCTTGCATGGCAGCTCAGTCTCATTGGTGTGTGTGAATGAGTTGATTTTGTAAAGCGCTTTGGGACTACTTCAGCGTAGGCATAAAACCGCTATAAATCATTTCCTTTTTACCATATTATGAAATATAATAACATTTTAGCTTTATAATGACTCTGTGGGCTATCAAATGCTTTTTGGCATGATGATGCTTTAGTTCTCTATAATATAAACCATTGAAACTTGCCAACGGAGCATTTATTAAATCCTGTTTAAATGTCATGAAGGAAACAGTGGCTACTCTATCGCCAAAACACACACGTATTAAGACAATAGATTAAAATCTGACCCCAGAGACTAGCATCATGCAGGGGAGCAAATGTAAACTCTATTAGGAATGAGCAGGATACTGTAAAATACCACATCGTAGCAAAACACAATCTGGTTACTCTGCTTTCTCCATCAAAGGCTGTCAACTTTGCCAGTAAGTACATTATTTCCAGATATAAAAAAATGTTTACATTGAAGGTTAAGTGCTTGTGTTATTTGGTGCTGTTTTAGCATTTATATTTGAGGGCATTAATTATATCTTACATAAAAGCCCAACTAGGGACAAGAGTTGGAAATGATCAAAAGCTATAACATTTATGTACAACACATCAGTTGCACTCATAATATTGGAACTTGCATCATCCCTGTTTAATTCAATTCAATTCAACTTTATTTATAAAGCGCCAATTACAACAAGTCATCTCAAAGCGCTTTCAAAATGTATAAATTGTAATAAAAACCAGGTTCAGAGGTTGGCAGCCATTTTCCCCGACTGGTTGGGGTTAGTGGATAGGAGGAGGAACAGAACAGGATAGAGAGAAAGACCATCCGAGTGATGAGAAGCTGTCAACTCCAGCTTAAAGACACCTGAAACAGAAAAGAGAGAGAAGGGCGAGGAGAAGGCACAGACTGCAGAAAAACATGATACAGGAATACAGTGGAATGAGAATGATATATGGGGTGGACATCAGTGTAAATGGTGTGTGAGCAGTGTGATTGGTATACAACGAGGTTCAGAAGTGTGGGGTTGGCTACAACCCGGCACAACTTTGTCTGATTGGACTTCACACATTGCAGCCCATTAGAGCTATGTGTAGATGGTGGAAGCCTGGAGTTTTAATAACGGATGAGTTTCATCTGATTTCATTGACAAATAGAGCTGTGTATCATCCGCATAGCAATGGAAATTTATATCATGTTCTCTGATAATGTTACCTAGTGGAAGCATATATAATGTAAAGAGTATTGGTCCTAAAACTGAACCTTGTAGAACTCCATGGTTAACTCTGGGGTGCACTGAGGAGAGATTATTAATGTGAACAAAGTGGGTTTTGTCTGATGAGTAGGATTTAAACCAACCTAGCACTGTTTCTTTAGTCCCAAAAACACTTTCCAGTCTCTGCAGCAATAAGTGATGATCCACTGTATGAAATTCTGCACTGAGATCTAAGAGTATCAGAAATAAATAAAATACTACTCTATTTTTTCTATCTTTTAGTGTTTGCATAGTTGTATAGTTACTAAAATGTTTAAGGGCATTTTCCCTTCTTTCCAAGAATGCAGCTATATTTTTTTTTTAATAAAAAATCATGTTTACAGGTAGCATGATGGTAAATTATTTAGTATTTTCTGACATAATAAGAAATCGGTGTACTGAAATGTAGCCATAATCCTAAATTATCTATTGCATAGGTAAGCAGTCATAAGAAAATATTCATTTTTACAGTTATATTTCTCTATCTTTGAGCACAACAAACTGAAAAACTTACATAACAATATTTTTTTTTTTTACCAATTGTTTCTCACCATCAGCATTAAAACACAGTTGAATGGGTTTGTTTACCTGTCCCTTAGAAATACACAGTAGTGACTTTCAGGAGAGCAGCTGGAAATCTCTGAATTTTCCTTTTTGAATACAAGCTTGCGCTCTACTAACCTTTATGTCTTTAAAGTGTAGTGACACAGAGGGAGGGAGCCACTGGCAAAGACCAGCTTTAGCAAAGAGACTCGCTGCAGTGTGGGCTGCAGAGAGCAAATGCCGAACCTACATGTGTGGTGATGCGCAAAAAAGACATGTCAGGAAAAATAAACGTTAACTACAATTGCCAAGGCCTGACACTGTTTCCCGTTTGCTAATTAGAAATAAAAGCATTACACGTTCTGCAGATTGACAGGATTAAAAAGTGCACAAGGCATGAATTTAATTGCAAAAACTGAGATAATGATCATCATGCCAACAATACTTTTCAAAACAAATATAATAAAAGCATGTACGAATAAAGTTATTTTATTTCATTATGCATCATTTCTGGAAAAACATTTCCACTGGTTCTTCCAAGCGATAAAGCATTTTGAAGTTTTTAATGTTAAATTGTATTTCTCCACAGGAGATTAAAGTGAAAGTGGTTGGAATGAAATGTTTCGGTAATCGAAGCTTAAACATTTCTAATTAGAAAGAAAATACAACTTTTGCTCATGACTTCTTCCACATACGTTTACGTACACATGCGCGCAAAACTGTGTGCATGAAATTGTCTATACGTAATTCTAAAATAAAAAAAAGAAGCCTGGATTTTTTAATGATTTCTTTGTAGAGTTTTTTTGTTTTTCATAGTGGTGGATTGTCCCCAAATGTTATGTTTTCATAACTTTTAGCTGTGTTGATTTGCTTAACTTAGTCCTTTTACACCAGAAATGCTAATGTGCTGATTACTCAAATTATTTTTGCTGGACTCCCCTCCAAAATAAATTTCATACTTCATTTTGTGTTGCTAAAAAACAATTTGTTCTTTAAAAGTGTGCTAAATTGAGAGAAAATGATGGTGGTTCATTAGCCAGTTTCACTTTATTGCGCATTTATTTATTCATGTTGCCCCAGTCTCAACCTAGTAATTACTATACTCGTCATTGTGGGTTGAGCTGGATTACTGTCAGTCTCACACAAGTTGGGAAATTGTGGCAGCATCAGTAGAAATGCCATGAATATATTGTGTTGCCAATGAACCTACCAACTTCTGAGAAAAAAAGGAACAGGACAGAAGTTTGTGAATGCATAAGACTCAAACTAGCTGGGTTTCCATTACCCTTGGAAATTCTGAAAATCTAAATAGTAGGGGTGTGACGAGATATTGTGCCACAATATCAGGCGAGATTAAACGACAAGCTTTCTCATAACCTCAAGATTTATTTATTTTTTTTTATTTTAAAGATTTTAAATTTTTAAAAAACTTTTATTTGTGACCTGTGGGGGCAGTAATGCGCATTTGCTATGTCTAGCCTGCCAAAACCTAAAGCAGGAAAAGGAAAAGAAGAAGAGGAGGAGGAGGAGTAAATTTTAGTTCTAGTTTCAATTTGTGGAAGAATAAGTTTATTAACAGTTAAAAGAACATGGCTGTGTAGTTGCAGCATGTTGTTAATGACATACTTGGTCAAGCTCTGTTTGCACTATTTGCACTTTGTATTGACAGAGTAGAAATTTGATTTGGTTTTGCACATAATATCGTTTGCACTTGAAAAAATATATAAATTTATTATTTTATTTAAACTTTTATAAATTTTAGTTTTAGTTTCAAATTGTGGAAGAAGAAGTTTATTAAAAGTAGGGGTGTCCTGATCCGATATCGATATCGGTTATCGGTCCGATATTAGCCTGAAAACGAATATCGGATGTCGGATTCAAATTTCCGGATTTTTCATTTTTTTTAAAATTTTATTTATTTATTTATTTTATTCCTTTTTTATTTATTTTGTTCAATTGTCGAATACTGTAGATATTATGTTGAAGGTTGAAAATTATGTATCCAATTGGTTAATAATAAATGGGTCAGTTTTTCTCATACCTACCGTTGCTGACTATTGTTTGAATCACTTGATCAAGCCTTTTCTAACATTCCACACTACAAAATAAGTAATTATTATTATTTTTTTTTATTAAAGAAAAGAGAGAAAAACAAACAAAATAAATAAAAAGTATGTATGATTCGTGCTGATATCGGATCAATATCGGTATCGGCTGATACGCAAGGCTGCAAAATCGGTATCATATCGGAAATTAAAAAGTTGTATTGGGACATCAATAATTAAAAGCTCATGCTTACATCATGCATGTAAAGAGTTATAATAAAACAGTTCAAAATGCATGTGCTACTCAGTTAGATAAAAGTCTGTTGGTCCAGTCATGCTGTATATTTTGTCATTGTAGTTTCCTTAAAATCTCGTCTCGTTCTCGTGAACCCAATATCGTGTCTCATCTCGTCTCATGAGCTGAGTGTATCGTCACACCCCTACTAAATAGCGCAAAATAATCTGGTAATGGAAACACCTGAATTTTGAAAAAAAAACACCCAAATATCGCAAAAAAGTTTTTACGCTTTCATGAGGAGGAATTTCAGACGTTTTGGTATTGAAATGTATCGCAAAAGCGCTATGGCAACACTTTTTCCGCAATTACACATCACCGAATGTGACGTACCTGGTCACATGACGTGACGTACATGGTCTCTGAGAAAACATGGCGCAGTATGTGTAGTCAGAAGAGGAGATTCCTTGGCATTATACTTTAAAATTATTTCTGCCACATTAGGCAGCGAACAACACAGGAATGCGGAGTGTTATAAGGAGTGTTGGAGTATTTACTGTAGCAAAGTTACGACTACGAGGCTCCTGCGCAAAACAACCTTCAATGGAAACACATTCAAAGTGCATTTAGAAATATCGCTTTTATTTTGCAAAAATCTGCAATGAAAACACAGCTACTATCTTACACTGAGGACTTTTAAAACCAAAAAAAAAAAATGATGACACTCTATCCAGAAATCTGAGATGTGGCTCTCGTCGATGCTGATACATAAGCAGCAGTTGCAGGTTTCTTACAAGCAGTGATCCGTGGAAACCAGGGAGCTGAGCCACCATGTTCTGGATGCCTTTGATCAGCCTACATCCCTGGACAGTAAGATGAACAGGCACTAAGGCAGAAAAGGGACTTTGAAGATCTCAATCATCTGTTACTGATAAGGTTATTATGTTGTTGCTCTTTGCCTTCAAGGCTGTAATCAAATGTGGCAGAGACTGGCCTGCTGTTGCCCCCACAGGAAGGCAACGAGGTGCACAAGCATCAGGATTTTGACAAGGAAGCTGAAGGCTGGGAACACCCAACAAATTATTAGATGTTTTCAGTTTCACCCCCCCCATTTAGAAGCAAAAAAAAACCCAGTTACCAACTACAAAGTTGTCCTTGCATCTGCAGGCAAAACTCAGCCCGGTGTCAGCCAGATAGGATGGAGGAGTCACAGTGATACAAACATGACAAATAAATTCCCACAGGAGTGAAAAAGTAAAATTAGCATTTTTTTTCAGTGTCATATAAAAATATTTTCGGAGTTGAAGGCTGTTTTGGAGGCAGCGGCGAATGTGAGTTCCCACACACCGAGAACATCATTACATTAAACACAGATTGAACTGTTTTTTATTTTTTATGTGGCCATCCATATCACACACCACAACTAGGAACAATAACCCTGAATAAATACCTCTCCTTCAGGTAAAAACCTACGGGCCTTGTTACTTTTTTTAGTGCCTAAATTAATCCCCATGGTAATGAATATGTTTTTGTTTGGTTTTTTTTGTCTTTTAAGTGCCTTCCTTCCTTGCCTGATTAATGTCTCAGTCATTAACACAGTAGTCGTTCATTAGCAACAGGGTAACACTGTCTAATTTTTGCTCTGAGATTTCAAGGGTGATATCACAATTATAACTGCTATAGTTTTGCTACAGTATATGATACAAATTGAAATATTTCTCCGTGTCAATAGTTGGCAACATAGAGCGTAATATGCTTGTAAAGTTGTGTGACAGTTTGATAGTGGCTGTGTTCTATGGCAGTGGTTCCCAACCTTTCTTGTCTTGTGTACCCCTTGAGCCTTTTTGTCATACTATGAGTACCCTCTCACTCATACATGTTCACGATTCTCCAAAAGTAGAACACAACACAACTGAATATTCAACGCAAGTCATTTTATTTCATCTTCTGAAATTGAACAATTAATATTCAGGCTTTATCTTCTTATTTAACTCAAATTAAGCATAAAATTATGTTGCCTTCAAGGCAATAAAAATGATTAATATAAGAAATAATATTATAGTAAACATTTGTATAAAACTGTATTATTAATACTAATATATTATGATAATATTGTTATTAAAGAAAAATAATAAAGTTGAAATTAGAAAAAAAGAATACAAATAATAAGAAATATAAATAAATAAATATAAAAACAAATAATTAACCTGCCAGTGTTATATATAACATGTATGACATTTACCAAAAAATGAGCTTCTTTGAATATGTCCCCTTTAGCAATTAAAGTAAATATTGTTTGTTCTGAGAAGTTTATTTAATATAAAAAAGGTTAATCTTACAGTTATTTAGATAGATAAATAGTAATGCAAACAGTTCAGCATAGGGCAGTGAGATAGGAGTGTATGTATGTATTTAAGTAACAATTGAACAAAGTTCCTTGGATGTTTCTTCGCAGTCAGTGTTGTTGTCTGAAGATAAACCAGATTTAAAGTAATCTTTTAGATTATAATGCATGACTCATTTTAGTTTAGGGGCCAAATACAGACCAGTTTGATCTCAAGTGGGCCACAGATTTATGATAGGGAAAAAAAGAACAATTTTAACATCATTGTGCCCTAGTGTTCAATATCAGTTTAATTCACTTAAAAAAGATATTGATTTTGTCACCATTTTTTCTATAATTTAAAGAAATTTTGTTCAATTGTTTGTAACAAATTGCAAGTTTTGTCTCAATATTGAGAGTTCTTTCCACAGTTTCCAACTAAAACTGACTGCATCCATGTGATTTAAACAAAGGGAAAATGCAAGGCACTAAAAATGTAGAGTTTCATTAAACTGGTGAATTTGAGATATCTACAACTGGATTTGTTGGAAATTTACACAATAATTAATGTTTTCTCTGTCTTTGTTACTTTAAAGTGACAGATTTTGCCCCGGGCCTTAAATTTGACACATGGGATCTAGATGGATGTTAGGGATGTCCCAATACAACCGACATTGCAGCCTTGCATATCGGCCGATACAGATATTGATCCGATATCAGCATGAATCATACAAATTCTTTTCTTTAATAAAAAAGTAATAACTTATTTTGTAGTGTGGAATGTTAGGAAAGGTTTGATCAAGTGATGTTACTCAAGCAGAGAACAATAGTCAGCAACAGTAGGGATGAGAAAAACTGACGCATTTATTATTATTATTTTAACCTTCAATATAATATCTACAGTATTCAACAATTGAATAAAATGAATGAAAAAGAAATAATTGAAAACATAAAATAAAATAAGAAAATCTGGAAATTTGAATCCCATATTTGATATTTGTTTTCAGGCTAATATCGGACCAATATCCAATATTGATATCAGATCAGGACACCCCTAATGGATGTGTTGTATGATTTTTTTTTTTTGCTTTCATATTGTTGAGCTCCATTCCTATTCATCTGATTTGCACTTTAAAAATGAAAATGAGTTTTTCTGACTTGAGCCAAAGAGAAAAGAGAAGAATAACAATTTGGCAAGAACTTTTGAAAAAAAAAAAAAAAAAAAAAAAATCTTCTTTTCTTGTTAATCTTTTCCATCATGCACCAAAAATCCAATGGATTAGGTGCTGCACCCCTGAGCTCACTATCAGAGGGCTGGACTGTTGGTGCATGAAACATCACTTATCACTCTCATTTCATTTCTGGCGTTCATGCCATCCATTCTTGCTCACTGCCCAGGCACTTTAAAAAAATGGATGCAACGCAACTATGGCTTTCATAACAGATGTTGTAGTTTTCTCGTTGTGTAACAGTGGAAAAACACGTTTTCTTTTACGAGAATGTGGAAAAAAAACCCCACTCTTTGTTAAGGCTGACAAACACAGGTTTTTATAAAGGAAGTGAAGGCAGAGCAAAGCTGAAGGTCACAAATCTAGCATTTACTTTCTCTGGTAATTGAAATCAAACAACAATAAAACACACAATCAATAGGGAATAGATCAGACGCAGTGTTTGACTATGTGATTATCAGCCGAGCTCACTGTCTTTTAAATGGCAGGCAAAGCAGAAACCAGTGCCAGCATGGCAACTAGTCACTGCTATTTCACGCACAGTTCCTCTCCCCCTCTGCCTCACTGTTCCTTGAGGCAATGACCTTTGCAGTAATATTTCCATAGACATGCTGTTAATGGTCAGGGCTGGCATATAAGTGTGCTTTGCCAAGTTTGGCATGCAGGATTATTGAATGACCCCATCACTGACAACATGCTCAGGGAGAATGTATTACCTCCCTTGATAGGATGATTAGCACAACTTAGATAATAAGACCCCGTTAATGCTATTACAGAGTATAAACAAAGATTAGACTTTAAATCTGGCAATGGTGGTTGTTTTGTAGCTAAATGGCTGATTGCTCTCTGATCTTGGGTAAATTGCTAAATTTCCGCTTGGTTAAATTTATTACGGAATGTACACTGAAAACCAGATTATTTTTCCCGTCCTCAGTGGTTATTCCATACAAAGTTTTGTCCATTCCTGTTACCGTACGTTCTTGGTTGACATTTTGAAATGATGGACGTGTGACACCATAATTACACTTATTCACAGTTCACTGTTACTCCTAACCGTAGTCTACTGTGTGACACAATGGAAACCTCAATATACCCTTTACGGAATCATTTAGGCTTTAAGAATTCAAGCAGACATTTAGATTAACCTATTTTCTTACTCGCATCCACCAAATTAAGGTATATTTTACAATCCAACATGTCATTATAGTTATTCTTGACCTAACTAAAGCTAATTCAGGATAAAGATGAATTAGCAACATTTTAAGAGGCGGGAGCTAACAAAATGTAATGGAATTTTGTGTAAAAAAAAAAAATAAAAATCTCTATCACAATTGAAACAATTACTAAAACACTAATAGTAAAGGATAAAAGTCACATCAATACATTTTGTTGATGTATCAATTCCAAAGCAGTCAATGTGTTGCATGTACAGTGTTCAAACCCAAAACCTGCAAATCAAACACACTTTTAATTCAAACAGGTACTGAACTGCTATATTTATCACGAAGACGGACAGGTGATTAACTCAGCACTAATGTCGTTGGTCTAATGTGCTTGGTCAACAATGGTTCAACATTTGAGTGATAATGCTACACGTTCACTATGTATTCAGTTTGATTTCTGAAAACATGGGAACTTAATTGCACTCATTGCTATGCGACGCCACTTCACAGCGCGACCTGCAGAGGAATTTCAATGACCTGATAAATCGTGCCTTTGCAAAAAAGAGAAAGGCAATTATCCAATGTTGCTCCAAGGGCAAAAATATCAGAAATAGAGTAAATTATGGTGAGATATATATCGCTGCGCATGAATGGAAATAAAATGCTCAATGTTTTGTGACTTTGACTGAAATGTATGGAATATTCTGGCATATCCATTGTAGTTTAGATGAGATGGAGTCATCTCATACAGTATGTATGTCAAGATTTAGACTCAGATCAGATACTGTATATGAGTAGGATTGTGAAAGAATGTTGTTAGTTATCCATTTTGTTTGCAATATTAGGCCAGGGAAATGTCATGTTCTACATGTTCATTATTTTGTGAGCACAACAAAATCTTTGAGTGAATGATTTCTGGTAAAGTTTTATACGTAAGGCTGTCACATTATCTGTCATAAAACTTATGAACGAGTTACAGTAAAAGCGTTAGAGATTGTGTTCTAAGAAAGAAATAAAAGTCTTCCTCTGGGCATTATTACACTTTTTAAACAAAGAGAAGGACAATATAATTCAAGAGGGGTTTATATTTTTGAACAAAGTAAATTTAGAACAAATATTACAAGAAGATGCATTTCTGTTTATGGTGTTAAAGTTTGGAATGATCTTGAGAATCACTTTAAGTTAATGAGTTTATGGTCTGTGTTTAAAAAATCTTTAAAAAACGCCTATTGAATCATAAATTTATAAGTTAATGAATACTGTTGTCATAGTTATTTGTATTGTTTTTTTATATAACAAGTACAGTGCCTGTCGGAAATATGTATTCATATAGTGGGAGGAGCTTGAGTAGAGTTGTCAATTGTGTCCAAATGAGTGTGTTTGAAGTTTGGATGTACAAAGAGGTGTACATACTCTGTCGTGTTATAAAGGGGTACATTTGCGGGTGCAAAGTAAAATAGCATGTGCAATTTCCCTGGTTTAATTCTATGGGACATGTACATGATAAATGTGTTTTCTTACTCATTTTTATATTTTTTCAATTGGTGTATTTATGTTTTTTGGAGTCATTATGCGTATTTGTGCATTTTTTGTAAAATATTGTTTTTTGTTGCCATTGTCGTGTGATTCTGGAGTCATTTTGTGTATTTTTGTATATTCAGTGTAGTTTTGTGTATTTCTGTTGTCGTTTTGTGCACTTTTTGTTGAAATATTGTTTAGTTTTTTGTTTCAGTTTCAGTTAAATACTGTTGCACTTTAAATAGAGTATTAAATTATTCATCTTTAAATGTTTATCACAGACAGGATTTTTTTTAGAGATTTGGTGTTTAGATTGTAATGTTTTGAAAAAAAAAAAAAACAAAGGAAAGTTTTATAAAAATTCACACTGATTGTTAAATTGCAAAAACATGTTTCTATTGGTTAAAAGTAGTTAGTGGCTCGTAAAATAGAAACATAATGATTTTCTATGAAATTTTTTCAGAAGTGGTCATTTAAAAATGAAACAATTGCATAAATAAGATAAACTTGAGTCCTTTTTTAAGTTAATTCTAGTCATCCGTCATTATCTTTCACTCTATTTAAAGTGAAAGTGGGTCATTTTATTATTTCAGTATATAGCAAACTGTCCTTCAGATTATTCAGTAACTTTTAAGTAGCTCGTGGTTTCAGAAAGGTTGGTGACCCCTGGTTTAGGGAAACAAACGGTTACATGATGTTTTTTAATTCGGAATTAGTTATTCCGAATTAAATCATTCGGAATTAAAATGTTCTGCTTTGCTTTTACATGGAAAGAGTAATCCCCGTTTCACATCTATCAGGAGAAACACACAACAAACCTTTTATTTTTATATTTTATATATATATATATATATATATATATATATATATATATATATATATTTTTTTTTTTTTTTTACTCCGCCTCTGGGTCCTAGTGCCAGCCGTCCGGTGAAGCCTGTTCCGTTTACCGAAGTCTGTGTGTGTTTAATAAGTCTGTGTGTGTATGTGTGAAAGTCTGCATGTTTATGCCTCCGTCCTTCCACTCCTTTCATTACATCCATGTCTTTTAAGGCTCTTATTAAATAGTCTCTGCTGGAGTCTGGGCCGCCGCCATCTTATGTCGTCACCAGCAGGTCATTGCCGCAAGTCGTACAAGCGCAAAACGACCCGAATTACCTTAAAGCGGCTTTAACCAAGTTAAGTGTTTACAAGAAAGAGGAATTATATCATTCGGAATTAAAATCGGAATAAACCAGCCACTTACGTTTAATTTGGAATTAAATTAGCATTAGGAATTAACTGTTTACAAGGTCAGGTTAAAGAGGAATTAACTTTTATTCTGTTTTAAAGAGGAATTAATCTCCCATGTAAACGTGGCCAATGACAGCCTTCATGACACCCTATTCATGCTAATGACAGGTGTCATGTCATAATAATGACAGCGTAATAACGTCAGCCTTATGTATAAAACTTCAAGTAAAGTGTTATGTGATATATTTTTTTTTTTTATTCATTCAAATGCAATACTTTCTACAAAAAGTCATTGTTTTTCCACAGTATTGACATTTTGTGTTTAGTGCTAACATACTGACATTTTGGGTGAGTGTTTCCATATAATTTGCAAAAAAACAACAACATCAACAGTAAATAAAGTGTCAGCTTTTGCCTTGAAAAGGCAAAGTGTTGTTGTGGTGTCCACATTGTAAAAATATATGGGGCTGTCTGTCAGAGAAGAAGCATTCTTTTAGTGCCAATGGTCCATGAGCTGTTTAATGAGAATAGGGGGATTCTTCCACCATAGCTCAGAGGGCCATATGGCCTCCAGCAGCTGCTCACTACTGCTGATCGCAAGTGGTCCTTTCAGGAGGGCAATCATAGCTGTAGCACCACTTTATGGAAACTATACAATTAGCTTGGCAGGAAGTGGGCAAAACACACACACGAGAAAATTTTCTTCTCATCCGTCTCCCACTCTTGGTACTAGCCAATGCAGCCCACATATAAATCTAACAGTGAGATTATTTTTCTTGGCAACTCAAGACCATGTTTAGATCTAATTTGACATTTAGTTACTCTATGGCAGTGGTGTCAAACTCATTTTAGTTCAGGGGCCAAATATGGACCAGTTTGACCTTAAGTGGGCCACAGATTTTTGGTGGGAAAACGAGCAAATTCAACATTAATGTGCCCTGGTTTGCACTTCCACGTATAAATGATAAAGTACGGTATATGAGTAGATCTTTTCCTGCAGGATCTTCACTTAAATGTCACTTCATTTTGGGAATTTGGGGAAATTATGTGGAATAATTAGAGGAAAATTTGCCAAATTTAGGAAAAACTGAGAGTTCTTTCAACAATTTGAAATTAAAAATGACTGCTGTCATCGGATATAAGAACTGGAAAACTGAGCTCTGCAAATATTGTGGATTTTAATTTGATTTTTGTATTTGGAGGGGCTGAGCGATTTACAACTTCATTCATTGTTGGCCATTTACAAAATGTTTTATGTTTTTTCTATCATTTTTACTTTCTAGAGCGGGCTGAATTTTATGTTCTAAAGGGCCAAATTTGAGTTTGACACATGTGTGTGTGTGTGTGTGTGTGTGTTGGACCATTTTAGGATGATTTGGCATGAGATGCAAAGACGTGTTGATGATATTTACTTGAATGCCGTGTAGCAAGAAGGCCGTGAAAGCTGAACAAACAGCATTTTAATTAAAGCAAAGGAATTATGCAAATATATATTTAAAAGAAAAATAAAAGATTACGAAAAAGGACATTTCCAACTTTTGCATTAAAACTCACACAGCAAAGTTTGCTGTGTAATTAGACACTTCATTATTTCTCCCTAAATTTTCCCTGTGTAAATATTTGATGAGAAACATTATGTCACTGTTTGATCATGCTGTTCTGGGACTTGCTTTTCACCAACTTGTTTTTTTTTTTTTTTTTTTTATCTGTGCTCAGTTTAGTTTGACTGTCATTTTGACACAGTGTTATTTGATCTTTCTTCTTGTTACAGGGGAGCTCTTTTGCAGTTGTGAACTCACTGTAATACAACAATAAATGATGTTTTCTTTTTTTATCCGTCCGCCTTCTACCAGGACAGAATAGAAAAGATATACACGGGTACCTAATCAAGAATGCTGTCATGCGTCTGTGCAACACCCTGCTAAGTTTTTGCCTCCTGCACAAAGCGGAGCAGAATGAGAGCATCACAGCTCACTGAGAGCACACTGCCCCATTTTTGTCAGCCAACTGTAAGATATGAAATGAAATCCTCTCTTCTCTCTCTTCCTCTCTCACATCAATATTGCGCAATTAAATTCTACCAAGAAATTACTCATGCAGCCAGGCAATCCATAGTCCTGTCACTATACCACATCTGCGTCATAAACATCAGCACCCAGATATAGATTATTTACATTTTTTTTAACCAACAATATTTATGTAAATGCACAAAAGCCATAAAAGAAACATATTTTCCTTTAAAGTAATTACTTCTCACTTTGAAGAAAAAAGTCCTTATTAATAAACTTGAAACTGAGAGAGAAAAGTGTTCCTCGATCTTCAATTATTAGGGTTCTTCGAAAAATAGAGCACCAGGGTGTCATGAAGTCAAAGCGTGAAAAACTTGGAAAAAGGTGAAATAGAGCAGAACTAAACATCTGGAAACATCAAAGAATAGTTGCCTCCAGGTGCTTAGTCTAACCACAGCAGAGCTGTGAAGGTTTGCACAATCTCTCCCTGGAAAATTTACTATGATTAATTTGTGCTGTAAGAGTTCTGTCATGACTTGAGGGTTCTGTTAAGTTGCTGGGTTTCCTTTCTCAGTTTGATTCTTAAAGTGTCAATTCTGTTAGGTTCTTCTGTCATCGCCGGGCTGATGTACCTGGTGGGTTTTAATTTCCGATTAGGTTAATTGAGGAGGTAAAGTTATTCTATACGGTACTCATTCACTGGTGGAAAATTACAGTCAGGGCCTTTAGTTTAGTTTAGCTTTTCACTTTATTTTGGATATATAATGCAAAATTCCAAAATTTGCAATGGTGTTTTTTAGTTTTGCGTATTTAAAAAAATGGGGGTGAGGGGATGTCGTATGCTGATTTAACCCCGCCTCCTCTCCATAAGTAAACCCCGCCCCTTCTTAATAAGTAAATCAAAGTTCCTCATTACTAAAGATGCCCTATGAAGTACTGTATCCAACATTAATACAATCTTTATGCATTGTTCTCTAAACCACTAATCAAGCCCAGTTGAGTAGTTACTCTTTCCCCCTATTCATTAATTCAAAAGCTTCATCAGGTGATTTAAGCAAACAAATTAGCACTGACTTGTGACCTGTTGTCAACAATATGAATTGTGAAAGCGTGTTGGTAAAAGTCATGAACTGCTTTAATTTCTCATGACCTGACATGGAGTCAGTCATTAAACTTCTGCTTCACGCTCTGACAAACAGAAGAAATCACTGATCATGACAGCATTCATCTCTACTCATTTCAAAAGGATAGTAGTGTCATTTATGGCTTCTATTCATCATTGTAGGCTTCTTTAGAATCGTTGTTAATTCTTGAGGCTTGCTTGTTCTTTATTTTGTACATTGTGAGTTTGAGTTTTATCATGAAGTGGACTAGCCTCCTTTCTTTGCATTTGGGTCATTTAATACCTCACCTCCTAGAGACGCATTAATGAATTATCTTTTTTCTCCAATCACAAAACTTTCAGATTAATAAAGGCACACTGTGTAACTTTTGGGCACGAGAGGTGCTAGTCCAGTCACTTTCACGCAAGCACCCCTAGTGGCCACAAGCGCCGCAGCACTGTCTCAAAAATCAACAGTCAGTCGGGCTATCGTAGTTTCGTTTTTTGATTGTGTATGCAGACAGTAGTTGACCTGTAACTTTGGGATAAGGAGGGCGGCGGTGGCGGCTGCTCCTCTAGTCTATAGAATGTAGCCATGGCGCAAGCTCAGCCCCGCTTCGCACCCCAGCCCTGAGAGCCAATCCTTATCCCGAAGATACGGATCTGACTTGCTGACTTTTGTTACTAAAGAATCCACGTTTAACTGAACTATCGCGGCGATTAGTGCACCATTAACCCAACACAAAACTACCATATTGTGCTCTTTTGGCTGTAAACAGAGGCTAACTTGTTTCAGCTGGCGCCGCGTTGGGAAATGCCCGTATGTTGTGATGTCACGTGGGAACTATATATTTCCGAGCTTGTGGTCACGTGACTGCCGTAAAGTGAAACGTTTTCCAGGTCACATGACCTGGCCAAAGACAGTCCGTCGCTTCAAACTTACATAGTTGGTATTTCAAGAGCGAAGCCCCGCTCGGAGCATTGATACTGTCAAGCGCTGTATAATGGCCTTAGGAATCATTTAAAATAATTAATGGGTCAACTCTTTAGGTCAAAAAGTCCACGGTGTGCCTTTAATAAAATAGATTGTATCTTATTGATTGTATCTTATGTTCGCTAGAAGCTAGAATGCATTTTGTTTTGTCGTGTCATTGTATTGAATAGTAACACTAATATTTTCTGTACAAATATGTAACCTACATTGTATTCAGAGTAATAATAATTAATTAACCAGTCAGTGCCTGAAAGAAATTACAGCAGATAACCAACATTTATGACAGTTTTGAAAATTTGATTGCACTGAAAATGTAGTTTTTGACATTGGATACAATCCAAATCCTGAGCTCTAAGTTGTCTACGTTGTCCTCTTTGTTTGGGATTTCATTGGAATTGTGTCTCTCAATGCATCATACGGTGCATTCTGTTCTGTCTAAATATGGCTCCTCTTTGTTCTTCGGAATATTTATAGGACGTGAGCACCAGAAAACATTATCCTATATTAAACCTATTGCTTTTGACCTGGCACAGCTTTGTGTTGAGTGTTTGAATAATAGAAGGCAGAGGATAGCCATTTCCTATTGGGGAAGTCTATTTCTGCATAGATTTATGTAAAAGTACCAGGCTGCACCATCAGCCTGAGGGACTAGAGTATGAATGTAGAGTCTGACTTGCTGCACATTCTGTAGATAAATATATATAGTGTTTAAAGGCAAGAATGTACAAAAATTGAGAAAGTTGTAAACTATGATGTTATGCCCAAAAAACAGCTAATAGCCCCTAAGCAGCATGATATTTAATACCATACAATCGTTCTACCTACGTATCTTTCTAGTATGATATATCGAAAAATAACAAATAGAACAGGCTTAGGCATGTATTGTCTGATTATGTCTGCTGTGTTTGTATTTTTCACAACTCTGTCACTGTGTATTGTCATATTGTTGTGGAGCTGTGTAAGCTTAGCTTTTTATATTCTATATCTATTTCTACCCCCTGCAAAATGGGACTACGGATGGAAATTAGCGCTAAATCCGGTGTATTCACAACTTCGGTTGTACATTAATACACACTGTCCCACTCAAACAAACACATAAAATAAAATGAATAAATTCTAGATACGCCGTTCGTTGTGCTTTGACATTGATTCATCAATCAGGGACCGCATCCTCAAATTTGACAATAAAACGAAGGAATGTCATTTGGTAACACCTAACACTGACTCCTACTTTATGATCCTCAAATCATTAGTTCATAAAAATGTGGTTTTAAATTCCCTTTAAATGACGCCAACTCAGATTGTATAAACCGCACAATTGATCTCTGGTATTATTTACAGAAGCTTAGACTGCGTTTTACTTTTCTCCGAATGAAGCACCATCTTTACTCCAACGGTTAATCTCCTTAACTTTATCTTAAAGTAAAAGAAAAGCCCAAAAAAGAAGCAATGGTAGCAGTGACTCTTTCACCCCTCATTTGAGGTCACAGCATTTTTTGTCTGCCGGGCAAACAAGAGCAGCTTACAGAAGGAAAGTGAAGGTGATAGATGTTGCTCTGAAAAGTATTATCTTGCAAAGTTTTACGCTGCTGTGGCATTTTCTCACACTGTAATTTTCCTCCGATAAGTGAAAGTGCAGAGGGAGAAAAAAAAAGCACTCTTTTCACTCAGATCTGAATTTGTCTGTAGAATTCAGATTTTGCTCCTGAACATCTAAAATCATGAGCTGGAGACTAAATGGTGGAATAAAAGTTCAGATACACAGCAAAATGTTTTAAAAACTTTGACCAATCAGCTGTGATTAATTCTAAATGTAACAATCTCTACTCACAGTCTGCATTGGATTATTTATTAAGGGTCTATAGAATAATTTATAACAAACTGCGTGTCATTCATCCATAATACTGCAATGTGTTTAAAGGAAAATCGAAAATTCAATGAAACATGACTTTAGTTTTTTTTTTTGAAAACTTCAAAAACATTCAATTTAGGATTTGGTAAAAATAACTGTACGTAGTTGAATCAAATACAGATAAGATGTGCCTGGCACTGATAAGGTCATAGGCATTACCTTTATAATGCACATTTTGATTGACCACAATATCAAGTACTGTATTATTCATTTTTTGACAATGAATACTGCAATAGAACTACAGAAGATTTGTCAACAATTAATTTCAAATACCAAATTGCCGTATTTTTAATTATAACAACTGTGTGAGAGCATTAATAGTTAAACCTCTCACTGCAGGGTTCATTTCTTTGTACAGCTACTATAATCTTACTGAGTGCAGGTTTCAAAGCATGATTATATATCAAAAGAGAACACATGGGAGCCATTGCAGCAAACCGCTATATGCGCTTCCTCATATTTCACTTATCTTTTTAGATTCACTTCATCTAAGTCTAACCGATGTACTGCTGATGGAACTGCTCACTGAACAGCAGTGAATTAAACTACATTAGAGATTTCTTAAAGTATCTCAAAGCCACAGAAGTGGCAATAAAGAGCAGCAGTTTGCCAAAGCCAGGTCCAGAAACCAAACACAAAGACTAAAAAAAAAAGAAATACAACCGTTAAATGTTTTTTTTTATCTTTTATTTTTCATTGCCTCTCTTTGCCCCAGTGTTTCCCTCCAGATGATTTGCTCTTGAAACAGTTTAAGTTAGCAGGTGTGATATTTACAGATCCTTAAAAAGTCTTAAAAGGCATTAAATTCATGAATCTAAAAACAAGGCCTTAAATGTCATTAAAAATGTCTTAAATCAATGTTTCAATAGTCTTATATTTTAACACATGTAAGATTTTTATGATTATAATTAGTCTCATATTTCAAAATAAATGGTAACTAGCATTCGCTTTAAATTTTTTTAAATGAATAAATTGGAACCAATTACAAAACAGTAACGTGGTTGCGGCAGGACCTTTAACAACATGGGGAAATGTATATTTAACAAAAATTGCCAGTCCAACAATGATTTTTCTTAATAGTTTTTATTTTTTGTATTTTTGTTGATTTCTGGAAATTTTTGTAGTCTGTCTGTGTGTTTTTGGAATGATTATGATTATTTTAGTTTATAATTATAATTAGTTTTAGTCTGCAAGAGACACTGGAAAAAAATTACCTTAATTACCTTAATTTTTTTCCCCAATTGTCTTTACTGTGAAGGCAGATATTACTCAAGAAAGTCACTCAGTTGGTGCTTTATATTCAGTCAAAGTCAGGGTATTTTTTGGGGAAATAGGATTGTTCTTTGTTCCATATGATGTTCTACTTGTCGATCAGTGGCCACGTTTACATTAGAGCTTTAATTCCTCTTTAATTCAGAATAAAAGTTAATTCCTCTTTAAACTGTAAACATTACAAAACCTAATTCCTAATGTAAATTTAATTCCGAGTTAAACTTAAATCCAAATTAGGTAGCTGGTTTATTGAGATTTTAATTCTGAATTAAATAATTCCTCTTTCTTGTAAACACTAAATTCTGCTTTAAGTTAATTGTGGGCATTCTGCGTATGTGCGATTTGCCTCGATGACATGCTGGTGACGACATAGTCCAGGATGGCCGTTCGGACTCCAGCCGAGAATATTGTTTAATAAGAGCCCTAAAAAACATGAATATAATGAAAAGAGCGGATGATGGATGGAAGAATAAACATGCAGACATTTACAGGGAAACATGGACTTATTATGTACCGTATTTTTCGGACTATAAGGCGCACTATCAATGAATGGGTCTGATTGGGTCTATTTTCATACATAAGGCGCACCGGTTTGTTGTTGTTGTTATTATTATTATTATTATTATTATTATTATTATTATTATTATTATTATTATTATTAATACTATTATTGTGACGCAACAAAAATAGTCATAAGTCAAACTTTATTCAACTCATTAACAATAACTCTCAGCATTGTTCAGGTTCAACACATAAAATACAGAACAATACACTCACTCAAGTTTCCGCTGCTCTATCTCTCTTCTGCTCCGCGGGTGAAAGCGGAGCAGTAGAGAGATAGCAGATAGCAGTTGTTATTGTCCAACTGCTGCTTCAAAACTACAATCAAAATAAAAGTGAAAACAGTTCTTCTACGTTGTAGTTGAAAATAAAAGGTTTGTGTTTTTTCCCGATAGAATTGAATATGTCACGTTTGCCCCCTGTCCAATCAGAACCTTCCCAACCCCCAGACCTAAAGCGGAATTGAATAAAGCTGAATAAACCGGTCTACCATGTAAACTTCAATTTGAAATTACCATTTCCATGTAAACACGAAGCAGAAGACTTTAATTCCAAATAATTGAATTAGGAATTACTAATTTGGAATTAAATAAACACCATGAAACCATGGCCCGTGAATCATTGATTCTCCTCACATCTTTGAACGACCGTTATTTGTAGAACAGAAGAATAGCAACATTATATCCTCACTGTATCAAAGACACAGTAGCTCATCTCTGATGAGAAATGGAGAGCTGCCAACAAAGCAACTTCATTTTGACTCTATTCTTCACACTGGAAACTATTGATTTGAGAATCTGTTGTAATTGGTGGTGAGGTCACTGTTGAAAAGCCCTTCATTAGTGAGGAAAATTGAGCACCTATCTTTGCCGTGCTCTTGTTACTTCTCCTTCTGTGTTAGTCATCTTCCTCTATATCTATGATCCCTCCAGACGTCTATTCCCCTGAAACAGCGTGTTTTTGAGTTATGCCATTGGCTGACACCAAGCAGCAGATTTGAAGATATATCGTATGTCACAACAATCGCATTCAGAGGCACTAATCTCATCTCCACTCACTGTTGAGCTCTTTTAAGGACGTCCCTCTTGGCAGATGCATTGTAAATTCTTGGACGTGGCTCTGAGTTTACAATCACAAGCACAAGTGTGATTGGCAAGCTCAACAAAGCGGAGTGTGAATCCCGTTGCTCCAAGTTCCTCAAATGTCTCAGTGTATGTCAAAGCCACATAAATATGAAGAGGATCAGGAATGACTCCACTGCCTGTTTTATTGAAGGAGGTTAGAAAAGACAAGAGCTGGCACTGGATCACTGCCTGTGCTCACAGGCCTGGCTGTCAAACCCGCCAATGTTTCCTTTTTTTGTCCCCATCTGAAGTGTAACTCATCAGTGAAGCATCTGCTTCATGGAAAATGTTGTGTTCCTTTATCTCATAGGCTTCCCACTCATTTTAAAATAATGTTTGCAATGGTGCTAAAGAGCAATGAATGTATTAGAAGGTAAAATACTAAAATCTATTATTTGGATATATAAAAAAGAGAAGAAATAAATGTAGAAAAGCAATTTTTAATGTATTAATGTGGTTTACTACAGTCTGATAGAGCTCTTTTAGGTGCAACATTTACATTCATTTCTTTTTGTTATCCTGTTTTGATTTTGAATGATCAAAAGATTAAATAATAATACAGAAGATTGATCTTTTGACATTAATTAGCCGCCTTCGGGAGATGCCATGGCTACATAGCACAGCCACTCCAAGTCTCTGCTATTCTAACTGGGGTTCACTAATGAGCTTCAGCGTCATATGTCATAGGAGCATGTTTTCAACCACTGTGTTATGGAACACTATTGTACCTTGAGATGCTAAAGATAAGCATCAAAGTTTTAGGTGTGGGTTATATGGTATATATTATTTAGTTGTTGTGGGGTCAGGCAATTTTAGGCAAATTTTAAACAGACTTGATTTATATCGTACTTTTATGTCCAAGCAGTCCCAAAGTGCTCATAAAACCCACGAAAACAGGAATTAAAAATAAATAAATTATGAGCTGGAAGCCCAAATTATGTAAAAATTAACAAATAAATACTTGAAATCCTTTAAATTGTGGGCCCTGAATTTATAATCTATTCTTTTTGAATGGAATTATGGAAATTAAACAATTTTTCCAAGATATTCAAATTTTTTGGAAAGGGTATTTATATACATAAAAAAGATCCCCAAAAAGTTGTATTTATTCTGTCAAACACAATATATACATATTCATTATATTTTATTTTATTTTTCAAATTGAAATGATGATTATTTTTGGTAACAGAAAAGCTCATGTCTGACAAGTTAAACCAGACCAGCTGGCTGAGGCTCTTCTGGTTTGAGGTGTTTTTAATGTTGCTTAGGCAAATTGGTTTATTTCTAACATTGGGTATTTTCACACAGTTTTAGAACATCTGCTAGCAGAGTAGAGCTGAAAAAAAAAGGGATCTTGAGGTATGATCAAAGTAGGCCTGGTGTGACATCAGTAGCTGCAATGAGCAGAAATGTCTTCATAAATCTGAAGAGATGCCTCAAGAAAAGCAAGAATACGAGGCCATAACATCAGCCCATCAGTGCATTTAAGTGTTAATTATTCATTTTTGTTCCCTCATAAATTTTAACTGCAAGCTTGTGTGATTAAAACAAAATCTCTCTGTGAGACTATCCTTTGGGGAACAAGCATTCGTTAGGCTCCTTACCAATGTGAATACTGATGGTTACTCTCATAAAAAAGATTCCTGTGGGGATCCCATCTTTTCCTCATTCTGTGGCACTCTTCCATAAAAGCAATTGTGTTTAGGTGGAAATCAATTTGACGCGTGAACGGAGCAACAATACCTGCGTGGATGTATGGGAATGTAAAATGAAATATGTTTTTGTGTAGCCTTTAATTGCTTAAGTGATTGAGTTAAGCTACATTATTAGAGTTCTTTCGGGTGGAGGTGTACGGACAGCAATTTCTTTGTAATTCATTTAGAGGATGGGTAATTTGATGGTTATTCAAAGACAGCCGTAATCCACTTATCTTTCATTCCTCCGTACAGCTAATCTGCAACTAATAACCCACCTCCTATTGTTCTTTTCTCTCTCACACACACAAACAAATGACTAATTACCACCTGATTAGCATGGCCAGGTAGCAGCTGCCACTAGATGTCCCACCTTGACACTAGACAGTGCCAGCTCACACTGCACCAGAATCAGAGGTGAAAGTAATAGATTACTCGCGCTCACGTTACTGTAATTGAGTTGTTTTTATGGGTGCTTGTACTTTTTTGAGTAAATTTCTAAATCAGTAATTTTACTTGTACTTAAAGCTGATATCTGGAGTTTCTGAGAAATCTTTGTTTATGTATAATTCTTTTGAAATGTGAAAAAAATACCAAACTAGTCTTTTACTATGGTCTACGGCCGGTGGTCATTCATATACATCAATGTATATAAGTCCCTCCTCCGTCCTATAGACTCCTATACAAATGGAAGCGATCGCCGACTGCGCCCAGCCAATAAGCTTTGACTTCCTGTCTTTGAGTCTGTCAATCAAAGTGAATGTGGAACTGTGCACGGAAACAAGGCCGTAGGTCACAACAGCAAACAGGTAAATGTGATTTTGGCTCTTACCTGACCCATAGACCTATATCAATGAGACCCGATGCAACCCTGTTATTTTCCGCAATGCGCATGCAGAAAAGTAGAGGCGTGGCTTCTGATAGATTGGGAGAAGCAGTAAGAGGAAGTGAGACTGTTTAGGGCGGGACATCGAGACGTTTCTCGGAAACTCCAGATATCAGCTTTAAGTATGTTTTAAAATACGTAAAATAATTTGTTACATTTCTGCACCCAACCATTACTGAGTAAATTATTATTATTTTTTGTTTTGAAATGATCAACGGACATTGTGAAACTAGAAAAAAGGAAATTACCAGACAGCAGTCAAATGCATCACGTCATAGCCGACCAATCAGATTAAATGTAATGCATGGCACCAAAACAGCATTGAATGGAGGTTATTTACTGGTATGTGGCCATACCAGCCTGTCATTGCCCAATCCCGTTAGATCTCGGAAGCTAAGCAGGTCTGTGGGGGACAGTCACCCCAGTTGTGTCTGGCACTGTGTCCTCATTGCCTAGTATGAATGTAGTGTGTGAGTTAGTGTTGGTGGTGGTCGGAGGGCAGCCTCGCTTCTGTCAGTCTGCCCCAGGGCAGCTGTGGCTACAATAGTAGTTTACCACCACTAAGTGTGGAGTGAAAGAATAATCCCTCATTTATTAAATTGATTTAGAGTTATAAATGTAGCTATACTTAAAGCCTGAGAATTAATTTTATTTGGTGTTATTTTATTAATACACAATAAACGTGGGGAGTGAAAGTAACTAGTAACTTTTACTTTGAGTACTATTTAATTGAGCAACTTTTTACTTGTAGAAGTCTTTCATGCGTGACTTACTTGTTATTGTAATTGAGTACAATTTCGATCAAGGCCATCTTTCCAATAAAGAACTCTATGACAACATTCCACCCATTACCACCTCGATACGACAACAACAACTGCGGTTTGACGCAGCAAGAACAAACTGGCTGCAGATGACATCTTGTGGAGGCCATCCTACAGAAAGAGTTCACAAAGGAGGCCGAAGAAGTTCTACATCAACCAACTGACTGTTGATGCGGGATGTAGTGCTGACGACCTGGCTACCGCTATGAAAGACAGGGATGGATGGATAGAAAGGGTCATCAAAAGCTCGACCTGGTTAGGTAAGATAAGTACAATTTAAATCAAGTAATAGTACTTGTACTTGAGTAGAATATATCAGTACTTTCCATTTCTGACCAGAAGAGCCACCTCTGAATCATCTCTAATATAATATTAATGCTGCTTTTGATAAAACATCACAGAATCTTCTCTTGGTTTTTTAGGTAGGCAACTTTGTGTTTCTTTTTGTCCAGTCACTTCAAAACAAAACAAACTTGATTTAAAGCAAGTTTATTTTAGGCATTTATTGATTAATCTATATGGCTACAATGAAAATTATGACAACATATACCATGTTTTTCTCATTCCATTGATTCTCAACAAAAGCAAACGCCTGCTAATCAAACAATGTCATGGGAGTTCACTGTGAGATGCTCGCTGTATGTGATGAGCAAGTCTTGTGTAGTGCAAAGGAGCATCTTTTTAGTCTGTTTGTATTTCCATTGCACCTACACTGCTCTGAATTCCATGCGGGCATTATGCGGCGTCCTTAGTGCTGGCCACATTTCCATAACTTTTATTTTCCTCGCCTGTGCCTGGGCTTTTTCCGACCTCGTGCTCCCTTCGGGATCTTTGATTATTCTCACATTGAGACCTGAATAGTAAACCAGCTTCTTTTGATTGAGAGATTTTGTTGAATGATATATGGAACATAGCATAACATAAGGGACGAAGCAATTTCAGTCATTTTTCCAATCATTAAGATGTAAGGACTTTTTTTAATTAGTGGATAAGATTCTAGTAGAATATTTTAATCAGGAGTGCTTCATTTTTTAATAAAATTGAAATTCAAATGCTTTAAACACATTTTTACATACTGAGACTGTGATACATGGTTTTCTTAAAATATTGAATTGAATATACATTGCATATAAAATCATGGCAATCTCTTTAACTGTATTACTTGGTGACTTGGCAGTCTAGGTAACATGAAGTCCTGTGAGTTAAAATACCTTTCGAGTAAAAATGTGTTTTTTTATTCTCTGCAAATATTTATTTCACATTTTTGTGAGATGTGTTCCTTTGTACACTGATACTACTGTATGATTGTACCAAACTAGGTAAAGGCATTTGAGAAGTGATTCATAGGGTATTTTTTTAGTTTCTCCATGACTACGTCAATACATTTTTAAAGGCTTACATTGCCCTGCTGAGTTCACGTTGGTTTAGATTTAAAGAATTAGCCAAAGTAGCAAAAATGAACTAGCGTAAGACAGAATCTTTATAATTTAGCTTTTCTTTTCGTCACTGCTCACCCTTTTGGATTCAATCCATGTCAGCTGTGCACCTAACGTCTTAAAAAACCCATTTAAATACAATTTTAACTGTAATTCCTGCCTTTAACTTGTATTTATGAAGAACAGATTATTTTTGTCATCTGTGACTACACCTTGGGTGTCGGGAATAGCTCTCAACACATTGACATAATCAGATTCTCAAGTGTTAAGTTAGACACACATGGTGACATGACAATCATGGTGTGAATCATGACAAAAGTTTTCACATTTACGCACAAACCTAAATAATACGGTTCGATTTGTTACAATGTTGGGTTTTGTCTGTTTTCTTGTAATCTCTAATGTGTTTTTCTCCACATGTAGATATCTAACTCCTAATTTCAGAGGTTGTAATACCAATTACTTTTTCTTTTAAATCCATTACTCTCCTTTTCTGTCTTTGATCATGCAAAGTTCCTCAGTTATTTACGGCTGACTTCGGGAGGACGTCAAGTGCCGAGTATGTCAACAACAGAGAGTCACTGAGGTTCATTTCTGAATCCAATTATTTTTCAGATACCCAAAACAACCTGAATGTTGTTGATAGAAACATACACGTTATACCCCTCACATAAATATTCATGCATTTAATGAGCAATTATCCCCTTTAGGTACTAAAAAAAAAAAATTAGGAGATATCCAGTCAAATTCTGCAATAGCCGCAAAATGTTTTTCTATCTCTTATTAACAAAGTAGCAGGTTTTCACAAGAGACTCTTATCCTAAAGGGACAGAAGCTGTTATATAGTTCTCCAGCTTCTTTAATTCCAAAGTCCTTGTTAGAGTCGGGAAACGAATCAAAAGAAGCTTTACGGACATACCACAAAACAGTTTGAACGTTCAGTCTGAAAGGCATCGTTTGGATTAGGAGAGTTTTATTAAGGATTGTGCATTCCGTAAGTATGAATAAGTATTTATTAGTATTAGTTAGAAATGTAATTACTTGTGACTTTTTAAACACTTTAAATAAATGACCTACAAGCTCAAATGTTGCATTTATTTCACAACGTTCATTCTTAATAAGATGTATATTCTTAAAGATTATCCATAATGTGACAACCTGATGAGGACAATATTTCCTTCACATGCTTATCCTGGAAAACACCAACAGATAGAATGTATACAATGTATTAAAAAAAAAAAGAAAAAAAGAGAACGTTTACATAGACATACTAAAATATTTGTCTTCCCAGAAATATTAAGCACAAAGTTTTTTTCCCTTCTCATTTTGTGTCACTAAACTTTGACATTTTTTAGCAATAAATGATATTGTTACATTTAAAATCAAATTTTTTAATGTATCATTTATTATGACTTTAGTATGTCTGGTAAGTACTTAATGTTTGAAGGGGTTATAAAATAGTTACTGAAATTATTGCTGTAGCTGTATTTTTAAGCTTTCCGTAGGTCTTTCCCATGGGCTTGGATACATTTTTGGTTGGGTTTTTTCTTTGGTTCAGTTTTATTATTTGTTCCATCCTGTTTTAGTTTATTCAAATGTCTGTAGTCTCACTTCTGTCCGTCTATGTGCTGACAGTGAGCTGGTTCCCCTCCTTCCTCCTGTCTCCACCCAGCTGTGTCTAATCTTACTGATTACCTCCCTGCACTATTTCAGAGGTTTGTCAGTAATTTTCACGTTATTCCACATGGTTTATTTGCTGCTATATTTGGATGGTCTTCTTCTCTATTTGTTTATTTTCGGCTGTAACTGCTTTTGTTATTTGACGGTAGGGTAGGCGATTTTCAAAAGCTTGCATGATTTTGAATGTAGCCTCACTGATGGCTCCGCCTTTACTCCCCTCGACCCCGAGACGTTCCCAGGCCAGCCGAGAGATATAGTCTCTCCAGCGTGTCCTGGGTCTTCCCCGGGGCCTCCTTACGGAGGGACGTGCCCTGAACGCCTCACTAGGGAGGCGTCCAGGGGGCATCCTAAGTAGGTGCCCGAGCCACCTCATCTGGCTCTTCTCGATGCGGAGGAGCAGCGACTCTACTTTGAGCCCCTCCCGAATGACTGAGCTTCTCACCCTATCTCTAAGAGAGAGCCCAGCCACCCTACGGAGGAAACTCATTTCAGCCGCTTGTACCCGCGATCTTGTTCTTTCGGTCATGACTTCGGTTTTTCTGATATTAAAACAAAAATCATAATAAATAAAAACTATAAATAAAACTAAATTAAAAAAATAAATCACAACTTAGTGTAAACAGGTTCCTTACAAGCACAGATAAATGTGAATACATCAACACTAGACACATTAAACAAGGCTACAATAACTGCTGACTCAAAGAGTTAATAAGCTGATATTTTATGGAATAAATTTGTGCATGTGGATCACTCTATCAGTGTGATTGTATGCAATGTATTTCTCTCCTCACTTGAAATGAAATTATTGTCTAGAAAAAAAAAAAAAAAAGCACATGAAAAGCACAAATAACTCCAATAGTGTTTTTACTGCTGATGAATCTTGTTTATGTAATATTTGATTATGAGTTACATAAAGTTATGATTTCCTATAATTAAACCAGATCAAGCTGATGATTTAATCAGTCAGTATATTTTGGTGTAATAATCTCAATAGTTACATTTGTCTAATGGGACCAACTTTGTCTTGTGAATGCGTGAAATATAATTAAAAAAAAAAAAAAAAAGACAGTTTTACAAGTTGGGACAGATGAATAGTGACTATAGTATTTATGCTAAAAATGTATTTCGCAAAACGTATAACATTTTTAGCGTTTATCCTTCCATACAAGTGTTAAATCTGACCATAAACAAATCGATGGCTTTATGACAGTAAGACATGTACTTTCAATCTTTTCACTTGGTCTATTCCTTATGTGGAGTGGTTAGCATTAGCTCTTAGTCCAGTCTGCGTGACAATGTGTTAGCTTACCATAGTTAGCTTTAGTTGAGTTTCCAGTTGCTATGGTTTCATCTCTGTCCCTGTGTTTGTGGAACTTTGGGTGGATCTGACGGAGGAACTTTGATTGGTTCCCTATGTTGGATTATCTGGTTATCTGGTCTTAACCAAGTAGCGGTCCATGATGTATCGCAGCACGGTAGCTTCAGGTAGCCGTGACGAGCACCTCACACACACAGACGTCGGTGTGTGCGCAGGATCGATGAAGTAACTTCACGTGTTTCTTTTCTTAATAGAGACTTATTGTACACGTGTACTGTATATAGGCACCCCAGTCACGCTAACCACAGGGAATTATATTAATTATTGGTATTTCGTTGCTCCGAATTATTGTTTCGTGGCACGAAAATAGTATTCCTTGCGCAGGTCATGGCTATTTCAGGACCACAACCATGTCATGTCTGGAGCTCCGAATAATGGAAAAGCTCCTTTGCACTCACAGCCAAGCAAAATTCCTTGATGAGATTAAAGTCCTTAGACTGAAAAGAGAGGAAAGAAATTGTCAAATCTATAATAATGCCATCCACACTAACCAAACAAGACAGATGACCATCTGTTCTTGGTGAGCTCTCGGAGTTAGTGGAATTGGTGGTGAGGCAACAAACGAGACTGTTGTTTTGTGACTTGAGTAAATTTTGCTTTGTACGCTATGTGTACCTAAGCCTCAGAATAGCTTTGGATGATAAATATATGCATAAACAAAATATGTGGCTAGTTCAGAAATACATTTTGGACCCTTTTATAAAAATATTAATTAGTTCTGTGCCAAAAAACAACAACAAAACAACCAATTAATCAGACAGGCAATGGCTTTATTCCCTAGTCAGACAACGTGTGCATACAATAAAAGAAAACTACCCATAAACAATGAGTGATTGTATTCACTGTCACACAAGACACAAATACATCACAATGCATCATAATGAAGTTTCATTTAAGGAAAATTGTTGCTTGAGTGTCTTCTGTTCAATTAATACTGTCTACTGTCCATGCAAACACTTCAAACTGACCCTTTTTCGAACTCCGAATAAGGCATATGGTCCATCTCTCAATTATGCATGAAACAATCTTTCTTCTTTTTGTGGGAATGAGCACAGGGTGTTATTTTGGTAAGATGACCTCTTTAGCACTTTTGATGAAAATCACAGCCATGTCAGGCCATGTGATGTTTATTTTCAAAGGTTTTTATAAAGCAAAGTTCAGTATTTTTTGACTGTGTGAGGGGTATTTACAGACTTGCTTGTGTAAACTAAAGTTTATCTGCAAAAACGGGATAAAAAAAAAAAAAAACCATTTGGTTTTAGGTTTGAAAAGAGCAACCTGAAGCTTGACATTTTAGTAGTTAGCAGGAAAAAGTGCATTAATGTACATTAATAGGATTCCAAACAAAGTGAACATTTACATCTGTGTGAATCGATGTCCAAACAAAAACATTTAAGTAAACGTTTAAGGTCAAAATCTGCAAAAGCTCTGAAAGTGGATAAAGTTTGTCTATTCCAAAAGTTTTTGGAGAGGCCAAGATGGTGGACAGCTGGCTTGCCTAAGGAGTAAGTGGATAAATAGCTGTCACAAAACAACAACAACAACAACAACAACACTGCACTAATTAAAGTAAAAAGCTGTTTTATTTTGAATTGTACTACAAAACACATCTTTGTTTTTCATAATTTCCTCAAACCAGTAAACAAAACTATTTTTTTTTACACATTTTCCACAAAATTTGGATACAAGTTGACATTTTACCTGCGGAAATAAAAAATAACGATTTATTGAGGTTGAGTTCCCAATTTGTAAAGTTCATTTGAGGCTAAACAAAAGAAGTCAGGGGGATCTTCAATTTATATTTCTCCCCAAACAACTCTGTTTGCCAGCTGTTTACAAAGTCAACAATGCACAGTAATTTGAACTCGAGCAGTTTATGCAGAGAACCAGCCATCCATGAATTAATTAAGGCTTTCTGCTCTGATAAGTACCAGCCGAGAAGAGAGGGTGTTGTGTAGAGTGATGGTGAAGTCGGCACTAAAGGGAATTTCACTCATTGCGTAGGCCTCTTCAAAAACGCTTCAGCTGCTGACTAAATATTAATGCGTGTCACGGCTGATCTAAATCCGTTTTGCTAAATTTGCTTTAATTTCAAATATAAAGACGATAAAGAGGGGTTTGCAAAGTGGACTTTTAGAAGAACTGAATTGGATATTTGTTTCACATGTGTACAGTTCTTTGATTCTGATAACTTTGTGGGAAAGGAAGATGATGAAATGGAACATCTTTTTTTCTTTCTTTAATACATCTCACATGAGGCTGCGTCTGAATAGTCCCTCCTACCTCCTTTTTTATTCACTTTTCCTTAAGTGTTTAAGTGGTGACCGTAATAAGGAGTAATCCAATTCTTAAAGCTTAGGAAATGAGGCTCAATGCTTCCTTTTCATAACCTCCTTTAGCCTAGGAAACACTGATGCATCCTTTACCAAAGGAGACCAGATATTGCTCTCCCACAATTCCTTGCAGCGACACATTTAAAGGGACACACTTACCCGAGCACTCGCGAAATTCATGATGACTGAAAAGGGACGGAGATCATGTAAGTTACCAATGCAATAATATGCCTTGAACAACTTTAAATATTCTTATGATATGCAAGCCATATTATCAGATTATAACATACATAAAACAGAGCACTTTGTCGTTCAAGAAAAAGGGATCATAGACATTTTTAGCCACATTATGTCTTATTCAGCATATTTCATTCACCAAGCAATGCATTGTGCGGTTGTACATTTGTAGGCCTACATCGTTATGTAGGCCTATATCTTGCATGAATGTAACAATTTCATAAAATCATACTTATTTCAAATTAATGTTGATTTATGAGTGGAAGGCGAGTGTCAACAACCATTCTCATGTGACGTTCTTTGAGTTTAAATTTTGTTCCACGTAGCCAGGTAACATCTTGCCCTTTGATTTACATTAAAACCTTGAGATATTTAGGATTATATCAGCGGTTCGAGGCACAGGGGAAAGATTCATAAATGAGCTTTTAGTAGTCCACTTTCGGAAATGTTTTGTTTTTCACTGCCGTCGGATTATTATGTCAACTAGTGGAAGTGCGTTTGATTGTCAAAACAACGTGATGGCCTTTCCATAACTCCTTTAGAAGGTCTCCTAACACCTTTCCTTAACACCGTGACGTCATTAAATGGGTTAAGAAAAAGTGAACAGGAAAGGAAATAGGAGGGACTATTCAGACGCACCATGAGCGATTCATGGTTAAAATGCAGCGTGTAACCTAAAATAACACAAGTGTACAGAAAACAAAGGCTTCTTGTAATGGGATGCGTCAAGCTTTTGACATTGTTATTTAATAGACATCTGACATCCATGTTAAAGTGTTTGTGCTTACTGCAACCTAATTAGTTAAGAGTTTTAAGAAGAGGGAGGGGGATTTTGAATCACTTCCTAACTGGAGTTTCAAAGGAAGCTGGAGTCTGTAGTCAGCATTGCACTTGCTATCTGGAGGCAATAGTAAACCTACATTACCTTGATGAAATCTACAGAAAAGATAAAAAATAATCCCTAGAGCAGGGGTTCTCAACTAGTCTCACCCTTGGACCCACAGTTTGCCACGGTCAATAAATGGCGACTCACTTTTCTTTTTTTTTTAAATTCAACCAACCAAATTTAGTTTTTCAAAAATGTCTGTTGAAAACACACACACATGCATAATTGTATATATTTTCCTGTGCAACATGCATTTCACAGCATGTCTGTCAGAAGGAAAGTTTCTTTCAAAATAAAAGACAAGTCCAACATGAGAGACATTGAGTATTTATTTATTTTTTACTAGCTATCCTCGACCCACCAGTTGAGAATCGCTGCCCTCGAGAAAATGTTCTCCATTATTTATGAATCCCAAAATAGTTTCAAACAGAAGGTAAATCAAGGTGTTTAATACGTTGCTTTGACCTGTTGTTCATCTTTGTAAAACTGTGGCTTATTGCCAACAGCAGACATTGAACATCATAAACTAAATTGCCCTTCGACAGCTTCTGGCAAGAGAAACATGTCAAAATAATTCTCAAGTTCAAATGAAAGTCTATTTTTCCTAAGCGATCATATTCCCTTTACTTTGCACTAAGAGCATTTTTATCTGCTGAGTTGAATGCAAAGTTGTGCATTAAATTGCAACACGCTATGTAAACTGATTCTTTCAGCAGAATATTTTTATGTTTGACGCTTTGATCTCTGTGACCATAATAAATTTAAAAGGGTATCGGTATCACTGCTGCACCTTTTTTTTTGTGTGCATGTGTGTGTGTTGAAGGGGGTGGGGGGGTTTCAACTCAAATAGACGCTACTTTAATCTCTGTCCTTGAGAGTAATCTTGCCTGTGTGCAAAATGGCTCACTTTATCAACGCAGTGGCAGCTTGGCCCCGCTCGGAGTCTGGAGGCTGCAGCAGCGATGCTTTCCTTCTGACAGCTCTAAAACCAGACCATCACCTTCTCCTGAGGCTCATTGTGTGTTGATGAAGGACGAGAAGAAGATTATTTACCATTTACTATTTACTGCTGCTAATCTAACTCTGATCCATCACATGAGCGATCCTTTTGAACAGAAATCCGTCTAAGAGCATCCAAGGGTTCCTTGTTGTGTTGTACAGAATTGATGAGTTTTGGGGAAAAAAGCTACAATCTAAATCTTAGTGGTCACATATTGATCTTTTCTTCCCTCTTGTACTCTCCACACGCATCACAGATTAAGAGCGTCGTAGATGATGAGTACAGATTTTGTTTACCAGCACTGACTTTGAATATATCCTTCCCTGGTGCATTAGGTGTATGTACTGAATTAAAGGTTGTAAATTACAGGTGCCTACTTTTTCAGACACAGACGATGGGATCTATATTTACAGTAGATGCGTATCATGCCAAAAGTAGGAGATGCATGTACACTTCACTCCAAAAGAAATGGAACGGCAAGGTCAATTCCTCTTTTGTTGTATACTGAACATATGAGACAAAAGTTCAGAATCCCAGCTTTTATTTCAAGGTATTTACATCTAAATATGTTAAACAACTCAGGACAGAGCACCTTTTGAGCACCTTTTGTGCAAAAATGATTAGTACATATGTGTGATAATGTTGACGACAAAAAATTATATCAACACGTAGATTCATGTTGTAAATTCATAATAAAATCAGGCCGGTGGATGCTTTCTGCTTCATTTTTGCTGCAGTGCCATACTTGAACTGTTGCATTCCAAAATGCAGCTTGTAACTTAAAGAACGAGTAAAGTTGCTCAAATTAACAAGTGTTATTATTTATGATGTTCTGATGTATAATATAACTCTCGATACATGTGCTTTAACATGGAGGGATACACTTTGTCAGTTGTAAATCACTAAGTTAGACAACAGACAGGATAGAATAACAACGTAGATTATGGCAATAACAACGTAACTCTGCCTTTGCTGAATGCATACACGCTTCCGTGGCAGCCAGGGGAGGCCAATTTTGTCAGGGAGGGGGGAGCAGATTGGAACAGCACTGCTCAATCCACCGCTTTATATCCAGACAAGCGCACACTGAACGGGTTTTCTCAATGCATCATTACAGACAACAGACTTATGAGTCTACGGAGCACCTGCGGTGTCTGCCATGTTGTAAACATTGCAGCCTGTGACCTACTAGCGGAAGTAGGAGGGTCAAATGTCATCGGCTCCGGTCCTTTAAAACTTTTTTTGCTTGGTTTTATTTTGTGAACCTTTGAATTTTATGTTGCTGTTTTTTTTGTTTCCAAGTCACTGTGTTTTTTGGCACATAATATTTGTAAATTATGTAAATCATATGAAGAATTGGGAGAACTGTAATGAAAATGTTTTACCTGGGGGGCAATGCCCCAAATGCCCCCACCCCCCGCAATCTAAAATTGTTCCAAAAAGTCGTTTTAATGTGTGTGTGTGTGTGTGTGTTTCTTTTTTTAAATAATATGGTGCATATATTTTGTTTATTGGTAATAAATTAAACACATTTTTGTTAAATACATTTTCACTACAGGTACCCTTTAGGTAAAAGCTGATTAAACAAGTTGAACTTAGTGGTTAAGCCATTGTTTCCGATTTACAAAAATAACTTAATGATACTAAGCGAGACAATTTAAACTCATATTTGGCCTTTTAAAAATAATACTGTTTACCTCAACATATAGCATTTTCATTCAAGAAATAACTTTTCTTTAATCGTAGCATCATCAAAAACTGTTTAAACATGAAAGATGCTACAATGAAAAAAGGGTTAAGTTTAATCAATTTTTTTGCATTAGTTAAATTCTTTAAAATTTAATTTGTTAGATAAGATCAACACAGTTGATTTAAATAACATGGACTCAATGCATTTCTTTTCAAATTAATGTTTTGCATTAGTCCCACTTAAAATAAAGCCAATTCAATTTAAGATTTTCAGTTTTTCCAGCTCAATAAGTTGTGAAACCCCAAAATCATAGGTGCAAAATGGCAGCCACGCTTCTGTCAATATGCCCCAGGGCAGCTGTGGCTACAATGTAGCTTACTACCACTGGTTTGACTGATGTGAGTGACTGGTGTGAATAAATAATGGCGCTCTATAAATCCAAGCCATTATTATTATTATTATAAAATAAAATACTGCTTCTCTCTTTTTTTTTTTTTTTTTTTTTTTTTTTTTTTTTTTTTTTTTTTTTTTTTTTTTTTACCTTGTTTGCAAAAAAAAAAAAAAAAAAAAAAATACTGCTTCTCTCTAACCTGATGAGAGGAGAAGTTAAGGTAATTGGCCTTGCTCAAGGGCATATTGCTCATGTAGCGATGACCCACGGTGGGTTTTCGAACCAGCCACCCAATGAAATTTTAGTTTGCGTAATAACTGAAAAAACTATTTTAGGTTGGCAGAAATTATAAAACTAAACATAAAATCCAATTTTTTAAAAAGATTTTTCTCGAGAAAATTTAGAGAAGCTGAAGAAAAAAGATGCACATTTCACAATAAATTACTTAAATAAGAATAGAAAGTTATTGTGCCTTTACTAAAACTTCACTATAAACTCATTCAAGTTTATAGTTTACAGTTTTTAGCGTTTTAGGCGAAATGGCGAGGCTTAGAAAATGCATTTAGCCAATACAATGTATTTCCAAATTATGTTAGTTTATTTTGCTTCTTTTTATGTAAATTTGATCTCTTGCCTAGAAAATTAACTTGATAAAGTATTCATTAGAGCTCCTTGCAATACCACATGAACAGTGGTGAAATTTCTGTCACATCTAGTGAAGACATTTCTCTTCTTTTTTCCCCACATTGGAATCCTTTGATAAAATCTATGATCAAGCACCAAACAGAGCTATGTACCACTCTATTAATTCTAGAAAGACCTTGAAAGTCAAAGGAAAACCAACATTATAAGGTTTATTTTCACAGATAAATCCATGGAGCTTGCATTAGTACTTGTTTACATGCACATTTTCTAACTGATGCCAACCGGTACTAAATTTAGATAAAGTGATTGAGTGTGACTTTTGTTCTACCAAGAGGTGTGTGCAATTTTCATATCATCCAGCAATATTATGGTGTGAAACTAACCGAAAATGTGTCAGACATTTGCAAATGGTTAAATGTCACAGCTTCTAGGAGTAGTCTGATATTTTCTTTTTTTTGTAGATATTTATTTTCTTCTAATTAAAGCTTTCTTCATAATGAGAAATACTATATGATACACTCTCAGTACATGTTTGCTGTTCTTTATACATATGCATTTTCTTTATCATCTATTGATTGTCCATATCATAAATAAATAAAAAATCTTTCCATAAAAATGCTTTTCTAAATTCCACCTTGACACATTGTCATGTTATATGTATTTATTGATTTTAGAAACATGTTGGAGTTCACCCCTTGGCATAAATGTATATTTAAAGGTGAAAATTGCATGGATTCCTATAGTGATTTGTTCCTTTAGGTAAAGATAGACTTAAGCAGCCTGTCTTTAATAGTAGAAAATATTAGTTGCAATAGTTGCGTGTTGGGTCTTTGGAGGAGATTACGCTCAACTGGTCTGTATCCCATAACAACCACCTTCTAAATGGCAATGGTCCAGAGCTCAGCATGGACACCCCCATGGTCCTCTGTAATAACCCCCCTTGTGAGGTTAAGAGGATTTGATCAAGAGATCTTCAACCTGCACAAGCCCCCTGGTTAAACCCAAAGCTTCTCCATGTCTCCCACTCACAGTGGGTGGTTTTTGAAGCCTGGTCAAAATTGCCAAACTTTGAAGCAGCAAAGAAGCCACATAACTTCATCTTAGATCCAAGCATTTTCTTACATGTTAGGCACCCTAATGCCTACATCATTGTTTCAATAAAATCTATTTAATTGTGAGGAAACATTACAACCAGAGGTGGCAAACATATAGTTTTCAGTACTCAAGTAAAAGTATAGATACTTGAATAAAAAAGGACTGGTAAAAGTAAAGGTATAGTAGTAGTAAGTTGCTCCCTTACTTGAGTGAAAGTCAAAAAAGTACATGCTACTAAATGTACTTAAGTAAAAAAAGTAAAACAAATGTCCCTTCAAGAAAAAGACAGGGTTTTAAACCAGCAAATCCCATATATTTTATTCTTTTAAGAACTTGTAGAAAACTGGTACATGGAAAGAAGTTAAATGTGTTACCTTTGAACACCTGGATAATTTCGCACTCATTATAAATACAATTTGTAAATAAAATGTGTCAAGAAAAAAAAAAAAATTGCAAACGCTCAATAAAGCCCAGAACATTTTTAGGAACTCATAGAAAACTGGTACATGGAACTTAATTAAATCTGTTACCATTTATTAACACCTGGAGAATTTTGCACTTATTATGGATCAAATTTGTAAAAAAAAAAAAAAAATGTTTTAAGAAAAAAAAATGCAAATGCTCCATTAAACCCAGAGCACCTTTGAGATTAACATTTTTAAAAACTTGAAAATGTTAACCATAGGGACAGATTCGGCACCAGGTGGTATTAAATTGGGGGGCATTAAGAAAACTGCAGACTCTGCTCCTCCCGACAGCAGACGTAGGTTTATAATCCACTCTTTACGGCGTTGTTCTGTGAGCTTTTTACATTTCTCTCCTTTGTGAACGACAATTTTTGGTACTCTATAAAATCTCTTTTCCTTTTGTCCATTAGAACGATTGGAGCAGCCGTAAACTCAACAAAACATGGGCATTTTGATTATTTCAGACGACAGATTCTTAGGCTTCCTGCCCTCCATCAGAATTTAGCGCTCTTGCTTTGTCGCGATGCAGCAATGTGAGTGACGTCATCTTTAATTAATAAAACCTCCCCCTGTAGTGGTAAGAGTGTGTGTGGGGGGCCACAGTTGGTCAGCCCTCCCTCCATGATGCTAACTGTGATAAGGGACCTGCCTTTACGTCGTGGCATCATCTTCCAAGGTCTTAAAAGTAACAAGCTCATTTCTGAAATGTAAGGAGTAGAAAGTACAGATATTTGTTTAAAAAAAGTAAGGAGTAAAAATAAAAAAAGTTGCCAAAGAAGAAAATACTGAAGTAAAGTACAGATACCAGAAAAAAATACTTACACCACTGGTCAAAACTTTTAGAACACCCTATTGTTTCCAGTTATTTATTGCAATTTAAGTCGTGCAAGTCCAATGAACAGCTTGAAATGGTACAAAGGTAAGTACTGAACAGCCAGAGGTAGGGATGTAACAATTAATCGTAAGGCAGTTAAAAATCGATTTATAGGTACCACGGTTCACATCGATGCTCTGAAAATTGAATCGCAGTACTTTTTTTAAACAGCAGAGGGCGCTATATATTAATCCTTCCAGAAGCTGACGTGACGGGCGGAATCTGCTACTATTTTCTTTCTGGCCGCCATTTACTGTTAAACATGCTCATAAATGATTCTTTACCCCTTTTGCACCGAAAGAATATCTGTAATATGACGTGAATATCTGTAAAAGTCACGTTTTTCTATTAGCTCTGTCTGCTAGCATAGCTTCTCTTCTTCACTGGTGGAATAACTGCATGCCAACCGACCACTGGGTTTCCAGCGCCGTCTGCTGGTCTAAACAAATATCTGACGTAAATACAGTAAAATGACTGTTTTTTTTTTTTTTTTTTAAAGTCCAATTGTTAAGGCACAAAATACATTTTCAGTTGCACTTTTAAAAAGAAAAAGAACTATTATGCAGTTTTGAATTGTTTACTATAGAACCAGAATTTAAATGAATAGGTTTCTTCTTCATTTGTATTATTCCTTTATTTATTTCATTCAAGATTTATTTTTAGTTAAATTGCATTGTTTTGAATAGTTTATCAAGGGATTCTTTTGACAATGAAAAATAAAAGGAAAATAGTACAGTATTTTCCCCCCAAAAAATAAAGGAATATTTTTCAGTCATTTGTCAACATTCCCATTTTGTAAAATAAATTGTGAGAAAATCGCATCGTGAACCCAGTATCGTGAATCGAATCGTATCGGGAGTTGAGTGAATCGTTACATCCCTAGCCAGAGGTAAAAAAAAAAGAAAAGGTTTGGGTACCCCAAAACTGAACAATAATGTACATTTCAGATTCATACAAATGAGCCATTTTCAGGGAACATGAAGTGGGTTAACAATTTAAAGCTGTTCTGCAGCAGTGAAGGTTGAATCAGCCTTGAAAGCTAGTGCTATTCATTCCTACAGGTGTTCCAACTTTTTGTGGTTACTTCCAACCCCCTCTGTTTGCGTAAAAGCAGTGTTGGAACACACTGTGGTACCAGACCCTCATGAGCATCAGGTGAAAAGTATTGATCATGAATTCTTTGTCCTATGCTTTTATTTCAGTGCAATGACACAATAAACTGAATCATTTTCAGTAAAAAACAGGTACACCGGTAGTGTAAGTACACATTACTTGTCACCTCTGATTACAACAACCTTGTGATATCTCTACGAATAAAGAAAGTGTGGAGGCAAATTATTTTCACACGAATAGTGTCATGTAAATCAGGTTCCTGTATTGCTGCCTTCATTGTTGTCACAATGAGTAAATATCAACGTGAAGTCAAATTCCATCTATAAAACAAACAGGTTTCCGAAACATCAGGCTGACATTCAGCTGTTGTTTATTTAACTGAAACTATTTGCGGTATTTCAGGCTGTGCATCATCGCCTGCTGGGAAATACTGGTGAAACAATCAAGGAACCATTGGAGGCTTGAACATCTGTTGTGAACAGATCAGTCACCATCTCTGCTGTGCAGTATTTACAATATGTTGTGTTGCTCATGCAGTGCAAATTGAACATCCTGAAGCTCATTAAGAGCTTCCCACTTTGATTTACATGAAATGAATGATTTTTCCTGTAAAACTGAGTGTAATAACTTTTGATTTCCAGTCTTCCTGTTGACTGTATTGCTACTCTGAGCAATAATTGTATGCTTAAAGTCAGCGGGCTTGTAATCGGAGGGTCACCGGTTTGAATCCCACCTGTTCCATCACTGTGGGTGCCCAAGGGATGGGTTAAATGCTACAAATAAATTTTGCATAGCTCTTCTTCTTCTTCTTCTTCTTCTGAAAACAACACTGATAAATACTGTTGTCACTATGTACAGGTTATCAGTTCAATAGCATGTTCTATGAGATGAGTCGGTCTAGGATCAGATGATTTTTTTTTTATGTTGCTGCATGTCATGTAACTTTATCTGGTTCTGATGAAAGCCGATCACAAATGGATTGATCAGTTGATGTATCACACTTATGATTAAATGGCATTCCCAGTCTCGGTGGTCTTATGCTGGGTCAATTAATTAGCAGTTTGCTGGGTGTCCTGCTACAGCGCAGCATCGCTGAGGTTGAAGAGGATTCTTTTCTCAACCCTCCATGAATCACTGGTCCATCCTAAGTTAGAGATATAGAATTTGTGTAACTATCTTGATTGCCTGCAGTGTTTTTTATTAAATGCAGAGAAAAGTAAGGATTGACTGACTACAAACAATACTTTAGCCCTAACCTTGTTGTTGAACTTGATAAAGTCTTTCAAGTTTAGTTAGAATTTAAAGGCGATATGTAAACACACTGTTTATACATTTATATAATCTACTTCTATCCCTACACAAGGGGTTTGGTAACAACCTGTAGCAACGTAAGAGCTACTTAAGTCCCGCCCATCAAACAAATGGGAGGTTGAGGACCACAGATCAGTGGTAAATTAATAAAACACACAAAGAACATACACATAGATTATTTGTATATAGCAAAGCCACCTCTCAGCTCAAATTATTTTTTTGAAATTATTTTGTGAAGTTTAACACATGGGGTAACAAAATGTCTACTTTACTATATGTTTGACAGGCATGTTTTAACTGGAAGTTTTACGTGTGATGGCCAGTAGGCATGAGACTGCTAAAAAAAGGAAATGGAGAAGAGAAATGGTTCCTGCTCAAGTTGTTTTTCAATGAATGAATAAAAAAAAAAAGAATGAATTCTCTTGAACTAGTGTTTTTACTCCTTATATCAGTCCATCTTTGATTTTGACTTTGATTTCTATTTTTGAGTTCTTCACATTACTTTCTCACAGCCTTGATTGTTGTGTTTCTCCTGCTTTTCTTCAGATTTGTTCATTTTGCCCTGGTAAAATGACCATTTCTTAGTTGGACATATTTTGCCAAGCAGTTTCAACCATACAGACTATCCACTCCACTTGACACATTACGGCGCAGACTGCAGTGAGGGATTACATCATTTTTAACATCCGTCCAAACCGACAAAGAAATAATAATGTTTTCAAAATCAAATATAACAAAGTGGAATTTTGCAATATTAGTGCTGAAACAGGACGGAATAATTATCATCAGATAGCTAGGCCTGTTGTCTTTGTGAGACGGCTCAATGAGCTCTTACTGAGGAACAACGCCTGCTCCCTTTCCGCCTCTCCCATCAGGCAGTTTTATATTCCTGAACCACGGATCTGAATAATGACAGAGTTTGATTCAGTTGAATGAAGAGGCGCAGTCCATCTACACCTTTAATAATAATAATGATAATAATAATAATAGGTGCACCATGCTGCCCAAAAAGCACTTTGGTTCCGACCTTAGCTTTCTCAGGATGGAGGACACAAAACACAGGGCTAACACAGAGAAAGACCATCAGTGACACTGCAATTGACTCCATATACCCAAAAGCTTACCTTTAAAGCCTCACATTAAAACACCAGTGCATCGACCAACTAAACTATGTGAGGCAGCTTTCCTAACCACTATAATGACAACATAAAGTACCTACTTGGCAGTGTCTGCACAATATCATTTCATGGATAATTTACTTTGGAATCTTTTTTTTCCCCCCTTGAATTCTTCAAATCATTGAACTACAATATGACAAATAATATTTAGTTTCATTGTTTTCACAGTCGGGCAGTACTTTCACTTTGATTTCACAGCGACAACTATTCACTCTGATAAAGATATAAAAGTAAACCAGCTCAGACAAGTAGGTCCTCCTCCGAGCTTTGAGTTTAGCCTCTTACCTTAACCAGGACAGGACACGTCACAGGCACCACATTCATCACATAATAGTTACCACAGAGGATGCCAACATTCACAGAGAAAGTGCAGAGGAAGAATAGCACTGGAGTCTATAGGCTTTAAGAAGCACAAATCAATATGTTGGTCAAACAAATGCACCCCAGAGTTTAGAAAAAAACACACTTGTTGAATAAGTATCCTATATGTATGTTTTAACAAAACTTTAGTTAATTAAATATGTATCTTTTCCTAAGTGCATTTGATTACCATGGTCAAGTTAATACTGTAAAGAGAATAATTTATTTTGGCCTTTATTGCAGCTTTGACACACAATTCCTTTCTTTGCCTTGAAATCTGAAAGACTCAGGGTTTGTTTCAGCTGCTGTGGAAGTGAACATTAGAGAGAGTGGGAGCAGGGTGCAGGCTGAGAGATGGATAACTCTTGTCGGCATGTCAGACAGAGCTGCAATGGAGGTAATAAACAGGTCATATCCTTGTGGGCATCTCTAACGGCGAGTGCTGCAGTTATTGGTCTAGTGGCTTCTAATCAAGATTGATGAGAACTTCCATTAAAATTACACTAGAAAAACAAGCTAAATTATTTGGTTTACATCTCAGGGTTTTATTAAACCTACTGCTCTAACCTTGCCCTGCTGTTTTTTTCATTCTTTAGTGAGAGAAAAGATTTCCACCTTTTCACTGAAAACATTTTCTGTTCAAATACTCCAGAGCAGAGTCTGGGTGGAGCTTTTCAAAGCAGCATTAATAGTTAATTCAATGTTGAATATAACTGCAAACAAGTGGGGTCACTTCTTTCTCTGTATTTGTATTACTGCTGTGGTTTATATTCTGGAGCTGGTGCACTTTGAAATACCTGAAAGGTATTGGAGAAATACTTCCTTTGAAAAAAACAATACACATGAATCATTGGTTGGCTGCCATAATGACATTTTGTATTTTGCAATACATCATGAAAATATTCACAATATATAAGATGATTATTTAATATAAGACCACTGTATTTTGAGTGATCTAAAAGGCAAGAGGAAGACCTTTGAATGTTGTTCAAGTAAAGGATAAGTGCTGTATCATAGTAGGTAATGGCCACCACAGGTGTCGATATTCCATGATTGTAGTTTTTTCTTTTTTGTTAATTTTCCAAACTGTATTGCAGCTTAGAGATCCACGTGGCTGAGAAAAAACCTCCATTTACCTGTCAATATTAAGTTTTCTTAAGGATCTGTAGTAAAAAGCAATGACGTGATGCTCACGTTGACCACTTCAGCAATGTTTTGCCAAAAAATCCTGCTGCTGAGTAATTCCCCAACACAGAGGTCTTATGACCAAATCTTGGTTGGACACAATCTTATTAAGTGGGGTACACACACATGGATTTTCTGAATCTACAGAGATATTTTATCTAATACAAACTCCTCACAAAAGAACAGTTTGGATTGTACTGTGTGGCATGCTCCGATAATCTCAACACAGCACACCTCACATATTACAAGTCTGACCCATCATCACTCTTCCTCCAAGCTAGAAATCTAGCAGGATTAAATGTGATTTAATAACGTGATCTAATACTGCGTTCCAAGCAACTCCGAACTCGGGATTTACAGAACTCCAACTTGAAAAAGTGACTTGGAACGCCATCTAAAGTCGTAGCTCTAAGAAAAACAGTCTAATATTTTACCGGTCATGTTTGAGATATTTTGATGTACTGCCACTGAACTTGGTTAAACTAAGAGATCAAAATTTTCAACTTGAAAATGTCAATTTCCGAGTTGCTGTGAACGCAGCATTGCGTGTTTCTCAGTCAACTTGCTTCTTGATTGGCTACTTTTCATTCCATGTCACAAATCACAAGGTCATTAGATGGGAGTCATCGGCTTTCCCTACACACAAGAAGTTTTGGTTGTCAGAGCCAATTATTGACACAATTTTACTTATAACACACCTAGGACCACAGGATAATCTTATGTTGGTTGGGAAGGGCGATAATTGGGACAAAAACAGCCTGATTATCTTTATTTGTGTACCCCGAGTTATTAGACAATGTTTTTAAGATTGGAATCTTGACAGAGCTGAGCAAAATGGAAATACTCTCACCTCAACCCCAGCACCAGGAATTTTGAAAATCCACAGTGAACATGTTATTTGCCAAGTTTTCACACTGTAAGTGTAAAAAAACTAACAAAAAAACACAACTTGATGCCCCATCAAGCTATCACTAATCCTCTGTTTTTTCATATGAAACATACAGCACAGGGGTACGTGGGAGACGCTGAAGGTTAAAGATGAAGTAGAAATCAAGAATAGTGGGCAAACCCAAACTCAAAACAATAAAAAGCTATTTGACAGAAAAACAACCAGTTATTGAACCGTATTAGGTACTTTGTATCAATAAAATTCTGCCACTAAAACTCTCTCCTTTGTCATGTACACAAAGCTCTCAATCTTTATAGGGGCAAGAACAGACATTATTCTTTATGGTTTTAACCTTTAATGGCATGGTATAAACCAAATCACCAACCTTGGTTCTCTTACCCTAAGTCACACTAGATAGCATTTCTTTTCATCCTCCGGTTGTCCTTGCCCTCCAGTTTATGCTTCTACTCCTTGTGTCCAGGCCGGAAAAATCTCACTTCAGAGAATGTTGTCAAGACTGATAACACTCGAAACAATCGACAGCGTATCTTTCACTCCCTCAAATAAGATGGAAAGCAAAGTAGACACCAAATTAAAATACTTACACCTCCACTGCGTTCCTTCAGCATACAAGGACAATTGACAATTATCTGCTATAGAAGCCAAATGATGATAACTTCAAAAGCCGTTTCACAGGATTTCAAATGAATGGTCCACAACAATCGCAGGGCAGTTTCATTGGATGCCAGTTGATATTAGAAAGGATAGTCAGGTCACTGGTCGACATTTAGACAAGACTTGTTGCTATAAATTACTTAACAAAGCAGCCATCACTTGCACCAAATCTGAAGCGTTGAGAAGTAGGGAAATGTTTAGCAATAGAAAATAAAGTTGCGAGTATATCTGAGAGCTATTTTCCTGATTATCTGTCAATAACAATGCTCAAAACTCAGAGCAAGGAGAAAGGGAAAGTTGTGCCCTGGTTAGAAGGTACATAAACCAAAACAGAGCACAGGATTGTCCTGATGCAGGAACTAGGCTTCTCGGGGGGCTGGGTGGGCGGCAATCCTGTGACTTGTGCCCAGAGGTTGCCCAGAGTATGGGCAGTCACTCATCATGCAGATTTATACAAGGGTTATATAGACCCATTTTGTGTGACGTATGCATACTAAATTAGGTGCATGCGCACGCAGGCTTGGTGCAAAACAACCGGAGGACTACTGAGGCGATGGTGCACGAGAGCGGACAGAGCTCTATCTCAATCTGGATGCAGTAAAAAGTGACCATAAAACACTGTAAATGGACTGATACTGTATGCAGATGTGGGACAGTGAGGAGGAGACTTAATGTAGAGATAGAAACTCATTCGGTGAAACTGATCAGAATATGCGGAAATACCTGCCCGTTCATAACAGTTCTAAGCCTCTAGAGACTTAATGCTTTTAGGTTTTCTTTCATTTATACACTGGGTTTTTCTATCAGATATGTAGAAATGTCTGGCCATTGAACATTGAGCCAGGAGCACACACCGGATGACCACTCGTTTTCAGGAATGCTGCATGGGTCCCACAATCGTTCACCTGTACTTAAAGCTTTCTACATACTATGAACTATTTACGAGCCTTAACAGCGGTTCATTCATTGCCATTTTTCAATTTTTCAAGCGTCACATATGTAAACAACACGGTTTCGCGCGCACGTCAGTCACGTGTCCCGCTCATTCTTTAAGTTAAAACTAGTTCAGAACCAGTTGAGGAGCACAGTGGGACAGGAGAAACTGAGTGGACTTGTCATGTTGTCCATAGAGAATGAGAGAGCAAAGGAAACGGACATACATAGCATCGTGGACGATTTTGCGAAGCGCAAGGCTCGTCGTATGCACTTCAAATAGTGGTGGGTAGGTCTATAATACTTCATATTGAAATAGTGTTTGTGAACATGTGGGCCACTGTGCCAGTTTGACTAAACTTTATAGCTACTGATACAGGCTCTGAGTTGAAATGGTTAAAGTGGGTGTTAAAATAAAGCTGTTTCTATCTGTGGTGCTGAGATGCTTTGAAGTTGTGTTAGTGACTATCCTTATGTTTTTTGTTGTTCTCTTGTTTTGTTATACTTCATTTCCGTTTGATGGACAAAATGACAAAGTTGCTATCCATGGTGCTGAAACTTGTAAGCCTGATTAATAAAGTCATTCACTAGTTTGTAGTCAGACTCTCCACTATACGCCTCCAAACGTGTTTTGCACCATTGTGTGGTGATATATCAAATATGGAATCTAACAGTCTATTCAAACTCACAAATGAAGCCATTTCTCACATTTTACACCCAAAAATACCCAACACAATTAATTTCTTTCTTCCTATTTTAAGAACCAACCTTTGGGTTTAACCACTTACAAACATTGTGTAGCTGAGAATGGCCAGGAGTCTACCATCCATGCTTTATCATGTGCTGCAACTCCATTCAAGCTGTTCTATAAGGTGGAGGGCAAGGATCGAATAGAATACAATAGCCCACATACTCGGAACTCAAAAGCGTATATATGTATTCATAAATGCAATTTTTGCAACAATTTCCTGGAATTCCTCTTCAAATGTATCATAATAGGACCACCACAAATGTGTTGCTCTTTAAATAAACATTTATATCTAATTAGATGTTGTAATTCTTGGTTGTGTTGATATTTTTTCAACACACCTTATTTGCTGCACCGTGTAAGCAGCAGGAAACACAGACTCATTAGCACAGATGATTTGTAATTGATGTTGAGAATGATACCAAAACACTAGTTAATATTCCAAATGTAGCGCTGCGTGGCAGAATCAACAGACGCAGGACTACAAACAAATATGTCTCCTCTGATGTATAGGAAGTCTGGGGAATACAGCTCAGCTGCAAGCTTATGGGAGATTGACAGAGTCTGAAAACAGTGTTGCTCACAAGTCTGGAAATCACATTTTAGCTTTTTTAGTAATCAATCAGTTGTGGAAAATGCTTTATAGATATGAATGCAATTTAATGTGTGGATATGCCGACCTATATGATTTAATGTCATTATTTGTATTAATGAACTTTTAAAGCCCCTGTCGCATTTCGCACAAAATGCCTGATTGCACATTTGCTGCTCGCTTTCTATTTTAATCTACATCATCATCACTCACTTTTTTTTTAATTTTATTTGCTGTCTCATCAACAAATAAACCTCTAAGTGCTTTTCAGCTGTCCCCGGAATAAAGTAATTAATATTTGTGGTGTCTCATAGCATAAAGACTAGCAATCTCACTGGCCTGTATTCATCTGAGCAAAGCATAAAAGATGTTCTGCTGAGTGAATTCACTTTCCAGGCACTTGTATTGCATTCAGAGCCCAAACATGTTTGTTACAGGATTGGGTTTCCTGAATGCAATCTTGTGATTCTGTTTCTGTGTGTTGGCTCTGCAATGGATTGGCAACTTGTCAAGGTTCCTACCTGGTACTTATTCCAACATCCCAATTAGATATTTGGATTTATAGTTAAAACTAGTGTTGTAGTACTCAAGACCTGTCTTGGCTCGAGATCATACACATTTTGATGGTCTTGGCCTTGTCTTGGACTCTACAGCATTTTTACTCGGTCTTGATTTGGTCACAGACTCAGACTTTCCTTCAAGAACAGCATTAATCTGCTATTCTTTACCTTCAATGATTTTTTGATAAAGAGAAGCACTTAAATATGTTCCTGAATAATTAATGTTGTAATTTAACTTAAGAAAAATTATCATCAGCTCACTGATTGTTTTGCCTCCATGGAAATCTTTTCGAGTGCCTGCAAAAACTCAAAATATTAGTCCATCTTATTTATAGTCAGAAATACCTCTGAACACTTACTTTACACCGTATTCACTTGACAAATAAATATCTAATTGTCAAATATTTAAAATAATTCTGGAACAATCAGTGGTTATTAAGAATTACATTTTTGCAAGAACTGAAATAGCTGAAGACACTTTGTTTTGTCTCTTAAATGTAAGGCCCTGCGACTGACTGGCACCCAGTCCAGTGTGTACCTCCACCCAGCACCCAATAACACCTAAAGACGGGCACCAGCAGACCCCCGCGACCCTGAAAAAGGAGGAAGTGGGTTTTAAAATGGATGGATGGAGGTAGCTTAAAGAAAACTAAAATGAAAGAAAGAATTCTCATTAAAACTTTACTTGAAGTTTTATACATAAGGCTGACATTACGCTGTCTGATCTGTCATGAGCATGAATAAGGTGTCATAATGACACCTATGGAGCTATGTTGGCATTTTTTGTGTTGGGTGGAGGGATCTAGCGGGGTTAGGTAGGGTTAGGGGTTAGGATAAGAAAGGGTTAGGGTTAGGGTAACGAACAACACTTAATGACAACCTTTATGACACCTTATTCATTCTAATGATAGGTGTCATGTCTTAATAATGACAGCTTAATGTCAGCCTTTATGTATAAAACTTCAAGTAAAGTATTACCGAATGCTCTTTACCTGTTCAACCTTGTCACATTCAACCTTGGTTTTTAAGATAGATTTTTATGGTCTTGGTCCTGTCTTCGTATCGGCTACCAAAAGTCTTGGTCTTCTATTGGTCTCGATGCATTCTGGTCCCTGGCAAGTTTTGGTCTTGCATAGTGCAGTGCAACACTACATAAAACATTTACGACAGAAGCGCAGGCGGCGGGCGGAATCGCCTACTACTCTCTTTCTGGCCGCCTTCTCTTCTAAGGTGCGTTCACACCGAATGCAACCTCAGCAAGTGCAGTCACTTCAATCGCCCGTGATGAGTCGCTTGAACATAGTGTTTTTTGGTCACTCCATCACTTCATCGCTCCAGTGACGTGATGACCAGGTGTATTTGTGTGTGTAGCCGAGTGACAGGGGGGAGAGAGGGTTGATCACTTTTTCTCCGGCCGTATGTTTACAGCACTTACCATAAACAGCGCTGCTTTTATGGTTTTAATGATCAACTTACAAAGTTACTAAAGGATGCGTTCATTCAGAATGTAGGCTTATTCAAGAAATTAACCTTTAACATTCACAGCATTACTGAATTCTTCTAAATTAAATAAACATTATTTTTAAGAAAGATTCAACAAAAAAGACTCACTCGTAAGAATAATTCACAGACCGTAGATTTTGAAGGGGTTTTTAATTCTTCTCTATAGAATTGAATATGTGTTTTTTTAAACATTCATGGCCAGAAAGAGAGTAGTGGGCGATTCCGCCCGCCGCCTTTTTTTCTGGACATCCCTGATCATGAATTAAGTCCTGCATTCAGGGTACTGGGTTACAAAAATCACAACTATAAGGGTATACAGTATGTGAGATATATTATGAATATTAATGCACTTGTGTTAGATATATTATGAATATAATGTGCATTGTGATACAACTAAATATATTACCAAAACCTACTACAAGCAAACCACACAAAATTTACGTTAATCATGCAGATATGTTACAGTGTGCGCGTCATCGCCAGTTTTAGCCTTCTATTTTTTTAAGCCTATTTTTTTTTCTGAACATCTCAGCAATAACACATATAGACAAAGTAGTAGGGATGTAACGATTCACTCAACTCCCGATACGATTCGATTCATGATACTCACGATTTATTTTACAAAATGGGAATGTTGACAAATGACTGAAAAATATTCCTTTATTTTTTTGGGGAAAATACTATACTATTTTCCTTTTATTTTTCATTGTCAAAAGAATCCCTTGATAAACTATTCAAAACAATGCAATTTAACTAAAAATAAATCTTGAATGAAATAAATAAAGGAATAATACAAATGAAGAAGAAACCTATTCATTTAAATTCTGGTTCTATAGTAAACAATTCAAAACTGCATAATAGTTATTTTTCTTTTTAAAAGTGCAACTGAAAATGTATTTTGTGCCTTAACAATTGGACTTTAAACAAAAAAAAAAAAACAGTCTTTTTACTGTATTTACGTCAGATATTTGTTTAGACCAGCAGAGGGCGCTGGTAACCCAGTGGTCGGTTGGCATGCAGTTATTCCACCAGTGAAGAAGAGAAGCTGTGCTAGCAGACAGAGCTAATAGAAAAACGTGACTTTTACAGATATTCACGTAATATTACAGATATTCTTTCGGTGCTAAAGGGGTAAAGAATCATTTATGAGCATGTTTAACAGTAAATGGCGGCCAGAAAGAAAATAGTAGCAGATTCCGCCCGTCACGTCCGCTTCTGGAAGGATTAATATATAGCGCCCTTTGCTGTTTAAAAAAAGTACTGCGATTCCATTTTCAGAGCATCGATGTGAACCGTGGTACCTATGAATCGATTTTTAACTGCCTTACGATTAATCGTTACATCCCTACACAGTAGTAACACATTCTTGATAAATGCCTACAATGTAAGTACACCAAAACATGTGTTTTAAGTTTGGGTTAACTTTACATTGATTACTGTAGCTGTGATGTTTTTTTGCAATTAAAATAACACAAATGTACACATTTTCAGATAAACCCCTGATTGATGTTTTAGGTCAAATGAGTGCATATTAAGTGATAGAAAAAAGGACACCATTGGGTATTAGAGATGTGTGTGATGCTGACAGTAGTCTGACAGACCAGGGGGCCATCAGAACAGAGCTGAGGGCATTGCCCGAGGCTGACGAGACGTATCTCTGCCCGGCTCCTCTGTTCTCTTTTATCTCCCTCTCTTTTCCACCATGACCCACGCCACAGACACACACACCTCTTTCTTCCCTTTGCCATCTGGGTGAGGCTATGATAAGTAAATCTCCATAGGGAGAGACTAGGAATTAATGGGATGGCTTAATAATAGCCTGAAAGGATTGTCTCTTTTATAATGAAGTAATTTGAAAATGTCAATGTTTTATATTTTAGGCATTTGGTTATATTTAAAATCATTAAAGTAATTAATGTTTTAATGAGCACACATCAGGGGAATGATGCAGTTCTCCTTTTTCTAATAATAGATAGATTACACTACCAAAGAAAAGAAAGTTACTGAATACTTAATGTTTTTGGTTTGAGGTAATGCAGTGCAAAGGAAGTTTGTGTGAATATAAAAACGACAACACATTTGATTAAGGCCCTTTGATAAATTACCATGCACATTTAAAACAATCTGGTTTGTTGGTATGTGAAGAAAAGCTGCAACCTGAACCGGAAAACTGTTCATTTGCACTAAATCACAGAAGCAGCAGAGGTACATTTACAGCCAGAGACCAATTCAAAAAGACAGAACCACTCTCGTTTTACGATTAACAGTTAATATTGGTGGTGTGTTAGTGGCCATGTTGTGATCTATGAGGTAACAAGATCCTCCAGCTGCTTGTAACTGTTAAATTGTCTGTTTTGTGGCAATGTCAGTATTAAGAGGTGCAGCACAAGGGAACGTTGTATTTTGCTTTAATTAAAGGATTGTTCAAGCAGTTTTGATAACGTTTATCATTAGACATTAGACACTCTGCATGTTTGGAGAGGAAGAGGAAGTTGCGTGTGTGCAGACTGATGGGAGAGAAAGTTGGAGGAACGCCAAATTACAGTAAGAAATCTCTGACATAGATAGATAAATAATAATAATTTTGCCATCAAAAGCCCGGTCTCAGAATTTTTGTTGTTGTTATATAAAAGGAAACAATGTTCAGATGTTAGAGTTGTCACTAAGGCAAAAAAAAAAAAAAATTGCTTTAAAGTCACTGACAGGGTTTTTTTTTTTTTTAGAAAAAGGCTGTTTTCTCAGCTTTTTGCTCTGAAACTGAAGATTTGTGTAAAACTTGCTCTATTCAACGGCTGATTACAAAAGAACAAAACAAATCAGAAACAAATTCTTTTTTTTTGATAAAAGTTGAGGCTTCAATCTTTCAGATTTCAGATATAGTATAAAATATTCTGTGGGTCTTTAAAATCAGTCAAAATGCTCAAAAACGGCTGGCACTGAGGGGGGTAGAAAATCTGAAAATTGCTGTCACTGAATGAGTAAAGAACATAATTGTAATTGACTTTCAGAGGAAAAATAATAATTTGAAAAATTTGGAAAAAAATGGTCACTGTAATAGTACTTGAATTATAATTGAACATGGATAATTGAAGATGTAATTGAAATTGAAAAATGTAATTGACCCCAACCCTGACCGTTACGTTATTTTAGATTGGAGTAGAGTCAGTGAATGCGAGCTGAACCCATGCACCCACGCCAATACCCACACCAACAGCCAAGCTTCCCGTAGAATATGTCCGTCTCTCCCACTCATCACCGAACCGTGCTGTGGTAGCAGGAAGACTGGGGCAAGGAGGGCCCTCGGGTGCACACATGAAAGCAGAACAGGTGGAGCTGGGGAACGGGGAACATCCAGCGACTTCACCAGAGGAGGGGAGAGTGGTCAGGCCGCCCTCTTCTTCTTCTTCCTAGCCTGTGTGCGCTGAGCGGGCTGTGCCAGCGCAGCTGCAGCCGAGGCCGAAGGTTTTCCGGGCCAGCCGGACGAACCGCGTTGAGGCAGCGGGGCGGGCCAAGGAGCAGACGGTCTCGATGTTCTGAACTACGGGCATCGAGGAGCAGTTTGCGGGAACTCCTTCTGTCGCACGGGTGGAGATGGGGCAGGGGATTTCCGAGGAAGACAGAGGTGGAGAACGTTGTCGTCCTTCTTTTCAGCCTAACATCATTGCTGCATGGAGGCCAGCGGGGAGCCAAAAATCCCCTCCGGGACTATGGGCATGTCCAGGTTGTCGATTCTTTTCCCGTCAGAAAGATTAGCCAGGTCAAGCCACCGCACCCTTTCCTTTAGCACCAGCTAAAAGGAAAGGGAATTATATCTTGCGACGAGCTGTAGTATCACAGGCAGTTTAGCAACTTCTATTCCATTAAGATGGCTGCTCCAGATGGCGTGACGTCAAGTGGGATGTCCCTATACTGAAAACAATTGAAATAAGAGTTTCAGTGTTTATCCACAATTTTCTGACCTTTCTTCAATACAATCCTTTTTCCGTGTTGAATTGCTTGTAAGAGGGTGACATGCTAATAGTTGATAGAAATCCACGCGCGAGCCAAGCAGCAGCTGCGTTGTTACTACTGTTTCACTTTTAGCTGTCAAATAAAGAATGAAGACATCTCATCTTGCCTGTCAATAAAAAAATTCAATTGACTTCACCTCACGACATGCCAGTGACACAGAAATGTTCCCTGGATGTATCTTTTTATATGTTCATGACATTATCCTATTGGAGCAGTTTAGATAGCCTACTCTTCACATTTGGTACACACTGCTCTTATCATTTCATTGGCTGATTAATGATAAGACCTTACACTTGCCATTCTGTGTGTCTTTTGTGTATTGTGTGAAGCCCCAGCATGTTCATGTGATATTACTTCGATGCTGCTCTTTCATGCTGTGAGCTGTACAGACAGGCTAACCTTTCAGTCACTCAGCTGTTGGAAGCCAACATAGCTCAGTCGGAGAGCTCGGCAAACCTTTTGTGTTGGAGACAGCTGAATAGCAGTGATTCCACTCACTCCCTGCCGTTAGAATAACCAAACCTACTGTGCCATTAAAATCAGTCCAACAATGATAACTCATGGGAGTTAGTATCGTATTAAACAAAACTGCTCACAATTATACAAATGGAGGAGAAAATATGTTCATTTTCATCATGTAAGATGGTAAATCTGTTTTACAATGCATTCCTGCTAAAAGTTCTACAAGGTACACATGATGTTGCTTTTCCTATTTATAAAAAAGAGTTTGCAAAAGGCTGCAGGCTTTCATTTTATCCCTAGTTACAGTATGTAAAATAGGGCATCTTCAATACCAAAAGTAACTAGTCTGATCATTTCTGATATAGGAGGTTTAGAATGTCTACACAGCAAGTTGAATGACCATTCAAAGAGAATTAGAATTGATTAGGATGAAAAAAAATTTAACAACAATAGCGCAAATAACTAAGTTAATAGTTTTTCTCTTTTTAAAACAAAGGTGAACTTTTTTTGTCATCATAATGTGACAAAGTGGGGTATATTATTACGCTGGGATTACTAGCACATCCTGGAGGCTACTACTAAGCACACATCTAATCCCCAATGATAAAGGTCACACAAATCCACCACACACCATGGGCAAGAGACGTGAGATAGTTAAAGGTTTTATTAATACAAAATGGATAAAATGCAGAGCTCTTTATAAATATCAAAAGCCACTGGTATGTTGCGAACAATACTACTGACACAGGTACCAATCTGGGGGGCGGGGGCCCACTAGGGCCAAGAATGATAGACACCCTTGACTCACGACACAGCACTTCTCACGGTAAAGGAAACCACCACCTCGATACAGGGCCGCCACGAGTGGACTCCCTCAGCTGTGGTCCTGAGACAGAGAAACCAGGGATTAACAAACAATCAGAGTATGGCACAATACAGATAAATATCAAAATATTCGGGAAAATAAGCAAGTGAACAAGTTTAAGCAAATGACAACAACAGAATTCCAAAGCCACACGACAATCCTTAAAGTATGTTTTTTACACACACACACACACGCGTAATAATTGTCATTATGTCCTGACAGAAATTAAGATCTGATGTGCTCTGAAAAAGGAATGAAGAAAATCTGTCAACTGTAGTAGCTGTAAATTTGTAATAACTTCGACCAATGGGAAAAAAACAAACCGTTTTTTTTTTTTTTTTTTTTTAACCAATCACGTCTCCCTGCTCGGTCTCGACCCCTCGCGTGCACGCGCTCACCGCTTTTTTAACATATATAATGGTAAAGTTTATTGTTTATTCACTGCTGAATGAGACATGAGACAACAAAGTTGCTACACATTACAAGCGATGAGCTGAGCTCCTCTTCTGCAGCAGCTGTGCGCGTGCATGTGAGTGAGATGAGCACAGAGGGGAGGGGCGAGGGGGTAAAGGCGGAGCCATCTGGGAGGCTACATTCAAAATCATGCTAGCTTTTGAAAATCACCTACCCTACCTTTAAATGAAACCATGCAGGGTTAAATAAACACTAACATACAGGTACACACACGGAATCTGGAGGCAACCAAGGCACATATAGACACAAACAAAGCACAGGTAAGGTGATGGTAAACGGCTCCAAACACCAGAAGGCTGACTGGCAGCAGGTATAAAATGACGCTGGGTCAAGCCGATACAACACCCTAGCTAGGGCACAATGCGCACAAAAAGGAACGTAACAAAACAGCAGCATCATTTTAGGGAAGGTCGATTGGCTCGAGCTGAGTCGCGTTCCGTGGCGTGTGTCGCTCGGTTGAGCTGTGGTTTGTGGAGGCAGAAGTAGGGATGCCACACTCTGGCCTATAGCCACGTCAATGGAGGAGCTGGCGAGTTGCCTATATGCTCACAAATCCTGAAGAGAAAATTATATCTTGCTGGTACCCTCACAACATGAGAAAAGCATAATCACATTAGCTCCAATAAAAACTACCTTTCCCTTTACGGGATGACAAGCTGCAAACAAAAGGGAAAGCTGACTCCATGGGACACACATGCTGCGCAGCAATGCAATAGAACCAACAAATGACGGTAACTAAGCAGACGGTACACCGCATTAAGCAGTGCTATCTGCCAACACTCACCCTTTCCTGTCTTTGGCTAGAACACGAATCAGTCCAACTGGAGCTCACACGCACACAGATTCCTCACGTTGTTTATGGAAGTACAGTCCATTACCGTATTTGCGCACATATATAGCACGGCCTACTAATTAAAGTGCCCTCGGCAGGGAGACCAGCATGCTACAATAAGCAGATAGCCAATATCTGTGGTCCGCGCTCTGTGTGTACAGCAGTTAGGAGAGTTGGGTACTCTCCTATTTCTTTCTTTGTATTTTATCAGCGCAGTAAGTCCGAAACAAGAGCAATCTGAACGCAAACCTCCGCCAAGCAGCAAATATCCTCTTTTGGAGTTATCTGGATCAGTGATCCTGATCATGGTATCATAATCATTCACATAGTAAAGACTTCTATCCCCATTAATAATGATACAGTAGGTTCAAATATAAACAGCACCCCCATTTTTTTTCTAAAAATTGCAATAAAATATGCCATCCAGATCCGATTTAAATTTAGTGTGGTAATTGAGGAATCAACCTAACATAACTGAGTCAAATTTTATTAAGATCGATCAATTATGAATTTTGGAAATTTCACCAACAATGAGAAACAGGGATTTTTTGATGTTTTAAACTAATTCTAATACAATAGAATAGCCATTTATTGTCATTGCCCTGTAAAGGTACAATGAAATTCTGGAGGGCTACACACACAAGAATCAGTATATTGATCAGTAAATTGATCTCGACCCGCTCTAAAATGTAACAAAATTTTCCATGGTGTAAGATCTATCTTTGCATAAATTATGTCAAAATATGTAGCTTTGACGTAATTCTACTAATAGGCAAACAAATAAATAAATACCAGTGAAAATATTATCCCCTTGGAGGTGGAAATTAGAAAGTTGTAGTCCTTGGAATGAGGTGGATTTGTTATAGAATTTTGTACATTACAAGTTGATTTTTTGAATATAACAGTGTATATAATTATTTTTGAGTTAATTACAGTTAAATATATTTATTGTTGCTGTGACACAACAATTTATACAGCCTTTTTATTGTCTGGCATGGTTAAAAAAGCAAGAGGGAAAACTGAGACACCAATGCTTGCATTGTTACATAGGGATACATCTTTTGTATTATGATATGTAACAAAAACAAGAATAATGTTGTTCTTTTAAGTATAAGTCAAATTTCTTGCTGCCTCTTACACCAAATGCTGATGGACAGGGACAAATCTATTTAATGAACCAAAATATATTTGTGTTGTGTACTTCCTTATTAGTAGATTAATATAGAGTACATTTGTATGGTTATTCTGAGCCGACAGAAGTTGTAACACCAAAGGTGAGTCAGAGCTAGTAGCAGTGCTTCATCTATTTTCATGTACTGAGCTCTCTCAAGGTCATGTAGAAAGGCTTCACAGCGATAGGCTGCTTATCTCCTCCTCGGGCGAGACTGCGTAACTCTATTAATCAACCAGTGTTACTTACAGTGGCAAAGCTCCAAATGAATTGGCAAATCAAGGTTTGTTTGTGCATGTAAACTAATGCACATATATTTGAGATTTTCCCAGTGATTTGAAGGTCTGAAGGTGGAATCTTAAAATGTATAAATAAGAGTGAAAAAGAATGTTTTAATGCAACAACTATCATGGCATAAAGCATATGGTTTATGCATGAACACTGAGCTAGTTCTTTACTTAGTGCAAATATACCGTATGGATATAGGCAAAAACAAACTCGAAAAGCTGGAAATGTAAACCAAAAATAAGTGTGCTCAGGATAAAAATAAAGACACTAGTTTAGAGTACCTTTGTCATCAGAGAGCAACAGTAAGGTTGTATTTTCAGGTGTAGAATGCAGCAGTGGAGTGTGTGTAATGCTGTTTGGAACAAGATAAATGATGAAGTGAGGAGTGTACATTCATCGACAACACAATTGCCTAACTCTACCCTTTCTGCTGGGTTCTCTCTGTCACTGTCTTAAGGTGAAATGTACTGTATAATAGAGCTTGCTTCACTAAGCCCCCTTTTATTAGTTTTTCTTTTTATAGAGTGCGATTTGCACAAATAATTTCCCCGTCTCCATATGTTAGTTACGGGCCAGCACTCCTCGCTGAAGTTAGTGTTTGTGCAGAAAGGAAAAGTGTCGTTTCTTTTTGTCGGATTGTTCGTGTCCTGTACCTGCAGATAGACAATGATTTTCAACATTTCTGTAAACAGTTTAAATGCGGTACAGAGACATAATAAAACTGGCTCCAAACCTTAAACAGGATACAGATATTGACAACCTCATTTGTGCTGAGGGTAATTATACTGTTTTATTCAGAGATATCCTGAATGCATTAACTTTTATGGACCGGGACCAAAATGAGTGATTTTTGAGTAATCGAGATACGCTCAATTTACTAATTTAACTCAAATTTTCACAGCAGTTGAAGACTGAGACACTGGCAAGATGCCAAAATCCAGCTACTTCTCTTTAATAAGTGACAGAAACCTAAAAGAGTTATCAGGTGTCATTGAAATATTCAGTCCAATCATAAATCCTGAGAGAGGTCAGCCGGCTAGCTAGTTAGCACATTAGCAACTGAAGTCTACTTTAGCCACGCATTGACCACGTTTACATGGGAGCTTTAATTGCTCTTTAAAGCAGAATAAAAGTTGATTCCTCTTTAACCTGACCTTGTAAACACATAATTCCTAATGCTAATTTAATTCCGCATTAAATAATTCCTCTTTCTTGTAAACACTTAACTTGGTTAAAGCCGCTTTAAATTAATTTGAATTGTTTTGCGCTTGCGCGACTTGCGGCAATGACTCGCTGGTGACGACATAATTCAAGATGGCGGCGGCCCGGACTCCAGCCGAGACTATTTAATAAGAGCCTTAAAAGACATGGATGTAATGAAAAGAGTGGATGGACGGAGGCGTGAAAATGCAGACTTTCACACGGACACACACGGACCACGGTAAATGCGATAAACAGAACAGGCTTTACCGGACGGGTGGCACTAGGACCCGGAGGCAGAGTAAATGTCTCCCTGTACTGCATTCACAGGCTGTAATATCACCAAGTTTATCATTTTATCAGTTGTTAGAGCTACTATCTTTACCGGGGAGCAACTACTTATTCCTGGTGATTGTTTTCCAGAGTTTTACTGGGCTTTTTACTGGTGATTAGTTTCTATCTCTCTTCCGATCCGCGGTCCGAACTGAAACTGTGTGTTATTGTCGAGCTTCTGCTTCAAAACTACAATCGATATGAAGGTGAAAACAGTCTCATGTGTGGTCGTCTGTGTTATAGCCGATAATAAAAGTGTCATTGTGTGTATTTCCCCATAAACATGATACGTCATGTTCACTCCCTGTCCATTCAGAGCCTTCCCAACCCCCAGACCTAAGGTGGAATTATCTAAAGCCAAATAAGCCGGTATTCCATGTAAACCTCAGTTTGGGAATTACTATTTCCATGTAAACACGAACTTTAATTCTGAATGATTTAATTCTGACTAACTAATTTCAAATTAAAAAAAAAGTCATGTAACCGTGGTCATTGCTTTCCATTTTTTCTGTTTGTGCCTTACTAAAAAAATCTAATGTCATAACTTTTTAGCTTTTACATTATTGTTCCAAACTATAAATTTTGCAGCAGTACATCAATTCAGAAAAATAAACCAGGCTAGGCCGATATACAAAAACCTCAAAATCTGATAAGCATCAAGGGCCAGAAAATTGTGATTGAGACATTCCTAGCTTTATTTCTTCATATCTTTTGAGGAAAACTTATTAACGTTAGTATTCATTACATTTTCGGGAAGAACTTGTTGCTGACCTTGTACAGGTCAACATTGGATTCTGCATGAAGTCTCTAGTTGAGGAATAAACTTGATAAGTGATGTTCAGGAGGAAAGTAAACATTTTTTTTAATATGCTATGTATTGCAGGCCTACTGTTAGACATGTGCATAATGTAAACCTCATTTCGCAGATTGGTATCTTGTGGAAAATATCTACCAATCTACTTTACAATGGAAAAACTGCCTTTAGTACGTTTTCTACAGATTTCACTGGCACGTCGGCTGTAGGCTTTTCAAGCTGCCATCAGGTGTTTGAAACCACTAACCTCTGGATAGATTATGGATAGATGGTTGATCTCATACTTTAACAATACAATTATCAGTCTGGATGGAGTTTTGAAAAGATTAGAACAAATACTGTGTATGTAATGTATAGGCAATCTATATATAACCTACTGGTTTCTTCTGTTACTTCTCCTGCTAGTTTTCAAGAGGCTGTATCATGAAAGAAGCAGATTTCACAACCCCCTGATGTTCTGAGGTGCTTCATGCTGAAGGTATGCTTTTTGCATGGTGCATCTGGGCTTGGTGCAAGGTGCTTTGATCATTTCTCCACAACAACAGTCTTTGTGTGATCCTACTTAAAGCTGACAGTGCGAAGCTTCGACTTGTGCATGGCTATAGGGGAAAAAGGCCATGGGAGAAGATGAGCATGGATTAGTGCAATGGATAGTACAACTAAGGGACATTCAGATGGATAGTGGATGTAAACCTAAATTATGCATGAATAAGCTTGCCTTGGTGAGCGCTGCAGCGTTCCTGTACTGTTACAGACTCAATGTGGATTGACGTGAACATAGAGTGCATACGTGTTTTCCAATTGTTAGATAATAAAAAACCAAACAAATACATTTGTAGTTTACAAAGTTCAAAGAGCAAATTATCTTTTGGTAACAACACAATGTGCAACACACAAAAAAAACACAAACACTTTATCATCAAGAAGCATGAAACCCAAGAGGGATACGGATGAAGGAACTGAAGCAACTTGACTGTCCTTGGAAGTCCTTTAGGGATGTCATGGTCATACCTTAATGGAGTGAATATGTCCTAGTAAAAGCTCTCAATCCACAGAGGCAGAGTGGGCTTCATAAACAGTTTGTGCAGCACAGCTGGCGCTACTGTCATGGATGATTAAAAAAAAAAAGAAGCTCACTTTCTTCTGAGGGATGGGTTCTCCCCTCTATGCTAAAATAGATCTGATAGAGAACTTATTTCTTGAGGTCTCCCCTAGCTAGTTTCTTCTTCTGCTACAATCCCGTGCTCCACTTTGATTGGACTTGACCTTGTTCTCTTTAAAGGCTTTTGTCCTCGTGAAATGACGCCTCTCAGCTCAATCTGTGAAAACACGCCCTGCATCCGAGCCCATCTTCTGCAGCAAAGCAGCAGCAACTGCCTAATCTGGTCCAGCACACTCATGATGAGCTTAGCATAGCTTTGTTTACTAAGCCCATCTACCATCCCAAGGAAAAAAGAACATATGAAGTAGGTTTAGACACTTTCATCTTCAACAACACTCTTCAGCCGTTAGGAAGCTATTATTTGGATTGCCCCAGTCGTCATCAGCATACAATTCTCACAGTTAGAGGCTTTTAAGAATATCAGAATCCTTGTTACTCGTTTTGCCCATCCTTAATAAGACAGTGGAACTATTGAGAAAAAAATATAGTGTACTTTTGTTTTCTCTTGCCTGCTTCTAAGAGCTTCTCATGAATCCCTGAGAGCCTGAAAAGCAGCTAATGGCAACAAAGCAGTTGGTGATACTGGGCAGTGCAGCCTGTTGTCATGAGAACACAGTGCAATTTAGAATAGAAACGAGAAAGTGCCTGACTTCATTAGATGAAATAGAAGAAGGGTTTTAAGTGGATCTAACCAAGACTAATTGGATCTTAGAGATAAGCACAAAATATGACACTTTCTCGCAGAGTTACGACCCTTTATCATATCCTGAAACTACCGAGTGTTGTGGTTGATGCACGCGTTGCATTTGCTTTCGATGCATCAGGGGTGTTACAGTATGTAGGGTGTAGCTCATAGTAGGGGTGTCAAACTCAACCCAAGAGGTGGAAAAAAAAAGTAGGAACTGACTCCAACTCACGGACGAACCAGGATGAATGTATAAACAGATAGACAGAAAGATATACTGTAGATAACTTTATTTCAGACTTTATTTCAGACGCGAGGCCCATAAAAATTATATAAACAATATTTGTATGAAATCTACTTTGTATGAAACAAACTTTTTTCCAAGACATAATCGACACTTCTTAAAACCAAGCATACAAGTTAAAGAATAACCAACACTTTTATGTGATTCCATTTCAGGATTTTTCACTGACTCGTTTTTAACGAAAAGACAATTCTCTTAAAACTTTAAAGCAGAACTAAGTAATTTGCACTTAGAGCCCCTAAAGGTCTCTTTTGGTTATGTCACCGTCGTAAACACTCCGCACCTCCCGCCGCCTGCCCCACCTCACAGCTACATGCTCACCTTTGCTCTCCCAAGACGGTAGCGACAGATCACTGAAAAATCCTAATACACTAAGGGTGCTTTCACACATAAAGTCCCATGTGACCATGTGAACAGTATGAGGAAGAGAGACAAGTAAAATAAATGAATGATGTGGGAGAAATACGGATGGGAGTGTGGAAATGTGTTTGTTTGTGTGCTGACAAAGCGCCTCTGAAAATGGATGGATGGATGGATATTTGTGTGTGTGCTGACTGATGGAGCACTGGGTTGCGAGTGTGTGTGCATGCCTGTTGCCGTGACGAGCTGTCACTGCATGGAGTTGCTCCGTTCCTCGGACAAAGGTCTTCTCTGCCTGTTTTTTGCTGGTTCTGCCATGATATAAGTTTGAGAAAAGTGAATTTGTAGACAACCGTGTGCAGCCTCTGGGTTGGTCATAATCTAGCACTAGTTTGTATTGGGCTTCCATAAAGCAGTACGTCTTGCCACTGGGTCGGAGGCAGGGAAAGTTGTAAGTTCGGTTTTCCGGCCAGAGACAGCAGGGGGAGATGAAAGACCCCCCCAATCACCCCATAAACACTTGTATTACCCTCAAAGGGACTACAAGAAGGATTTATTAAGGTGAAAAAGTTACTTAGTTCTGCTTTAAAGCAATTCTAATTATTTATGAAAATGGACTGAAAATGATGAAATAAAATCCAGTTTAATAATATTTATGATAATTAATCAATTAGAAATAGTATTACAGGGCAAAAGGAAAAGAACATTTGCATACACAGTTTGTCAATGTTTGGATTTGGAAACTCAAAATTTAAATAAAGCTTAAAGCAGTGATGAACGGGCCCTCGCAACTACATGCATATCTGGAAGTGGCCCACCTTGAGGTGTGTTGCATGTCGGGGTGTGGCAGAAATTTTAAACTGTTGAGTTGTAGCTGACTATGTGCTTGGGCCCTAATAATAATAATAATAAAAACTAGGTGCGTTACAATAGGGTCCTATGCACCGTTGTGCTTGGGCCATAATTAAGTTAAATTAAAAAAATTGCAAATCCCTAACATGACACGTATCTATTAGTTGGGTCACATTTTATGTAAAAATAAATAAATAAATAAAATGGAAGAAAGCCATTCTTTAAATATGTTACAGTGTTAATGTATAGCATTCCACAATATTTCAGTGATTATATAATCTCCATAAAATATTGATGGCTTAAACTCTAATCTGTTAGTTTGACTATTCAAAACTCACGTACCCATTCTTAAGATGTTTTCAGCCAGACAATCCTCAAAAGTAACACCTTGACTCATCGGTTCATCTGAATTCAATTCATGTAATATTTTTTTTTTACGAGAGCTTACTGATGTCATTATTTAGGTATGTAGGCTATGCTACTAAAGCTATCCAAACACTGGGATTATTTCACTTCTGAAACACATTGAATTGTTTAATCGAGAAAGAAACTAATTAACAAGTCCATTAATTAGCAGCTTCTGCCTTCTCTGTTTGTCTCTTACTCATTTACTTTTTCCATGCAATGCAGCTTCCTTTGACTTTCTTCTCTCTGCTGTTTTGTTATTTTTGTCATTTATCGTAAAGCCTTAATTCCCCTGTAATGGAGAATAAAGAGGTTATTGATTACTGATTAATTTTATTTAGACTCATTCATTTTATTTAGACTAATTTATGTATTAAGTAGTTATTGCTAATGAAAGACAGTAGCTAAAACTAAAACAAACATAGTAGTAGTTATTATTGACAACAGATGTGAGTATGGACCATATCTCAAACTGTTAATTCTACTGTGGTGGACCTATGAACAAGGAGGCTAGAAAATGCTACAAGATTAGTACTTTTGCCTAAACCTATAGCAGCAGAGACCATAAATAAAAGTCTCAGATATCTGAGGCATCCATTTCATAACTAAAACTCTAAATTGAGTGAAAAGTACAAATAAAAAAAATCAAAAAGAAGGCCATCAAACAACAGTACTACTACAAAATCAAGAATTGGTGGAATGCAGGCATCAACGTGTGAGGAAGACCATCCAGAGAATGCAGCTATGTTCAAAGCACAGCTTAAATATGCAGGGAAGGTAATTATATGAGATCAAGAACACCTGTTAAAAAAGAACTCAATCGCTCAAACAAACACACAGACAAGACAAGACAAGACAGTGAATGAAGCCACAGACAGGAATTCATTACAAAATTGACTCAGAACTAGAGACTCACAGTTGCTACATAAACAAACTGAATCATACCATTAAAAAATGAACACTGAACTGATCCCAACTGAAGCTAATTATTAAAAATAAATACCCAGTTAAAGGATTTTTACAGAGATTTGTATTGCTCTTTTTTATTTCACTGACATTAAATATATATATATATATATATATATTTTTTTTTTTTTTTTTATTTATTTATTTTATTTTTTTTTCACTAATAGAAAAACAGTATTTCTACATTTACAATGAAAAATAATGAGATATTACATGGTCAGTAAATGCACAGCAGCATATTTTCCCGCAAAAGCGTCCAGTGGCAGCAGGGAAAGGGGCATAGCGGGTATTTATTATTAATTTCATTAGCACACAAGGGTATTAATTATATTTCTATCTATTTCTAATTTATAATATATCAGAGAAGCCCACTGATCTGGCTGCACAGATGTGTGAAATCATACATTTAGTACAAATATATATATCTTATTTCTTTACAGCAGAATGTGTAATGCTTATCTGTACACGTGTATTTAATGTTTAGTGCGGAGTTTCAAGAACCAATATCACATCACATTCATAAGTCTTATACATGATATATTGTTTAACTGTGAATTACTGAGAAAAGTAACTAACAAGCAAACGCACATGGATCAGTGGCTGATCATAAATGCTTCAGTTGTTCTCTATCATGCATTAACTGAATAACACTAAGTTTAACACATTCTAAAATGTTTAAATTAGAAATTAAACTATTGTGTCAGTCCTTTATTCGCTCTTTTTTTCATCTTAACGCTTGCCGCTCACTAACAAATCAAGTGACATCCTCTTCGTTTCAGCGTTCGTTTCTATTGGCTGATCACTTTCAGTAAAACCTGCCTCCTCACTCCTAATGTCTGTACTACTCCGAGTTTCCATCTCTTCCATACCATAAAATCCTCATTTTCTCCTTTTAGAGAGCTTAGAACAACAAATGGTACTTATGTTAACCATTAACAAGCTTAATAGATGTCAAGATATTGCAGTTCTATTGTTGGTGAGAGTAAATCATTATAATTATGACGTTCCTCAAGCAAGTTAAGCCACACCTAGTCTATACTATAAAGTCTCCCAAAAAATTTCTAATGCTAACTACCTTCTCAATACTCATTATACCTCTCTATTCCCAATTCTATCAATTGAACCTACAGATCTCAGCGTCAACAGATGCTGCTTTCACAGGAGGGCGGGGCCAACCGTGGTGATTCGTGACACTTAAATCTTTACAACCAAAAATGCCAAAATGAAATACTTAGACTAAAATGTCAACAACATTACTATTTCATACCCAAATACATTTGTTTCCAGCAGAAAAAAGGTTTTGGGGTTTAGTTACTCTTAGATAACCAAGTCGAGAAGATAAAAGAGAAAGTAAGTGATTAATAAAATGAGCAAGTATACTGATAATGTATTGTTTCCTGAGTTATGATCTTCAGTTTTCTTTACAGTTGCAGTAGGTTGAAAAAGAACCATGGAGAATTGTTTTTTGTTGGAGGCACATTGTAGTTCATTGAATCCCCTATAGAAGAAATGCAGTGAGACATGAATAAAACATAGCAGTAGCACACAGTACCACAACTTTGTCTTAAATTTGATCACACTTTGTAGGCGGGTAAAGTGTACATATTTCATTAACCCATGTTTCACATGCAGATGCCTAACATGACATTGTTCATTTAAATGCATCTGTAAATATCTCTCTTTCCCTTCATCACTAACAGCGGATGATCACCAAGGGTGTACAGTGGATTCCGGTGCGGTGAGTGGTGACGCTGAGCCCTCCAACAGGAAACGTTGTGTTGACAAACTGTGAGGAGCTCCTGCAACGATGGGGCAGGGAGGAAATTTCTTTGTGCCAGCTGCCAGGGTAATTAGTTCCTCACTGAATTATGCATTAGCAGAAGTGTCAAGCAGTGTTCGAGTCAGGCAGGTACAGAGCGAGTGGATAGAAGAGAGCTGAGAGCGCTCATAAAGCGTAGCATTCCGTCAACCATTCCCAGCATAATGAAAAGCCAGGTTTGAGATTACCAGTAGAGCAGTAAACAACAGTGCAAAATGTTTTGTAACATAGGAAATTGAAAAATTGTATGGATTTTTATACCACACCAAACCTGCCTGTTATTGCCCGATCTCGCCACATCTAAGCAAAGCAAGGCGTTTCCATTACCCTTGGGAATGCGCAAAATTGAAATAGCTCAATAAAAACTGATAATGGAAATTTCGAAAAAAACACTCAAATATCACTAAAAAGTTTTGACGCTTTAATGAGGAGATTTTTCAGACGTTTCGATATTGAAATGTGTCGCAAAAGTGCTATGGAAGCACTTTTTCTGCAAATACAAGCCACACAGCGTGATGTACATGGTCCACTTATCTCCGAGAAAACATGGCGCGGTACGTGTAAACAAAAGAGGAGACATAGACAGGACAAAAAAAAAAGGAATAGAAAGTGTTTTATGGAGGTTCTGAATGTTCATCTTCCTGAAGTTGTAAAGCCAAGACAGCTGAAGGTGAAAGGTGAAGAGGCAGGGACGACAGTCTCTGGCTCCATCTGCTCTCCACAGCTCTGGGTGCCCACTCTGTAATGCACAGGCTTCAACAGGGTAAAGTGACAAATGCGCGTCTTTCGGTGGCGCTCAGGGATACTGATGATGTAATCAGTCTTTGAGACTCTTCCCTTCACATTATAGGGGCCTGAGAACCGTGGACCAAGTGCTGAAACAGGTGCAGGTAATAGTACAGGCACCTGGTCACCAGGCTGGTAACGGCATTCAACAGCTTTCACGTCAAAACGTTGCTTTGTTTTGGCCTGGGAGACTAACAGGGCTTCCTTTGCATGTGAGGTGGCAGAGTACAGACTCTCTTTACACTGGGTCACCAACTTTGACAGCTCAGTTTTAGAGGACTTGTGCAGCAACTGCCTTTTCATTATCTTTACCGGGCCATGCACATTGTGGCTGACACCAATAGTCTCACCACTATTGGAAATCGCAGAACAACACTTTGTTAGCGACTGGTCTTTCTTGGGATCACATTTTCAATCAATCCCATGCCCTTTGGGTCAACAGGACCCGACACTTTCTCCTGTCTCACTTTAAGGGCCTCACATTCCGCAATTAAGTTTTTCAGGTTTGAGACAATAAAAACATTTTCTTTCGGACCGAGTGCTCTGGGAAGATGCCTGCCCAACTTTTTGCCGTTAACCATCTCTGGAGAGGACCTCACAATGGGGCGGAGAGTCGCGCTTAATAAAATTCTTAAATTCCTGGACCAGAACAAGCTCTCTTAGTGAGGATAAATCACCAACTTTGCAGGCAGCACACCAACGATCAAATAAGACACATTTCTCCCGGGCAAAATCAAAAAAGGTTTGCGAATTCCTCCTCTTCAGGCCGTGAAAACGCTGCCTATACGCCTCAGGCACGAACTCATAGACTCTTAAAATTGCACTTTTAAGAAAGTCATAATTTAAACTGTTTTCAACAGACAGAGTAAACAGAGCTTCCTAAGCATTTTCTATCAACTAACATTGCAATAAAATTGCTGACACCTCCGGCGGCTAATTCAATGCAGATGCAATGCGCTCAAAAGCACCAAAGTAAGATTGAACTTCACTTTCACAAAATATGGGGACTAATGCTGAATACCGGGACATTTGTATTCAGCAGAAAAAAGTGGTTTTGGGGTTTAGTTACTCTTCAACGGTATAGGCCCAACTGTCATTACAAGTCATTATTTTTACCTATTGGTGGTTGTTAGAGAAATGACTTTAATTTTGCTATAGTGCATTACCTAATATGTCAGATTTTTCAGACGGATCCTCTATGAATGTTCCTGACTGTTGGTCATCTGTTTTATTTGTCAATAGTGAACTGTCAGTGTGAACAAACAATGGTTCAAAACATTTTACAGTCATTTTTCTGACTAGTGCAGTTCAGAGAAAGTTGTTTGCCTGCCCATCAGTTACTGCTCTACTATTACTGAGGTGGTGGCTTTAAGGTCAGCTCTTCAGCTATGGCCGCTGTGCTGTGTGAAGTGAGTTCATTGAGGTGAGGCTAATGTAGTTGATACCGCTACAGTTCGGCAGTGATAACTCCCCTCCAGGTTGAGCTATTGCTTGACATTTGAAATTAATCATTTTCACTAGACAGATCCAGCGCGCAGAACACAATGTGTGGTCCTTTTTTTTTGTGTCGCCATATCCAAAATGGAAAATTTATGATACATTTAATAAAATGTAATATAAGCAAAATCATCCATCTCCTCTGTTTCATCTTCTCCAGGCTACACTTCACTGAGCTCTTTGCCTGTCAGCACAAAAAAATCTTTCATTGCTACCAGTTGAACGAATTTAAGACATCTGTGAAAAACAGTATGGGTTAAATTATGCCTTGTTTCTTTTGTTTTGGCATAGTAAACTATTGTGTGCAGTTTGGGAATGTTTTTTGTGTACCTTTGTGACTTTTGGGAATAGTTTATCCAGGTATCTTAAATGTGACCAGTGATGCACAGAAAACTATTCCCATTTATTGATATTTTTAATGATTGCATTTTTCCTAATTCAGTTAAAAGGTGGAACTGTAGATTTTGTGTTTCAAATGACCTCAATGCATCACACACACACACACACACACACACACACACACACACACACACACACACACACACACACACACACACACACACACACACACACACACACACACACACACGCACACACACACACACACACACACACACACGCAATTAAACAATATTTATATATTTATACAAAAAGTACACAAAATGACAACAGAAATGCACAACAATATACGGAAAGGGTCAAAAAACACAAAAATACTCCAAAAAACATACATTACAGAAAAATACTCCAAAAAACATACATTACAGAAAAATACACCAAAAAATAAAATTATGAAAATGAGTCAAAAAAAGCAAAAAAAGCAAAAAAAAAAACATATGTATACAAAAAATACACAAAATGACAAGAGAAATGCACAAAACTACACCAAAAACCATACAAAAATACACAAAATGACTCCAGAATCACACTACAATGGCAACAAAAAACCAATAATTATACAAAAAATCCACAAAAAGACAACAGAAAGATACACAAATACATACGACTCCAAAAAACATACATTACAGAAAAAATACACCAAACAAAAAATATATAAAAATGAATTAAAAAAAAAAAAAAAACAACAAATATATCATGCGCATGTCCCATTGAATTACACCAGGGATATTGCACACGCTATTTTACTTTACACCCGCAAATATACCCCTTTACAACACTACAGAGTACTGAGTATGTACACCTCTTTGTAGATCCAACCTTCAAACACATACTCATTTGGCCTTAATAACAACTATAATTAAGCTCCCACTATAATAATACACTTTGGACAGACACTGTACTAGTTACATATAACTTTACTTCATTTTGCAACGGTTGGGGGCAATCAAATTGTTTAACTTCGGCATCAACACGTGGACAATGGCAGTAAGTTACTTCATTTCTCTTATAGTTGTGAATGCTTTGAATACTTTCCAGTATTAATGATTTATTGGATCGACAGCGCCAGTCATTTTAACGTAAGCTTAATAACAAACCTTAAGCTAACTAACTGCTAACAGCAATGTGGAGTCAGTAGCTTGCTGTCCTGGTAGTAGTTGGAACATTTGTTTGCTGTTTAATAAAAGCTTGAGGTTCTGTGTCTTTACTGACAGCGTTTAGACAGTAACATCGCTCCCCTGTTGTTCTATAGTAAGACAATCATGTATCTTGTTTTTTCTTTTTATTATCTGATTAAATTATTTTTAATACTGCTTTAATATCTATCTTGCTTTTGTACTACAGTACCTCTAAATTATGACTCTTAGTGTGTATTCTTCAGCTAATTTCAGACCTTCACACAAAGTAACTTAATGCCTCCAAATGGTGTATACAGTTGTAAAAATGTTTGGTACTTAATGCAACTCTAATTGACACGCCCTTCTTTTCTTTGGTATTTGTTCTTTATACACAGAGACATACCAGTATTCTGGCAGATGGAGAGATGTTGGCAGGTCAAATCTGCAAAGCGGACACTTATAAATGTCTCCTCTGCTCATACGAGGCTGCCAGGTGTATGTTATGGTAAAGAACCATATAAGAGGGCAATCATTTGTGAAGCATGCAGGTTTACTATCACTCATTCACAATTTCTATTTGTATTACTTCACCTGATCTAAAACAGGGGTGCCCAATCCTGGTCCTCGAGGGCCGCTATCCTGCATGTTTTAGATGTTTCCCTTTTCCAACACACCTGATTCAAATGATCAACTCATCTTCAAGCTCTGCAGAAGCCTGATAACAATCCTGGTCATATCGTCAACATGCCAGGTGAGTTTGATAAGCTACTACAGCATGTTGCACAGCTTCAGAGCTAAAGCAGCAACGACTTATACCCTCACATAACACAGTAGGCATTGTTTCAACTGTAAATATAGTCATAATAGCACATGCAGTGCCATTCTCTTAACATTTATTAACTCAGATATTAAACATAAACCTTCTTTTCAACAGTTAGTGAAATCAAAAGCCCACCCGAAGACTTTAACGGCCGTGTTGACATTGACAAATTCTGGGTTGCCGTTGCTACTGAAATGATTAGTCGAGGATTAAATTCCATGTGAGTATTAATAAAAGACAGGCTGGTTATGGATAGCAACATGGAATGCAAACTGATTGTGATTTCAGTTATTTGAACATAATGTCTAACACGCTACTCTCCTTATTTGCTTAAAAGATGGTCAGAGGAAGCCTTTTGTTGTGCCCCCAAGTTACCACCATTGGTCCCCCTGGATCGGCCCCTGCACCAGACAGTCAAATGTGGTCTTGAACACTGAATTAGCAAAAATTCAAAACCCCAAACTTTCAGATGACTGGGATGATGATGATGATGATGGTAAGAAAAATGAAAAAAGACTATCTGAACATGAAGGCAAATAACTGCTTGAAAAACACTGCACAATTATTTTAAGTAATAAAAAAAATGTGCTTTGTGAGCAATTTTAACTCACTAATGTATGTGTTTCCCAAATACAGGAAGTAAGGGCACTTTGTAAACAGTGTGATGGTGATAGCAAAGGCTCCAAGATGGATGTTTTCCTCAGACCTTAGGAGAAGATGTCAAACCGAGTCACCTCCAACAAAGTGTGGGGTGCCTCTGGTAAGTAAGTCAATGCTGAGATCATTTAAATAACTTTTTCTTTCTTTGTAGATTTGGGTTACAGGTCCAGTATGCACACAAATATTGATTACTGATATTATTTATTTTTTTTTGTGTTATTGGTGGCTGGGCTGTAATCACTTGTCCCTGCGGGATTGTGTATTCTCTGAAATGTATCCTCAGAGCAGAGAGTCCACGAGATTATGTTGCCCTTTTGCTCTCATGGTAACACTTTCACAATGTTGTGGTTTATGATTATGCAAGGGGGTTGGCACTGCATACAAATCATAGGCAGCCAGAGACTTTTGACTGTTTGCAGGGACGGTTTCTGGATCCCTCACCTGAAAACATCAAGCAAGCTTTAGATGGGAAGGTTCATGTAAACATGCTATGGCTGAGGCATCCAAAGATACCAGCAGATAAAGATGGTAATCCACTGACTGGGTCGTCCGAGCATTTTACATTAAGTGATGTGTTCCACCATGGGAACAGCAAACACGAGAGGGATGTTCTCAGACAGTTGGGGCTTGTGCCTGAACTTGCTGGTCTCATCAACAGCCAGTGCGTGGAACAGCTCTTTTCTGGGATGAGGAAAAACAAATACTTTTTGAATATGACCACACACCTCAACCCACATATACTGCACTACAACAACGTGACAAAAGGACAACAAAGCTAAAGAACAATATGAATAGAATGCTCCAGAAAACTCAACATTGCAGTATGATAACCATGGCAGGATAGTCTTGGGTATGTCATTCAATTATATCATGAATTCATTTTCATTTTTTTTTTTCCATTTCTGATCTTATGTGGAAAATAAGATGTAATATTTAACATGTTTAACAGCCCCTCCAGCTGTGATACTCACCAAGCCATCTGGCAGCAGTGAAGGACAATAGGAGCAACAGGAGTGTGAGTTAGCTGCTGAAATCAGCATTGTATTGTGGAATGTGAAATACGCCACAAGCTACTTTTCACCCACTGAAAAATTCAAATAAAATTCAATTGCACGCTTCTCTAATTTATTCTCTAAAATTGACGCGCCAGCGCCCCCAAGTAGGCTAAAAAAAAATAATAATTCATCGTAGAATCATGAAAATTGACACAGAAGTAGACCAAAACAAGACAAGTAAAAAAATATCAATCAGACCACGCCAAAAAATACACAGGAAATCCAGAATCTTGAATTGAAAATTGAGAATTGCGAAATTTTTGTATTTTAACGCACTTCTCCAAGGACATTTCACTGATGGGGTTCAAAACTGCTGGCAATCACCTGGAGACGTGGGACACCAAATGTCATTTATGAATTTTTGATAACTTTAACAATGTTTGCAGGGCGGAGCAGTTCATTTTGCGTCAAATGTGAATCAGTTGTTCAACTCCCGGCCCTAAACCAGCTCAATATGGAAAAACGAACATTGGCGCGTCAGCGCCCCCTACAGAGCGAAGATAATTTAATAAGGGAAAAATGTCTTATTTTAGCACACCTTTCCAAGGGTGTTTCACCAACAGGGCTCAAAGTTGCTGGATATCATCTAGAGAAGTGGGACACGAAAAGTTATCCATGGATTTTTGATAACTTTTGCAGTGTTTGCAGGGTGGAGCCGTGAATTTTGGCCAAAAATGACAAAATATTCAATTTTTGAAAATGTTTTTTTTAATGTATTTATTGCTGTGTTTCCTTTTTTTATTTACTTAAGACATTGCACACTCCCTTTTTGATTCAGCAAACGGATGGAAGCAGAATATATATAACATTTATTCTGTTGAAATATAATTTTCATTTACTTGCCCATACTCTGTGTTAACAGAAGGAGTGCTCAGATCTTATCCCCTGTCCCTTGGGGGACACTTGGTATGGATGATACTCAGGTTAATTATAGTATTTACGCATTCATTTATTTATTCATACATACATTAATTCAACAGTGCCACTTTGTTTGCCATTGTTAAATTAAATTATCTTATTATTACCTCCAGGACCAACAAGTGCACTTCACAAAATATAAAGTCCATTGTAAGAAATAAAGAACCCAACAAGATCCACATGAACAAGCAATTAGCGACAGTGAGAAGGAAAAACTCCCTCTTTTTTATAGGAAGAAATCTCCAGCGGAACCAGGTTCAGAGGTGGCAGCCATCCGCTTTGACTGGTTGGGGTTAGTGAACAGAAAGGGCGAACAAAATAGGATAGAAGGATAGTCCATCCGTGTCCCAGACTAGTTGAGCCGTGAACCAATGATCAGTCCATCCGAGTGTCCCAAACTTGTTGAGCCACGAACCATTGATCAGGAACTGCTATCTCCGACATCAAGACACCTGAAAAGAAAAGAGAGCAGAGGGCGAGGAGAAGGCACAGACTGCAGGAAAAACATGATACACTATGATACACTAGTGGTTAGGCTAATATTAATATTAAATATCATGCGGCCACCCACCATGCTCTGAAATGCTACCACTACAGACGAGGTTTCGTCTTGTGCTGGATGCACATAATGATCTCAGCGATCACTACAGAGGGGATGCTTGTCCGCTTAAATTATCACAATTATACGGTGTACCCTTTAGTAAATAAGCAGGTTTTAAATGTGACGATCTCTTGCAATGGTCTGAGGTGTTGACCACTTACGTGCCATGGTCTGTGATTGTGACCAAAACAACGAGACCATGTCCATTTTAGGTTACTGCTGTTTATATGCAGGATATATGCATTTGCAAATAAGTAGGCTTTGAGTTTATTTTTTTAGGATGCAGAGATTAGCAGCCTCCCATACTAAAATTGGGAGGCGAGGAGCCTGGTAGCTGAATGCTTTGCCTCCTGTTCTACTTCCGGACACTTTAGGAACTTCAGGAAGACCAGCAGACAGAGTGAAGTGTTCTGCACGAATAATAGGGCACTAACAGGTCTTTAAGATGTACAAGAGCTTGATCATGTAGAGCTTTGTAGGCTAACAGGAGGATTTTAAACTCTATTCTAGATTTTACAGGAATCCAATGAAGGGAAGCCAATGCTGGAGAAATATGCTCTCTCCTGTTAGTACCTGTTATTATTCTAGCTGCAGCATTCTCAATTAACAGGAGACTTTATAGTGAGTTACTGGGACATCCTGACAGTAGGGAGTTACAATAATCCAATCTAGATGTAACAAACTATGTAACAAACTATAACTATATACATTAGTAACTTGTATAAATAAAAGGGAACTAAATGAGCATTAATCAAGAGCTGGATGCCAGTGTGATATGCTTTGGTGGTGGGGTCCTTTTCATTGTGACATCTAATGCAGCTATTAATTCTTTCCATAATAAACCTACTTCTTGGCTTACAGAGTGTTCTGTACATTTTAAAGGGAGCACAATGTGATTTCAGTGAGGTATGTGGAAATAATGACACACTTCACATGTAAATACAAGTCCTTCTTTTTGACAATATATGAACCCATCCTTTGATTCTTTTTTTTTTTTCTGTCGGACAATATGCAGCAAATAAGGTTATGGTGGTGTCTTGTCCTCTTGCAGAGTTTTCCCATGCCATAAGTGACTTTAATATGAGAACACTTTCAATGACATCCTTTCAGATCACCAGTATTACTATAGAATGGACTACATGAAAAGGCGGAGGCAGCAAAAGGGACCACAGGTGGTTATTGATTTGTGATAAATCAGTACTGTTAAACTACTGTGAAAAGATTCAAATCTGACTCCTGCACTTCTCAGGTTGTAGAAAACATTGCAGCAAAAATGACACACTTGCATCCATCTCTGCAGATTCAGGTACTATATAGACTGCACATAAGAACACAAAAGGTTATGTCTCTCATCATGTTTTGTATTTGTTCTTCATTTAGCATAAAATCCAAAAATTGTATATTTGCTACTCTACTGCTTGACCTACAGCATTATTGTATATGACATGATGCATTCATTTTTTCATGATCACCAGCTATTGTGCTAATGATGATCTTTCCTTGTCCTCTGTATTACAGGAAGAAAATGTGTTTCTGAAGGACACTGTTGAGGCAGCAAGGTGGTGCAGCAAAGAAACTTTCAAAGGAAAAGTGTCTCTTCCAGAGATACTTCTGATGGACAAAGAAAACAGCAAAAATGGCAGTTAGAGAACTGCAGCAGAATGATGGCCTCAATGTGGAGCAACACCGTATCCTTCCAGAGCCTTTTATGTTTTCCTTTGTGTTGCATAGCGACTACGAGAGATTTTGCTTAAAGTTGGTGGACAAGAGGTGTCTGAAAGTTTTTGCTTCTTTTGAAAAGACATAGTATGTGTTCTCAATGGCACGTAAGCTTGGCCTTGTAGTTGTTTTGTTAGGTTTTGTCTTGTAGTTCTGGCAGCTCTTCAACAGCCCTTCTATGTTCACTTTGGCTTCTTACTGTTCATGATCTATTAATATTCTTAAGTTTGTATAATTAAAATATTTCCAAACTATATGTTGCAAAATCTGTGATGGACTGGCGCCCTGTCCAGGGTGTACCCCCGCCCAGCGCCCTATGAGAGCCGGAGATTGGCACCGGCAGACCCCCGCGACCCTGATAAACGGGAATAAGCGGGTATGAAAATGGATGGATGGATGGATGTTGCAAAATATACACCTGTTTATTCCCTACTACACTCATCCATTGTAAAAGTACAGCATTTGATCACTTCTTCAACTAAAGGATATTTGGCTGAGCAGCTTTCATGTGTAGTTTATATAGCTCACTTGAGGAGAAGTAACAAACCATACATTCGTGTAGTGTAATGCCAAATCAATTATAGCAGACCACTCTCTGTGTTCAATATGTACTGTATAATTTCTGAGGTTGTTATGTCTAAGAGGGCAATAGGTTAAGCTCAGGTTGTCAATGTAGGCATCTCCCTTAGAGAAACAGCCTCAACTGTTCAAGGAGGTAGGAACTTATGTAGCTAAAGCAATTCAGATTGGAACCACATACAGGGCCAAATACAGGGTTGTGACTATGCCAGGAGCATAAGACAGTAGGACATATGCCACAAATATATATAATGCTTAATTATATGGTACGATTTATTTATTTTGAGGTAGATTTTTCTTAACTGTATAAGAATCACACAGCATAGTCATAGTCATGCATTCTTGTTTTCATATACAGGAGCTCTGCCCTGAACTGTGGACTGCAGGGTACTTGGGATTTGTTGACAAGTTTGTTCTTTTTACTAATTCATTTGAAAGTAATGTTGCAGGAAAAACAGAAGACTGACCATGACCTTAAATGTGACCTTGAGCGAAGGCAAAAAGAGAGAGAGGTATCTTATTGTGTTTAGTGGAGGAGATCAGATCTGCTAGTTGTTTATTCTCATTTAAACCTCTTTTAAAGACACTTTTTTTTGTTTTAATCAATGTGCTTGTTAATCTATTTTAAGCAGTATCACAGGCTGGACTTTTTTCTTTTTTTTTTTAGTTCTTAAAGTATCATTTTGTTTCTCAGTATTGGTTTAATTTTACTTTGCTTTATTTAATTTAGCTTATTTCTTATCACATTTTCTGTTTTCCTCACATTTCCACATTTAATTTCTTTTATTATAAATACACTCTGTAAAGCACTTTGTAACCTTGATTTTGAAAAGTATAAACGAAGATTATCATTATTAGTGTCAACAAAATGAAAGTTATTAATGAATCACTCATAAAAAAGGACTAAAGCATTTAACAGGTATAGGCTATTTTTGTGGAACCAGATCATTTTAAGATTGTCTAATCATCTTGTCAATTTTGGTGGTAACTGTAGCTACCTAAGTTAAAGCCCTGCACACATTTTTCATTCACAAACCACACTGATGATGTGCACATTGAGATTAGAACTCAATTGGTTTGTTCTATTTAAAGAGTTATTATAACATGCAGAAGTAACCATTGGCAACATGCCATTTAACAGCCGTGTAATACAGATTATCTGATCATTTCTTCTGCATTGGTTGGACACTGGTTTATATTGTGTGCTCTCATATCCCAATGGTGTTAGCGTTAGGACAAGGAAGAACAGAATGCCAGCTTAAATCTGTCTTTGGGCCCACAGCACTTGGTTCTGTAATCTAGCTAGTGTGATTTGTTATCTTAAATGGAAAATTCTCAGATGTGGCTTTAACGCTGCGGGCCAAGGTAGGCTTCTTTACTCACCAATTATATTGTGTTCTTTTTTTTTTTTTTTTTTTTTTTTAAATATTGTCTTTTTTTCTCTTCACTCTACAGATTTAGAAAATTAGAATAAATCTAATCTCGTCTGCAGTGAAATTGGAACTACTAAGATTGAATGATTTAAAGAATTGAGCCTTGTGAAAGTACTTATTTGGTGTGCTCTGTCCTAAGAGCATTAATTTATTGTGAAACTTTAGTCATCTTATATGACAGTTGAAAGCTTTTAGAGACTAATGGTTCCAGTCCGTCTTACTCAACCATCCCCGTGACTGAATATAGACCCAAAGGTCAAAGCAGTGTTCCACTTTTAGTCTTTTTCACCTTTCTCATCAGACAAGGGATTCTCCATCATCAACAGAGAGCCATTAAGGCATCGCTTGTTTAATGGACTTGTCAGGAATCCATAGACAGGCCAAAGATTAATGGTAAAGACCAAAAATGAAGATGGTGAGGTGTGGGAGGAAGATACAGGATTGTAGGGTGGATGTCCTCCGTCTGCATTGATTCAGCTGTCAAATGGTGGATTTTAATCTGCTTTGGAACAACAAATTACATTGCCCTCAACAATAGTGTGGGTATATGAAAATGGCATATGTAACAAACTTGTCATAAAGTACTTAAAGCAAACAACACTTCAGGGACCTGATGTCAAGACTCAAGTCTAATAAAATAAAGTTTGATTGGTTTAAAGAAGAAAGCGGGAGAAGAATGAGCATGGCCTTCCCTGAAAGCTCAACAAGAACCATCGCTTGGCCCTTTAAGCACAGGAATAGATAAACCACTTTGCAAATGTGGGAATCTGTCTCAGTGTGATATGAGTTAATGATTTATTTGCAGTCTACCCTGCAGTGATGTGAAAAATCTTCAGTGCTTTCTTATTTTTTATTTATGGGGTCTCAGAAAAACAAGTATGAAAATGTATTTGAGGTGTGGGGAAAAGGGTGGTTGTTATTATTCTTCATGGGTTTTTTTTAGTCTCACACAAGCAGTTAAGGCAATTAATCAGTTTACCGCATAAAGATTGGCATCATGTCAAGAAATATTTTTTTTACATTTGACAGATGAATAATTCTGATTTTGATTGACAACTGCATTCCTTGATTAGTAAAGTAGAAAATAGAGACATATGCAAAACAAACCTTTTAAACATGTTTCAAAGATATCAGGGAGGTATTCACAGTTTCTGTCGTGTACACAGTGGTTTACAATGTAATCGTAATTCAGTATTTTCAGAAATCTCAGAGAATTCTGGGTGAAGATACTAAATTTCTGATGTAGAACAAGAGCAGTAATCGTAATAAATGTGAAATAATGGCTGATCGAAGCACAAAAATGACATTATATTTGCACTTACAAATAAATATAAATATAAATATAAATATAAATATAAATATAAATATAAATATAAATATAAATATAAATATGTTCACTAAAGTGTATCCCACTTTATTCTCTACTATATGATCTCCCCTTTCTGCCAAAACCATAAGGATTTATAACACTGTATTTTGTGTTCAATGGATCTTTAAGTAAAAGTTGAGGGGCACGTTTGAGCTACTATGTGGCCACTACAGTGAATCACTTTACATTTAAATTCAGGAGTGAAAAAATGGTTAGAAATATTCCTGTGTCTGCTATCGTCAGGATTTAACTGCTGTCAACGGGAAAAGTTCGAAATAGCAACAAATAATTTCCATAGAGACTTACATACTGTACATTGACTGCACATGTGCCAGAATTCACTACCAACATTTGTTTTTTGTGCCCAAAGACAAACTCCGTGAATAGCAGTGAAAAACTGTTGGACCCATGAGTATTTATTCCAAAACCATAGTCTTCAAGAATGATGTTTTCATATTAGCTTTTCACTGATATAAATAAATAAAATGCAGTCTCTGTCAAGAAGTTTCCTTTGGGATTTTTCTATCACTGCTTCTATTAAAACTCCAAGCAAATTGTGCAAATAGACATTGAGTACAGTATTCAGCTCATGAAATAAAATATCCCTGTAATTGAAAATATACATTATAGCCTCTCTTACTTTATCTCAATCCAAGGAAGCTGTTTCATTGGAAGAATTGGTTAGAGCAAAGTGTGACTCTGACTTTTGAATGTTTGACGGTTCCAATCTAACAGATAAATGAGTGTCACACACAGGCTGATGCCGACTCTGGCATAACGGAAGGATGACACATGATTCCTCTGTATCGAAAACATAAAAAAAATAAATAAAAAGAGCTGTTCTCCATCATGCTTTTGGTGGAGTAAGATGGTCTGGGAGAAACCGTTAAGGCAAAAGTAAATTTATATGGGAGATTATGGCTTAAAACCTCAAGTAGAGCTTGAAACGGCTTTATTGAATGTCAGTGGTACAGAGATTTCATATTAAAGCTGTTAAATTGGAACTTTATTTCATAAATCTCGACCAAACTGTTTGAGGTATGATCAAAACAGAAAAAGCATTGACGTATTTCTCATCAAACTGCTGCTACTTCAGGAGCAAACAAAAATGGGGAATAGCAAGGGAGGTAGGAAATAGAACTTTTTCAACTTTGGCCCTCTGAATGAGGCTGAAGGAATGTATATCACTGTAAACCATTATAAAGAGATGTTTTCATAATACTTCCCCTTTAAATCCATATCAGGTCAACCTACAATGCTTTTTCTGCCAATGTTTGGCCCACAGAATCTTGATCAAACCATGAGGCAGATCTTTAAAATACAGGCTTTCACATACTGATAAGGCTGTCTGCGCATTTCCAACAAATTCAGTTGACCTAACATACATTTCTTTTTGGATTGTGGGAGGAAACCAGATAAGAAAACCCACACAAGCACAGGGAGAACATGTAAAGTCCAGAAATAAAGGTTTCTGGATAGGTCTCCAGGTCATCTTGCACTGATGCAGAAATGCTAACGATTCCACCCCTTCATGCTGCCTAACATCTTTAAAAACAAGTGCATGTATTATATTTGAAATGTACAATTTCATTTGGACGTGCAGGTTTGAAGAAGCCGAAAATCCTTCTTTACTGTGACAGAGTAGGCGTATATGTGTTACAGATATACAGTATGTCAGATGCAGACCACATGCGGGGCTGTGCAGCATGTTTTCAGAGTTTAAAAAAGAGGCAAAACTCACTCACCAAAAAAAAAATCTCTTTTTTTTTTTAAGATACTAACTTTTCAAACTTTCAAGCAGGATTTTCTCTTGCAGCAGCACTTTTTGATGGCTTCAGTTTAAGTGGAATAGTTTGAGACCTTCCCGGATGTTTTTGTATATTTATTTGTATATATTTTTTAGAAATCACCTCTGGATTTTTCAAGAGACTAAATGATATTTTGAAATAGTTCAATACAAGCATTGCAATAGCTTCTTCTTTTCTCTGAAAAAGTCTCTGTCAAATTGTGTAAAAAACATTGTTTTTTCTGCACTTTGCACTGAAAGAGTTTTCATGATGAAACCTTGGCTGTTATCTTGGCAGCAATCTCTTTCAATACCATCCAGGACAGTTTTACATATACGTTTGTGCTTTGTCTGAGACGGTTGCCTATTAAGTGTAGAGAGGGTATTTGTTTTCAATGCAGCATGTATAGCAACGCTCAATCAGCCACATTATTACAGCAACAGTTATGACTGTTATAGTAATATAGTAATCAATGCAAACACTCTCAGGACAAATTACGTCAAGGAAAAACTAAATCATAACCAAATTAGGCTTGTGAGGTCACACCTCATACTGATATCTAGACCTTGCAAATGAATGAAGGAGAACAACAAACACTATGATTTTTCAGTTTCAGTTTATTTGTTTCAGTCTAACAAAAACATTAATCACAATTTAAAAATATATAACAAGACTGAAACAGGTAGAAGCAAAAATACTTCAGCCAGTTGCGGGTAAAAATCAACTTTGGGGTGTAATGCCAGCTAATGACAAGTTAGCAAACACTGTTGCCATTCAACGTGTGACAACAACATACTGTATGAGCTATGTCTATACTTCAACTCAGTGTCCGCTGACCTCCTGCTTAATGTTAAGCTCATAACAAGTCATGTTTGTAGACAAAATGTTGAACTTAAGCTTTAACACCAGATTTAGAAGGCACACATTTGCATTTACACAGGAGTGCAACAGATTGACTAGCTCAGGACTTTACTGCACCCTGCGGCTCAGGAGCCACATGTGGCTCTTTGACTCTTTTGTAATGGCTCTCTATAGCTTTAAAAAAGAAGAAAAAAAAAAAAAGAAAAAAAAAAAAAATATATATATATATATATATATATATATGAAATAAAGAGTTTTTTCCTTTTTTTTTACAGAGGCTATTAATGATTATTGACAAATAAAATGTACTATATATATATTATTCAAGGTAATATTGTGTTCAAATTGGCCCTGAAAATAAAAGGGTGTTGTATTTTGACAAAGTGTATGCTGTTTAATTTTTTTGAAGTACCGGTTTAAGCACCGGAACCATTTAAAAAATACCGAGTATGCACCGGTATTGGACAAAACCCAACCGATACCCAACCCATTACAGGTGAACTCTTTTTTTTTGGGCATATATGGACCATATGTGCAATGCAAAATTATTTAATGTCCAATGACAAAATGAATTGTACTTACTGTGTTACTCATTATGAATGGCCATTCATATTTTTCTTATGTCTATTGTTGTTAATGTTGAATTTTGTTTTCGCTATTATAATACTGTGTGTGGAATCACAAAAATCTAAACCATGTTCAGTGTCTTATTCTCATCTCCTAGAGTCAAACCATAGTCTTCTGAGTCTGGCCCAAATCATGACTGTATCGCTATCTGTAAGTACCTAAACTGTACTTTAAAGAGGATAGCGTACATGCTATATTTGGTATCGGAGAAGACAAATGGAGCGGCGCAAAACAAACATTAGTTGCTGAAATTAAGTTGTAAAATTAGTTAGGAAAAACAAACATGTTGAGATATTTATCGAGTGTTGAAAAACCTGAACTGCAAAAAAGGGAGGCTGCTGCTGACACAGGGGAAAATGAAGATGAAAGAGGGTCTGAAAAGAAGAAGAAATTGAGAAGTTTTAATACTAAATAGATGTCGAGTCGTGAGTGACTGGTATTCAATCATTTGTTCACCTTTAAAATGTGCACTATTGTGGGGAGGGGGATTTGTTTACATTTGAAGAGCAAGCATGTTAAAACATTTTTCTCTCTACAGTACATGTAATTCTTAGCAATGATTACTTCTATTATTTCTAACTTCAAACATTGTTCCAGGGATCCAATTTTTATCTGAGTTAAGTTTGTTTATTAAGTTATGAGAATAGACTTTATAAAAGGTTCACTTCTCCGACACACCCACAGTTCCATATCGCACCTTTTGGGCATTGTTGCAACTTTGTTTTTTAGAATAAATGTTTATATTTTTACCATTTTAATGAATTTCTCAACTAAAATAAAAACCATTTAAAAGAAACATGAACGCTTAAATCTGTTCTGTCACTCATAATGTTGTTTATTTTTAAATTTGGCTGGTTGAAAATCTGGTTGGCTGCTTTAAGAATCTACTAGCCTTGCTGGCTGGTGATCTAAAAAGTGAATTTAAAGCCCTGCTTCTAGCCCAACATAAATCATTACATTCAAGTTACCTTTCACAAATAATACGCACACACACAAAAAAAAGAAAAGAAATGCAAGCATTCAACAAAGTAAATTTAACACGTTATACTCTTACAAACATATTTCTACTGCTTTACATACATTTCTAAAATACCGTATATTGTGACATTTTATTTTTGAAAATAAATAGTGTATCACTCGTTTTTTATTTCTTCATCAACATTATTCCACAATTTAACCCCAAGAACAGACAGACATCTTTTTTTTAGTTCCAATCTTGCCTTTGGTACAATAGATCTAATAAATGGATCCCTTAGGCTGTATTTGCTAGTCTGTAGATAGAAGTATTTTTGAACACCTTATGGAAAAGCATTCATTTTACCTTTGAACATTAATTGTGTTATTTTATAATAAACAATGTCTATACATTTCAAGAGTTTTGGTTTAACAAATATTGGATGTGTATGGAAATAATACCCTGCGTTGTTTATCAATCATACAGCCTGTTAAAAGTGTCAAAGTATAATAAATACTTTTTAAACACTTCGTGTGAATTGCATCAAAATCCTATACATAGATTTAGTGTAAGTTTGTGAAAATCGTGGGAATATGAAAACAGGGTAAACTGTAGCACACAAATATGTACACACGCAAATTAGTAAATGAGTAAAACAGACAGGAAGGAATGCTTAAATCTAGGCAAAAACATAAATTAGGATATCATTTGCAATATGTAATTGTAGGGACGGAGAAAAAGACACTTCTAAAAGTTATGTCAGCAAATATGTGGCTATGCAAACACTCTCTCTCTCTCTGTTTTGATTCCCTATTCTTCTTTGTCATTTGAGCTGAGAATAAAGTCCTTGTTAATACTGCGGTGTTGTCAGAAGCCTATGAGCTTTAATCCAAAAGCTACAAGCTAGAGGAGACAGAGTGTCTGGGTCTGTTTTTCACTTATATTGTTTGGTTGATTGCGAGGGCTCAGTTAACTCACTTTCCTATTGAAAAGCCCTTTCAATACCTCTCCAGAGACCCCAGGGTATCTTTAGCTGAAGGTGTATCGCTCATACGGCGACAAATGTTCTTTCGTTCTTTTCTTCTTTAAGATGTGAAGGCATGTTGTGTGCACTGCTTGCCAGGAATCCAACTGAGAACTGAGTTCAGACTGTGGTAACGTAGTGCCAGTGGCCTCATATGATCATAAACCCTAGTTCAAAATGTGGGAATAAGTTCTGCAGGCTTAACTTAAGCTGACACTTTGAAAGTACTCAAATCTCCAGCTGTTTTTACCACTTAAAAAATCTTATATACATTTTTTTTCTCGTTATCATAAAAAAAAATACAACATGATAGTGAGAAAAATGATTTTGTCAATTTCAATATTTCACTCGCTACCCTGCTTTATTTTAGGAGTCTCTTTAATTCACAACAAACAAGTGTTTTATAATAGATATTTAGTTCACAGAGAAAATTAAATTGAATTTCATCTCATTCCATAATTTATCCTATATTTTTCTTTTTTCATTTCTTTTTCTTTTTTATTATTCTGTTTTATAATGTATTGCACTGTTTTGCATTATTCTGTTTTTTATTGTAGCCTATAAGGCACTTTTAAATAAAATGAATTATTATTATTATTACTACTACTACTATTGTTGTTGTTGTTGTTGTTGTTGTTGTTATAAAACTATACAGATAATTGCTACAAAATAGAACATAGGTGCACTTAATTCATTAAGGATTTAAAGATATTAATTCAAACACTTAAAAAGAAACTATGAGGTACTTTATTTGTACCAGGACAATCATGATTGGTTCATCCTGCATTGACAAATTGTTTTACCAAAATATTTACAAAAAAAATAAAAAAAATGGTAGTTGCTGCAGTTTTTAATTATAAGAAAACTTATTTCATATTGCACCACATTTTTTGGCTATTCATGCTTAATTTTTTTTCCTTCATTTTTTAGGAGGGACTTGACAAATAATCATCTATGTCTATTTGATGAATTACAGACAGACAATAAATTGCCATTCTGTGTTATCAATCTTGGAAAAAAGTCATTATATACCATAATTAAAACCGGCATTGAATCATATTAAAACAAAACTTGTCGTTATATGTCTCTCTCTCTCTGAGCATAAGGTAAAAAAAAAAAAAAACTACTAAAGCAGTGCAGAAGTCGCAGTCTGTAGTGCAATTTTGAATTGGATTTACAGCAAAAACAACATTTGTTCAAGTGAACTATTCTCATAAATTCTCCTTAAGACACATAGAGGCATTTTGGTGCGACTCCATCTGGAAAGGCAGACGCTGATATGAAGATAACTTATTTCAAGTGGATAGAGTGTCTTGTTCATATATAACAGTTATCAAAAAGGCACTATTAAGTTAAATGTGAGCAATAAAATTGCCCTTCTTGCAGGAATATGCAAATACAACAGCTGCTTATTGTGGTCAATGGCTTTTTTCATGGCATGGATAGTGCTGAGATTATCTGTCAGTAATAACAGGAGGACATCAACAATGGAAGGAAAAGTAAAGAGACATAATGGCAAGCTGAGGTTTCTGTAATGTAGACAATGTTTTGACAAGAGGGCATTTATCAGTAAATATAAAACTGAAACAGGCAATTGTCAAATAAGAATAAGAAGAATAAGCAGCAATTGCTGTCTCTCTACCAAAAAAGGTAGACTTTTAATGGTTGCCTCTTCTGTGTGGTTGTCAAAGAAAGAAGAGTGTCCATTTCTGATGTCTAACCAGTTCATGCTCTGGTGCACCCATTGAGTGACAGCACTGATGTGTCCTCTGACAGCAGCACAGCTCTGGTTGTGTGTGTAAGGCCCAGTAAGGACCCTCCAGCTGCTCGAGGAGCTGAACCTACATCACAGGTAGGTTAGGATGTTTTTTTTTTTTTTTTTTTTTTTTATCATTTAAGCATTTAAAAAAATTATAATAACTAAAAAAAAAAAAACAAAAAAATTAGTTTTTTGAAAATGTCCCCCAGGAAACGGTTTACTGTCAATGCGGTTTTGTAACAGCTCTTTCACAGTGAAAATGACATAGAGGAGAATGTGTCTGAGACAGATGATTGTGTTGAGGAGGACCCTGATTTTGACCATGATGGTTGGTGCTGCAAGAAAGGTCATATGATCACCACAACCAATAGGGTTCACACTATTTTGCTCATTAATGTTGTCAATACATTTGAGATGATTTGGATGAAAAGTATTTAAGATGAAGTAATTGTAATTATAAAGTTTGGCCTGATTGTGGCACTAGAGAACAGATCAAGGTTTCATTATCAAGGAGTTATTTAAATATTCAACAATTAAACAAAGTGCCTGACACAAAGACTTTGTGGAGGAAAATATCCCTGGGTAAAATGTTAGTAATATTTGAGGATAATAGGAGGGTAAGGAGAGGTGATCTGTACAGGGCAGGGGTGCAAAACTCTGTTTTGGGGGCTTTTTGTGGGGCTTCATGACACTTTCAATGAATCCCAGGGCATTGGATTGAAAGACATCTTGAACTTAAAGGGTTTCATCATTTCAGCAAATGTGTTTGAGGTCCTTACTAAAAGCAACAATCATTAATCCATCTTAAAAAAGTGCACGTCGGTTCATGTGCTGCCTTGAAACCATTTTGCAGTTTAAGTATTCTGTGTTTGTTATGTCTTTTGAAGTGTAAGAGCAAGTTGTCCTTCGTTCATCTGTATGATATAATTGATTTGATTTGATTCTTTTCAACTCTGTTGGTGCAATAACCAATCCTACAGATAACAAGGTCTTTATGAACTGCAGTTAACCGCCTTGCAATTCATGTGCTGCTAATTGGGTATTCATCTCTACCCAACACTGTGACTGCAAACCCAGGTAACACTTTGGTCTCTGCATTAGTCATCCATTGCTGAAATAGAAAGAGTTACAAATGTAACCAAAGTTCTTTGAATCTTCAATGACCACTAGAGTTCTCTATCACTCAGATTTTTATTTATTTTTATTTTTTTTGACACTGTTCCCAAACAGGGGTACGCGTACCCCTAGGGGTACAGGAGCACATTGCAGGGGGTACTCAGAAATATTTATCAATTCATTTCAAAATAATCAGAAAATGTTCCTAGATCTATTTTTTTTGGACAAATTCACCACAAATTAACAGTATTATTGCTCAATAAAATATTATTTTTTCTTGTCATTTATTGAAACAGGATTATTTTATGCTGTAAAGGCCATTTTATCACACATTTGACAATAGGAGGTTAAATATCTCATCCTAAGCCCCTCCCACTTGTGAGTGTGCACACCTGATTCTTTTAATGACACTAACCTGTCACTGTGGGTGAACTGGGGCAATGGCAGTGCCTGTTTAGCAGCATACAGTAGAAAGAGTTTTTTCCCCACAATTTGGACTGAACTTTGATGTGCAAATGTTTGGATGGACAGCTGGTAAGAACCTCCAAATATCCACAGGTTTCATATAAACTTGGACATTGTTTAGCATGAAACTTAAGTTGAATGCATTACTTGTTCAGTTATTTGTAAAGTTTGGCACATTTTTTTTTTATTGTTAAATGGGCAATTCAAGGAATGTTTATTGAGTTTGATGTACTTGATTAATTTAAATATTTATTCAGCTTATTTCAGGTACCATGTTGACTCTATAGTTAAAACTAGATGTGGTTGATGTGAAATACAAAAAGGTTTTAATAAAATGGTTAAAAGTAGTTGTTAAAATAACTGTTTAGAAATGATATATATTGCTTAAAAATGCTGTGGTTTAAAGCTGTTTAAAAATACCTCGGTTAAAGTTTATTAAGTTAACGTACTTTCAACAAGCTTATTTTCTTGAAAAACGTGTGGTTAAAAAGAATGAAAATAAATATTTGATCTGTTTCTGTAAGACAAATACTATACTGTACACACATGCTAAATACTGTTCAAATGCAAGTTAAAATACCAATAATTTAATATCATAATCTAAGATTGGAAGTTGAAAACCTTGTATAAAAAAAATGGTACTGATTTAAATCTGTAAAATAAAAATTAATGCTTGGAAAAGGTAAAGAAGTTTATTAGGAAAACTACATTTCAAGGATCAAATGGTTGTCTAATTGTTCTCATACTGTGTATTTTCCTTTTGAGGTTTTTCACCTACGCTGAGTACCTATATTCAAACAATACATTGAATTAAAGTAATTAAAAGTCTGGTTCTTTGAGTGAAGTCCAGTTACATCCAGTGAAGAACAGAACAGAACAGTTATTTTCAAGTCAAGAATTGCACTAAATCAGATTCGACAGTTTTCAGTTCTTTTGTAAACTTTTATTCTTCACTAGATTCAATTTATTTGATATTTTTTAAACACATTCACAGGATTAATATAAGTAAGGTATTTTTGTTGGTTCCAATGTTTCATCATTCATATTTTAATCAATATATCACATTATGCAAGAAGATCCTGGGTAGACACTTGTTTTCTTTTTGTAAGAAGTTTACATGTTCTCCCTGTGCTTGCGTGTGTTTCTCTGGGACCCAAAACAGTCAGTAACCCTGATATCTAGTTTAGAGTTGAAGTTATTTTTTTCGTATAGTGATTTGATATAGTATTTTCTTTTGCTTATAGTAGTTTCTATATGGAAGTGTCTCCCAGTACGTAATGCATATCTATATAACGGCAGTCTATCCGTACGAAAGATGACTTTTCTGGACCTTTTCTACATAAGCCTAATGTGCCATGTTATCACTGTGTCAGGGTGCATGGCTGAGTGGTCTAAGGCGCCTCACTCAAGGATTCTTCCTTCCACTGCCGTGGGTTTGAATCCCACATTTGTGCTTTCATTTTAACATATTTAACAGGGCCAAATTCCACCATTAAAAAAACATATATGAAAAAAATGAACATTTTAGGGTATTTTCTGTGTTAGGGTTAGGGCTAAAATAAAAGGGTTAGCGGGGTAGCTAAAAATAAATATGAGCTAAAATAAAAACTGACGCAAATTTAAGTCATGTGGTGCATCTCTCACATGACCTAAACTGGCCAATGAGGGGCGCTGCATACGGATAGACTGCCGGTAAATTGACATGTATTACGTACTGATAGCCACTGCCATTCTATTTCTCTCATTTCAATGATGAGTGTGTGTTTGTTGGAAAAGTTAGAGCTTTAAAGTCTTACTTTGATTGATTTGAGTTAAAATGATGATTATCAATGACCTTCAAAAACTAATTTTAATCAGTGGATGTAATACATCATAAATCCTCAACAGCTGGTGCGAAGGGTTTAGAAAAGGTTTAATATGGTTTAAATTGCCTCTTTGGAAAGATTCAGCATGCAATTCTTTTTTTTTTTTTTTTCTTGTCTGGGTGGAGGATTCTTGCTGAGAGGATTTGTAAGAAGTGATGTCTTGCATAGCTTTTCATGAATTTAGCTCCACATAATTCATTATAATTGAGCAAAGACACCCAATTCTTTTTTATGAGAATTGCTGCCAAAATGGAGGTCTTGCCAATTTTACATCATAGCTGGTACGACAACACATATATTTTCTTTCAGTCGAACAAAGATGACTCTTATATTTTACTACGGTGCCATCAAAGCCTGTTTGGTTGGGATTCAAAGGGAAAGACTTATGCCCCTGGGGAAGCCAAGTCATAAGGGAGAAAAGTTGGGCTGTGCCTTTGAAGCCTGAGTAAATGAGGCGCTTTTCTTCATATGGGGAGTGGAGAAGAGAATGTGTGATGATGCCTGTGATGCACACACACCTGCAGATTGATCATTTTACAGCAAGGACAAGTGTCACGTAACTTGAACATCCTAGTTTCAACGACTCATGTTGGAATGCGGAGGTGAGGTGCAACAGCAGAGGCAGGTTGCTACATAGCACCTTTTTTTCCAAACAATCTTAACACAGGCAGAAGTGAAAATTATATTAAAAGTGCAAGTGAAGTTAAAATGTCGTTGCAATGGACTAAATCTTCACTTTACTTCTCCTGCGACAACATTTTAAGAGCTGTTGGTTTTCTTCAGCAAGTCTGTAGTGCAACTGGAAGCAGAACCTATTGATTGTAATGCATTCCGATGGCAGTCCAGACACAGTATTTGTCTGCACGACTGTCTTGGACTGTGTGCAAATTGGCACTCTGAACACCAGGGTGCTTCATAGAAAATGAGTATTGCAAACAGTCAAGCTGCTTCTATATGAGTGGAAGTAATCGTTGAACCCTTGAGATACTCCAGAGCAACTTACCTGTACTAGAGCGATAAAGAAAACATTCACAGATCTATTTACACGTTACTTTTCTCTTGTCCCAGACAGTAGACATTTTTAAAAAAAATGAATAATACATTTTGAGACCTCATTCAAGAATTGGTCATTCCCAGAAAGTATGAATTGATTAAAGTGCATTTGATATTTCGGAGTTTGTGGTTAGACTTTCCTAATACAAATATGTCCAACTAGCCAATGTGCTGACATGGAAGGCAGAATTATGACAGGATTTGCACAACCTTTTTACTGGGGTACGTTTGCACATGTTCATGCTGAAGCAGAAAATATCATTTCTCGCTATTGTTCTCATGTCCCAGTCGTTTGGTGTTGGAAGTGCAAAATGGAAGTAACAACTTGTTTTCCTCCTGCTTTGTTTTGTGTCATGGTTTCCAGCTGGTGACAGAATTAGTTCTTTTCAGCTCAGCCATGCAGCAAACGATATGGGGACCAGATTCAAAGGGCCAATGTATGATACAATTAACATATACAAAAAAAAACAATTCCCATCATCTAACCACAACTATCAAGGAGGTGATGTTTTTGCTGGCATTTTTATTATTTATCTATCTGTGAACATTGATCCTTTCATTGATTTTTTTGACCCGCTTGCTCCTTTTTTCAGAGGCGGGGGTCTGCTGGTGCCTATCTCTAGCTCTCATTGGGCTTTAGTTGCCTGTGGACAGTCTAACTTAATAACTAATGGATGGATTTTGATTACAATATCAGGAAATGTCCAAAATTAGATAAAGGAACAAGGTGTTAGATTTTTGGAGTTTGTTTTATATTGCGCTTTGTTGGAATGTCAATGCTAAATAAATATTTTCATATTTTTAATTGATTTATTCTTTGAAGAATTAATATAAGTGTATACAATTTACAATGTTTTAATTTTAGTGGTTAGTACACATTCAGAGCCAAAAAAATAATAATTTCATTGCATCCCTAATGGAAACTCCAGCATCATGTTTCATTTAAATCTGAAAAAAGACACAATATTACAGTACAATGTGAACAATGTCTGCCTGCACTTTAAAATGTTGTCGTCATCCAGGGAACTTTGCTTTTACTCTGTATTATTTTATCTGCACTGTGCTGTAAGTTAGCGGGTCAGAAGATGGATGGATGGATGAATGGATACATTCTAAGTTATAACCATCCAGTCTTTTAAAAGCTCTTCTTAGGGAGGTTTAAAAACAAAAACAAATCATGTTTTATTGAAATATAAGTATTTATGCCAGAAGGCTGCAGGATGTAGGAAATCATTTTCAGCAAATTGTATTTGGCACATAATGAATTAAAGTCACTACCTGTGCATTATATGGCACAAGAAAGATAATGCTGACACCAGTGTAGACAACATGACATATAGTTCACTCTGGAGCATGTAAATATACCTAAAACATATACTGACAATTGTTACTATGCTGTATGTAACTTTTGTAGCCATAACTATTGAACTTGTTCAAACCTGGTGGTGCTTTTTTTGTTTTACATATATTACAGAACTGTAAAAATAACAATAATCATTATTGTATGGTTTGTGGTCTAAGTCAATGGTTCAATTGAATTGTTCATAATTAATGAGTGAACTGATTGATAATCTTTCGACACATTTATTTAAACTACTGTGGGTTCTCCAAGGCAATGTGTTAAACTAAAACATTTCCTTTAATACAGTGTGACTGTAAAAGGTGATTTTATATTTGCCTAAAATAATACAGTGATCAGGTTACACGTATTCTATCCTTTTGTGTCTTTATTTGCATGTTTGGTGTTGAAGTAATCCAAAGTAAACGTTACATTACTTTAATATAGTGATACTTTGAGTAAGTTACTGATTCCATTTTTTAACAGGTAACTTGTAATTGTACCGGATTACTTTTTAAATGTAGCCCTCTCAACCCTGTGGACTTCTATCTCTCCTCTCCGCTGCTCTATCGCTCTTCTACTTTGTGGAAGAAAGCGATACCGTGTGTTATTGTCGAGCTGCTGCTACAAAAACTACATTCAAAATAAAAGTGAAAACAGTTCCTATTATGTAGTCTTCAATGTTGTAGCCCAAAATAAAAAAGTATATGTGCTTTTTCTCGATAGACGTGAATACGTCACGTTCGCCCTCTGTCCAATTCAATCAGATTCCTTAACCCCCAGACCTAACACGGAATTGAATAAAGCAGAATAAACCTGTTTTTCATATAAACCTCAATTTGGAATAACTAATTCCGAATTAAAATACATCATGTCACCGTAGCCAATCAGGATCCTCCGATCCCTCTGTTCAGCTCCATGAGCTGGTTCTACAATACCTCCTGCTGGTGACTTTGTGCATTGCCTGCTTTAGTCATTGGTTCTGCTTCACTTTCTGTTTAAAGCTGATATCCAGAGTTTCTGAGGAATGTCTCGATGTCCCGCCCTAAACAGCCTCACTTCCTCCCACTGCCTCTGTCAATCTACCAGAAGCCACACCTCTATTTTTCTGCACACGTATCGCGGAACATAATAAGGTTGCATCGGGTCACACTGATATAGGTTTATGGGTCAGGTAAGAGCCAAAATCATTTTTACCTGTTTGCTGTTGTGAAATGTGGCCTTGTTTCCATGAACAGTTCCGCGTTCACTTTGATTGACACACTCCGCTACAGGAAGTCAAAGCCTATTGGCTGTGCGGTCACAGCGCTCGTTTCAATTTGTATAGTGGTCTATAGGACGAAGGCGGGACTTTTATACATTAATGTATATGAAAAATCACCGGCAGTAGACATAGTAAAAGACTAGTTTTTTCACATTTCAAAGGAATCATACATCAACATAGATTTCTCAGAAACTCCGGATATCAGCTTTAAGTTTTTGAAGTTGAATGATCATTTTTTGGAACCATGATGAAGATCACGATCCAGATAACTGCTAATATCTGGCCAAAAAGATATTTAGTGCTTGCAGAGGTCTGCACTCTCTGGGTGCTGTTTGTTTAAATGTGTTAAGTGTTTCAATGATGAAACATGTATAACTTATGAGAAAACAAACAAAACAAGAAACATTGAATGACAAACTTTTAACTTTCTACAGTTTTCATTGGGACGAGGCACTTCCTGGAACAGATAAAAGGTACCAAGCGAGGGCAGGAATTATTTTGCCCAAACACCCCAGGAAGGAGGAAGAGGACAAGGTACTGTAAAAGACTCAACCATCACAACTAACCTTAACAAAATGCATGTGAAGTCTTTCAGCCCGACTATTTATAATGATTAATGCTGCAAACTCTTGTAAATGTTCCTTTTTAATTGTATTTCTCACATACAATAAATCTTTATCACTCTGCTGTATAAGATATTCCCACCATAATTGACTCCAATAAGTTCAATAAACCCACTATAATAAATGTGTTATTGAACCTATTCATTACATCAACCCCCGCTGTGTGTACCATTACAATTGAGCACTTTATTAAAGGTAAGGTTCAATAACACGACAGCGTGTCATTTTAAATGTATCAGACTCTCTTCATAAAGGGTTTTTTTGACACTTGAATGTTAAAAAATGGCTCCAGTAGAAAAATGTGCACCAAATTGTTTCAAAATACAAATTGATTCTAGCAAAAGCCATAAAGTGTGCTATGACAATTTACCTGACATTTGGTATTGGGTTCAACGCTCCTGTTTAGGTCTGTTTACACCTTTTTATGTTTTACTATTTTGCCATGGAAGCATGACTGTGCAGATTTCACTAGCACCTGAAATAAATAAGGGTCAGATAAAGAGGGGCAAGTGTCTAATGAAGGCATTGCCATTCAAACACACATAGAGGTGATTTAAAACATGAAGTCATTTGTTTCATAGCTGAATTTTACAATTCAAGCCTTAAATACTGAAATGAAAGTAAACACACTTTCGTCTCCTCTTGGCTCAGCTCTCCTTGTGAAAAGTAAGTGTTTTGGGACCATCTTTTAATGTGTCATTGTGCACTGTATATTCTGCTTTTTGTTTTGATGCTATTTTCCTGGGGATGATTATTTCTTAGGATTACCCTTTTTAGATGAGGTGTTTCCTCCCTTCAACCCTGTGACATTTAGTGTCATTAATTCCAATTGAGCTTTCCTTTTATGGGTCGGCTGTCTTTAATTAAAACATGAAACAGCAGTTTTCTTCACCTTTTGACAACACCTCTGATTGGTAAAATGGGAGCAGAGACATCACAATATTGAGAGAGATGCTGAAACCATCTCATTGCTTATAAAAACACTGAATACAAAACCAATTTCCTGCTGGTGAGAAAAATGTAATTGTTTGGCATCTTGAAAAACATAAGAAACATTTAAACACAACCTTATTTTAAGCACACAATTGTGTAAACTACATATGCCAATGTTTACTCAGTGCTCTATATATGCAGAAATGTAGGAAGTTTCTACCATTGCTTAATTGGGCTTTTTACACGCAAACATCAAGTACAGTATACCATTATGATGAGGTTTTGTACAATAGCAGGAGAACATTTTTATTACCTTACCTGGTAAGGGTCAGCAACAGTTCTGTCATCAGGGGCCTCATTTATGAAACTGTGCCTAGGTAAGATCACTTCAGCTGGCGTACGCTAAAAACCAGGAGGTGCATATGCAAAAAAAACTGTCAAACTTATAAACGAGGGCACACGATCGCCCCACGCCTGTTTCCGTTTATGAATGACAATCAACTCGAAAGTTGTCCCACGTGAGGAAACACCTTACTATGCCCATACGGTGCCTATAAAAGGTCCGGTGAACGCCTTTAATGAATATTCACTAATACAAATTTCACGGTGGACCGAGGGGGAAAACGAGTAAATAAAGCAAATTTCACTCAATGCGAGGTGGAGGTATTAATTGTTGAGGTGGACGCACACAGGAGAGCGTAATTTGGTGTGCGTATTACGAATGATAGAAAGGTAGATTGTGTTGCGTTGCCTTGCGTTGAAAAATAAATGGTAAGACAAAATGTGTATCATTCTCCAGAGCGTCTGTTCAACAGGTGATGGAAACACTGCACCAGAGCTCACCTTCACAGACAAAAAGCTGGAGGATCATTGGGGAATGATGTTGTGCGGGGGCTGAGGGGGACACAGATGCACTAAATGCGCCAGAAGCATGGGACTATCTTGTATTTCTGTGTTTGAAATAATTAAAAATGAACAGGCAGTAAAACATACGTAATTCACAATATTGAATTTCAAGTGAAACCATATTTTTCGTCAGTTCCAGGGTGTTTACTGGTAGGTGGTGCTGTGGCTGGGTTGAGTGAGGCCGGGGGCACCACCTCGTCCGCCTTCTTGCAGCACCTCGTCATCACGGGGCGGTCCTGCCTATAGGTCTCGCCCCGACAGAGTCTCCCGTGCGCCACGTCCTCCAGCAGCGCCAGATAAGCCACTGTGCGTCTTTACACATTGTAAGTGCGTTCTTTTTTTATAACGGTGGCAGGTGTGATTTTAGTTACTATTATTATTATTATTATTATTATTATTATTATTATTATTATTAATAGTATATAACTGTATTTGTAGGTGCGTGTACATCACTTACAGGGTCAGAGCTGCCATGGAGGTGTGCACATTATCTCACCAAGTTAATTATAAGCCCCAAACGATGCTTATAAGTGCCGTACGCTTTCTTTTGTATGTACACAGTGTTTATAAATGAGGCCCCAGGAGTCAGGGCAGTAGGGCAGCAATGTTTGAACTTGAACAATTCTCGATCTTTTTTTTTTTTTTTTTTTTTTTTTTCTGGCTCTTCATTGGTGTTGGGTGGATTCTTCTAACGTTTGGCGGACTGGGTATCAAAACAAGTTTGAAAAAGAGTTTGATCCTGTAATAGTTAGTACTTGCCGATACTGATGCCAGCCTTTTCGTGCCGTATTGGCATCGGCACAACATTAGCTATTAATTGAATAATACAAGTGGATAGGATCAGTGGCGCCGCCAAGATTCATTTTCACACAATGCACAGATCCCGCAACCAACCACCCAACCAAACATCAAAAAAAGAAACTTTCATTTTTTTTTTCAAAAAAGGTGTATGCACAGTGCATACAGGAAAGTTTTAAGAATTCATCCAAATGGCTGATATTATATACCATAAACTTTATATATGACAGTGTTTCTAAACCTTTATTGCCCCATGTACTCCTTAGCCTTTATTTCTTATCGCAAGTACCCTGTAGCTCATGTTAAACGTTATCTGTGTCTGCAGGCTCATATATACTCTTTCCTGTTTCTTGTCCAACATTAACTGAATTTAAGCTTTTTTATTCATTTATTGCTGATGTTTTGCTTTTGGTGTATTTTAAAGAGTTAAAATCTATAATGTTAAAAAATAAACTGACAAATGTTTCTATGTGTCTGTGTACCTCATGAGAGGTGTTCAAGTACCCCAGTTTGGGAACCACTTATATGACATACACACAGTATGGCAAACACATTTGTTTCTGTAATACTGGTTTATTCATAGTCGAAGTCATGAAATATGTAGGTACATTTATTTCAGTAAAAATCTAAAAATTATTCTACAACAGGGCTCAACACAGACCGATGTCATTTTTACAACGTACATAGCAACAGGGTGCTTTAGCACCAGTGAGTGGGATGCTGATTTTTTTTTTTTTTTTTTTTTTTTTTTTACCTATCCTAGCTACTCTACTCAACAAGGGCTTTTAAAGAGCACTGACTAAATCTCTGGCATCGAATTTAATAATTGAAGTTACATTAGGTAAAGCAGTAAATCAGTTCAGCTTTTTTTACCAAGTGAGAGAAAATTTTAGAAAAATAAATAGGCAGAATATAATTGTATTTAAATTATTTGTAAAGTCATGCACACACATAGCCTAAATTAAATAAGAGCATCTGCAGATTGCTTAAATGAACAAAGTAAAGACCAAAACAAAAAAGGACAGAGGTGCAAAAGAGATAGAGGGCAAAGGGAGAAAACATCAAGCTATCTGTGGCCGCTGAGCCGTAATTTACTTGAGAGACGACAGGGAAGATACAAGCAGAAGTCCCAGACTGATGGCTTCTGGTTATGAGTGGAGTAGAACATCAGTTATCTGGTGGCTAAGTGACAGAGTGTGTTGATTGTACACAACAGATCCACAGCTCTTCAAAGAACAGCACCTAGTCTTAAATCAAAGAAAATCCCTGTCGTGTTTCTTTTGCCTTCCCTTGCAATTTGTTTCTCTTTAGCATTTACACACACACTCCTCATGGTGTCTGCAGTTTCCTTCCCATTACTGTAGATAAGGGATGCTTGAACCAAGCAGCAGGCATGTTGAAAGTCTCAGCTCTGTCCAAAACACTCAAAAATGATGAATGCACACATTATGTGCAAGCTGTTTCAAAAGTTTCAGATCAAGACACAACATCAAGGCAAGGCAAGGCAAATTTATTTGTATAGCACATTTCATACTCAAGGCAACTCAATGTGCTTTACATGATAAAACATTCAATTGTTTAAAATCAATAAGAACATTTAAAATCATCAGTAAAATCAATTAAAATCATCAGTAAATCATCATGACATCAACAACATGACAAAAAATCTCTCTCTCAATCATACGCAGTAGAGAAAAAAAGTGCCTTTAACTTTGATTTAAAGATGTTCACATTGGATGCTGACTTCAGCTCTGCTGGCAGTTTGTTCCACTTCTTTGCAGCATAACAACTAAAAGCAGCATCACCATGTTTACTGGGAGCTCTGGGCTCCACTATCTGACCTGTGTCCATAGATCTGAGAGATCTGCTGGGTTCATACCTGACTAACATCTCACTGATGTATTCTGGACCAAACCCATTCACAGATTTAAACACCAGCAGCAGAACTTTAAAGTCTATTCTGAGGCTGACTGGGAGCCAATGTAAAGACTTTAAAACTGGAGTAATGTGTTCTGACCTCTTTGTTCTGGTTAAGACCTGAGCTGCAGCGTTCTGAACCAGCTGTAGCTGTTTGATGCTCTTTTGAGGGATTCCTGTCAGAAGACCATTACAATAGTCCAGTCTGCGGGATATAAAAGCATGGACCAGTTTCTCCTGATCTTTCTGAGCCATTAAACCTTTCACTCTGGAGATGTTCTTTAGGTGGTAGAAGGCTGTTTTTGTGATAGATTTGATCTGACTGCTGAATGTAAGATCTGAGTCAATCAGAACACCAAGGTTTTTGACTTGGTCTTTAGCTTTTAAAGATCGAGACTCAAGATAATTGCTGACAGCAGTCCTCTTTTCCTTGTTACCAAAGACAATCACCTCCATCTTGTCATGGTTTAGTTGAAGGAAGTTTTCACTCATCCAGCAGTTTACTTTTTCTAAACAGTCACACAACACCTCTATGAGACCATAGTCATCTGGGTTCAGTGATAGATATAGTTGTGTGTCATCTGCGTAGCTCTGATAATCAACCTTACAGTTCTGTAAAATTTGTCCTAAAGGAAGCATATAAAGGCTAAACAGAAGAGGTCCAAGAACAGATCCCTGAGGAACCCCACAAGACATTGGTAATCTGTCAGATTCAAAGTTTACAATGCTTACAAAATAGCTTCGCTCCTCCAAGTATGACTTAAACCATTGCATTACTTTTCCATTTAGTCCAACCCATGTTTGCAATCTGTGCAACAAAATTGTATGATCTACAGTGTCAAATGCAGCACTTAGATCCAACAGAATGAGAACAGATACTTTTCCTGAATCAGTGTTCAACCTTATGTCATTGATCACTTTGATAAGAGCAGTTTCTGTGCTGTGATGAGAACGAATACCTGACTGAAATTTATCAAATATTTTGTTGAATGTCAAGAATTGACTCAGTTGGTTGAAGACCACCTTCTCAATGATCTTGGCCATGAATGGAAGGTTGCTGATTGGTCTATAGTTAGCCAGTATAGAGGCATCCAGTGTTCTCTTTTTTAACAGAGGTTTCACAGCAGCTACTTTCAGGGATTTTGGTACGGTGCCTGATAGGAATGAGCAGTTAATTATTTGACACTAATCAGTGACAATTGACTTTACAACAGTTTTAAAGAAGTTTGAGGGTTTTGTGTCAAGGCAACACGTTGATGGATTCAGCTGCTGAACAGTCCCCTCTATTGTTTTTGGGTTCACTGTAATAAACTCTAACATTGTAGTTGACTCATCCCTCAGTGGTTGAAGCTGTTCAAGCTGTTCAAGCTTCAACCACTTCAACATCAGGGAGATATTCGCTCCACACACATAAATACACACACGCACACAGGACATTCTTGATTTTATAGATAAGATGACCAATCTGAGCACAGGGGGGGAAAGAGTTTAGTCCTTTTTTTGTCTTTGTGGTTTTGTCAGTTTTTACTGATTGTTTTTTGTTATTTTTTGTGTTCTTGTAATTTTGTGTATTTTTTTTTTTTTTTTTGTCATTTTCTGCATTTTTTTTTGTCGATTTATGTGTTTTTGGGGTCACTTTCTGTAATTTTTTGTATGTTCCTGTCATTTTGCATAATTTTGTTTACAGTTTGTCTTTGGAGCTATCTTGTAATGTGTTGACGTTTTTGTAGTAATTCAGTTTGTTTAAGGAGTTGCCATGTTTGTCGTTGTTGTCATTTTGTGTTTTATGAGTCATTTGTGGAATTTTTGTGTGTTTTTGTCTACTTTGTGCATTCTGCTGTCAACTTGTCTCTTTTGGGAGTTATTTTGTGTATTATTTTGGGCTTTATATTCCTTCCAACTTTTTGAATTACAGTTGCTTATGCTGTTGATTTTGGGTTAGGGTTTTACAAGGTAGAGCCATTAAAGTGGCATTTTGATTACATTCTCTTAACTAATGTGACATTTTGTGGTATTGGGGCTTTAAAAGAAATAAAAAGGGACAGTAATAATGTGTATGAATTACTTTTTTTTTTTTTTTCTTCGCCTTCAATTAAACAGGCTGCAGGCCCTTCTTGGGCTAAACTCTTGACACTGGAAACTGAGCAGTAATATCAAACAAAAGCCAGTGTTAGCCCCAACAGCTACACAGCAGCAGGCGGCAGCTCCCACAGCTGAAAGCTTGAATTGGGCTGTCAGTGCAGACTTGAAGGAGTAGCACTAGGCCTCAAGCAGCAATTATCAACCTGGCAGCTGCTGATAACTGCCACCAGACAAAACAGTGCCATGAAATATAACCTCCCTCTGCTCAACTTTTTCCATTTACACATCTGATACTTCACTACACCTTAGCAACGACCCCTGCTGAAGAGCAACGGTACGTGTTACACCAATTTCCCTTTTTCTTTTTCACACAAGCAGAGACGACTCTACCCAATGCGGCGCCTTAGGCGAGATTTTCCGTTTGGCGCACACCCGCCCCCACCCCCACCCCACCCCATCTGCGATATACTTAACAAAATAAATTGAATAGGATTGTCTTTAGCATTGTCTTTAATGTATAACACAACATGTCACAAAATATAGATGCTTAAAATATGAGAAATAAAAAAAATTTAAATATAATATCGATATCTTTACCACAAAATAACAATCCTGTGAATAAATAATAATAACATTAAAATGTTATACATACAACAATTAACATCAAATTCAAATAACCACACTGCAAAAAAAAAAAAAAATCTATACATAAACTACATTTATAATATGCGATAACTGTATACAAAAGCTGTACAAAATACTTGTATACAACTATGTACAAGCAAAAAGATAAAAATAAACCTGACCTAAAGAAGGTCAAAACATAAACTGGGAATTATGTAATCTATCATTACATGAGAAATACATTTTTTATATTAACAATCATTAAGTGCACTTATAATTCACATTCAGAAGACGTTATGTGTCCCCGAAGGGCAATTCAGTTTCTGTTACATCCTGACCAAGAAGCATAAAAGACAATAACATATCACATGGGGGACAGGTACGGGAGTACTGGGGAGCAGCCACACGAGCAGCGCTCCGTTTCTTAGTTGAACAATATGAAGCAATGGGTAAGAAGAGGTAAAAAAAAAAAAGGCAAAAACCAAACTGAGCCCTTGTAGAGAGGCGTGAAGTTTGGGATCATGAAAACCAACAAACACAACATTCGACATTCAATACAAAACAACAGCATGTTACGGCTCGCCTCTGCTGGGAAGTAGGAGGGGTTGGGGCCAGAGGTGAGGTGAAAAAAAAGGTTGTGTATGCGAATGTAGGAGTGAAAGTGTTTGTTTGATTGAAATAAGCCTGGTTTGCTGAGACTCAGCTGCAGACTTTTCATAGTTCTCCATTGCCGATGACTTGGGCCGGAGTTGCCGTAGAGATGACCTTGAGAGTTTGTTAGCCGAGCCTGCTTAGGTGTTCATGAAAGTGAGGGAAGGGTCGTAGCATCGAATCAACAGCATTCCATCCTTGGAAGAGTGAGGAGAAAGAAACTTACCTTGACAGACTGTTCATCTCAGGAAGCCGAATGAGTTATGAGAAGATTTTTTTTCTTTTTTTTGTGACATGACTGCCAACCCTATTTTTCCTGGTCAATTCAATAAATTCGTTAAGTTCACATGGTGGAATCCATCTGTGAGTTCTGAGTTATTCAACTCCTTTCATCAGTGACGAGCAGCCAAAATGCTGCCAACGTAATCAAATTTTTGCGATAAATCAGGAAACCGCCAGATCCAATCAGCAGAAGACCATGACGTCTTCCACGTCCTCAGGACTTACGGACTTTCCCCTTGCCCGTAATCCTTGTTGAGAGATTTGACGAAAAGTGATGAAAGATCAGATAATCAATTCTATGATTAGATTCAGGATCAGAATGCAGATAGAGGCTCCTGTTTGATTAAAACAAGACAAAAACAAGACAAAAGAGCAGCAAAGCAGGAAAAAAGAAGGGAGCGAGAGGAAAAAGTGTCCTCTCCTCAGAGTGCAAACAGGAAGATCCAAAAGTATATTCATAAAGTCATTGCAATGTTCAGATTGTTCATAAACATTAATTCAAGTTGTACAACATAATCATGAAGTCCAACCTATACTTTTGCCTAATTAGCTTTCAAAAATAAATAATAGTTTCCTAAACTTTGACATAAGTTTGTTTAGAAGTATTGTGAAAAGTTGCCGGCTTTCCAAAAAGGCGCTTAGCACCTCCGCTACAAACAAACGGGAAAATTAAAGATATCTTTTTTTTTTTAAGATTATGTTCCTAAAAACCGAACGGACAGATACACTCACCGTAGATTCCGATTAAAGGTTGCTTATTCAGCGTCCATTCATTGATTTAATTTGGGACTTTTGTGCCAGTTCACGGTAGGAGCTTAACACAAGTGCAGCTGGGTTGCCAATCACCCGAAACTTAAAACAACTATGTGCCCATCTCGGAGGTGGAAAGCAGTGGTGCGGCCGAAAGTTTTCAAAATAAAAGCAGCTCACGTAACACATTTTTTCTGTAAATAATCTGGCCCTGAACACAAGTCATTTCATTTTCAAGATCTAACTCCTAGTAATCCAATTGTATGTTTCTAATCTTTCTAATAGCTATTGGACACTATTTGCAAACACTGACTGTAATGACAGCAATGCCTCCAAAAATGTAAAATAAGAAGACACATTCTAATTTTTTTATAGCTTCTTATTTTTACATTGTTGTACATTGAACTTTTAAAAGCTAAGATCCTTTTACGGATGCTTTGTATGTTTGAATTCCTTTTGTCTTCATGTTTTCTGTCCTGTTAACACATTACATAATATTATCAGTAAGCCTCAAATAAACTAATGAGCTTAGGCATGCTACATATCTGTTATTCTCCCAACAGACAATAAGATGGGTTTTTTTTTTTGCATGTATCCAGGCATTCTGGGGCGGATCCAATAAGATCTGCTGCAAGGAATTCACTAAGATTGCAGCAATGATCAGCACACGTGCAGAAGTGGTGGAGACCGCCCTATTTAAATTAGCGTTTTGCTCGTTTAATGTGGAGAGGTGAGGAGTACAGAAGCACACAATGAGGAAGTTAAGGCAGAGGCAGATGGACTTCTCCGTCTGCTGCACAAACATTTCATTATTGTAGAAAACTACGTATATAGATGTCCGAAGCAACATCTATATAGGTCCATACACAGCATCCTCTGGCTCTGCACCGCAGCAGACACACACGTACCAGACTCCACATGGGCTTTAGGCATCCAGCTTTTTCTCTCCCTCACACACACTTTACTCACCCTTATTATTTTCTCATTCAGTGGTTGTTAATATTGACTCTTGTTTTATTTGAATTATTTTCTTATACTAGAAAGGCTCACTGGAGTCTTTTTTTTCTATCTCCCACTGTGTTTTGTGTCAACATTTACTGCAGCGGATCTCTGCGTGTGTGTTTACACATGCTTGTCAGTCGTACTTATTGATTGTGCTAAAACAATCACCGCAAACAGTTCCAGATTTGAAGAATTGCATTGCAGCAACTGCATTAATTTATTTGCATGTCCTCCCATTTTTTTGCTTGCCTTGTGAGCTCCGCCTACAATACATATTCATCAGAGGGAAACAAGCTAAATAGATTGAGGGCGCATTGTGACGTGCATCAGCTGTGCACTCCTGGTTCCTTAGGGTCTGTACGGCTTATTAGTGGAGTGGCGTTTGCACATGTTTTAATACCCCTAAACTTTTAGTGAATCCACACCTCAGTTTGCAATATACATACATATTTATCAAATGTATTTTTTGATTATTAATGAATCTTTTTTGGTTTTAATTGGTTAAAATGAGATCAAGAAAGGTTACACCATGGAGCTATCACTGAGTCCCTCCCATGAAAATGTAATCCATAATATTTAGTACTTGAAAATGTAAATAATTTCACCAAACTAATGTTATGAATTCATTAGTTTCCTCAGTATAAAAAAAAGTACAAAAGAAAAAGGGCTTTTATGGGTTCCACTTTGTTGAGCCTACACAATTAACAAAATTATACTTTTATTCTAGTAAATATGCTTGTTTCGTGCTCTCCATTTACAAAGCGATAACTGTGAAAAAGAACAAAATGTCTTCTCTGATCTTCAGCTGGCATTTTAAACACAATAGATATCTGATCTCGATGGACCATGACTGTTCCAAGAAATCATTTAAGATGATGTAATTAAAAGAGTATCAGGGGAAATCCCTCAGTTGGTCTGCTTGGAGAGAGAAGGACTGCATAGAGGAATTAAATAAAGATTGCTGTCAGCAGTATGCCTTTGATGGAGCTATTCAGGATACGTAACGCTGCTCTGATGAGGTCAGGCCTTTATAATTACTTTTTCAATTCAATATACAAAGTACAGTGTGTCGTGATGATGCTACAAACTATTTAATAACCACAGTTCTAATGTTCATAGTTCATACGCTTAAAAAGAAAGTATTTGTAGGTAAAAAGTAAAACCATGGCCTCTCATCAGTTCAGTCGTTTAAAGAATATTATATTTTAATAGTTATGCAAATATTAAACTTAAGTAAATAACTACACTACCTTTGTTATTTGTTTTTTTTTTTTTTCTATTATAGGTTTTGAGCAAGTCAGCAACAAACAGATTGCACTGAATATTAGATGCTAGTAAGTAATAGAATCTGTTCAAAGGAGTATTTTTCCATTGTTTTTGAATGTTGATGCATATAAATTTAAAACTATAGAGTATAGAGCTGCTCATTGTGTAGATAGAGGTTAACCCCCAATTTCCACTGGATGCGGCTCTGCTGCATTACGTCTCTGCCGCGCCACCGGCGCTGATAGGGTTCCACTTTAGTGTGTGTTTAATTCCACCGGGTTCGCTGCGTTGCGTGTCTGCTCCGACAGTCCGGCGCCGTCTGCCAGATATACGCAGGGCTTCTATTTCTGACGGACACCGGAACACGACGCATCAGTCAGCACAGAGCAAATGAAGCTAAACAGGAAGTACTGCGCAATAAAACTTTTTAAAAATAAAACACTTAAGATTATATTTCAAGTAACTACATCACCAAAACGTCATAATGTGTAAAAACTAAATCACATTCAACATATTGTTTCCTCTCATACTGATTAAACATCTTTCATTACTAAATAAAACATGAGAGCATAATCACAAGATTATGCCCTCGTGTAAATGTCATCAATCCTATCGATTAATGACATTTAAATCAAATATGAAAAATAAAGAACTTAACTTAATTTTATTTTTTCTTACAATAAAATGCAAAAGTCAATAGACCACACGTTCATCACTTGGCAATAAAGGTTTTTATATAATTAAAGTAACATCTCATTCAAAGGCTCATGTTGAGTACTTTACTGTAATTCGATCCCATGGGTTTATGATGTATGTCAGAGTGTAAGTACATGTATTATTGACAGAGAAATCCAACTTTAAACTGCATGCTGCTTATAACATGAATTATGTTCAAAGCCATGAAGATATGGACTTGTGAGGAGATGCATCAGTATTTGAACATCAGCCTTTAAACTATTTTCATCTTATACAATAAAACACGAGGCGCTTTGATATTAATGCAGGATCATAGCTTGATATTTTTTGAGGGGATATGCATGTTTTTCCAGTTGGACCAGTGGTACTATGTTTCATCCTGAAGACAAAGACTGTGGGTATTTATGTACACGCAATACATTTGATATATATTTATTAAGATTTCTTGTTCTGAAGAACATTATCCTGGGGATGTGTATATAGCTTGTATTGCTTATATAATCCTGCATATTTATCCCAGGGTTTTTTGTTCATTTTAATTTAAAAAGGAAAGAGTAGCAGTTGATTGATGGAATAATGAAAGAAGCGCAAAACAAATATAACTCTGGGTATTCTTTTTTTTTTTCTCTTGTCAATGACCTTTATCTTATTATTTATCTTTACACTCCCATTGAGAAACTGAAAAATGAATCCCCAATGCTGGACAATTTACTTTGCGCTCTCCAATGTGCAATGTGTAAATTCAACTCAGGTTATATTTATTTAATTATCTTATTGTTGAGTATACTTTTGTTCTTTCCTTGTTTTGCCCCTTTAATTATACTGTCTTGGCTGATTTGTTGTTGGTAGTAATTTTTTCCCAATCTGACTCTGGGACATGCACAAGAATTCCATTGTACCTGTTTTTTTTTTACTGTTTACACATGCATTGCAATAAACTCTATTCTATTCTATCTCCAACAAGGTTTTGCATTTTCAGTGTAAAACAATTAACACTTTTCTTCTTAATCATTATAAATCTTTTTTGCTGTCTTCCTCTTTTCTTGCAGCTCCGATAACTCCAATAACTCACCACTGCACATGTTCAGACCATCCCAGGCTGCCCGTTCTGACCTCTCCCTGCTTCGCCTTAACTGTTTTTCTAAAGTACTCTATTCTAATTATTTCTACCCAATGCAGAGAAAAAAAACTGGACAGGAGTCAGATAGTCACAAGTTCCAATTGCAGTTTAATACAGTCCACCATGTTCTATTGTGCTTACATCACCCTGAGTAACTTTATGTCCTCCACTTTACAATTCTGATTAACTTGGTTAAAACAAGAGCAAACCTTTGCCAAGCATCAAATCTGATCTTTGCCAGATTATTGGCAGTTATCTGGATTAGTGATTCTGATCAGGGTACCATTCTAATTCATACTTTAAAGCTTGGGTTGGCGATTTTCTCCAGATACACTTTTTAAGTTTTTGGTTGAAATTGTCTTCATGTCCTGACAGAAATTAAGATCTTATGTGCTCTGAAAAAGGAGCAAAGAAAATCTGTCAACTGTAGCAGCTGTAAACCTGTACAAACTTCGACCACTTTTTTTTTTTTTTTTTTTTTTTTAACCAATCACGTCTCCCTTGTTCTCATTCCCTCTCATCCACGATCTCACACTGAAAGCATGTCACTGCTGACAGAGTTGAAACAGAGTTTTTGGTCACGTTTTTTAACATATATAATGGTAAAGTTTATTGTTTTCTTACTGCTGAATGAGACATGAGACATCAAAGTTTCTGCACAATACAAGCGATGAGCTGAGCTCCTCTTCTGCAGCAGCTGTGCGAGTGCATGTGAGTGAGGCGGAGCACAGAGGGGAGGGGTGAGGGGGTTAAAGGCGGAGCCATCAGGGAGGCTACAATCAAAATTATGTTAGCTTTTGAAAATCACCTACCCTACCTTTAAATGATTGGCAGAAATGTTACCCCCATTAATAACGATACGATGGGTCCCAATGTATTTACACCACATATTATTTTGAAAAATCACAATAGAATGCACAATTTAGATCAGATCCAGATGAAACTCATTGAGGTATTTGAGAAACCAACCCAACATAACTAAGTAAAATTTCATAAAGATCAGTCAATTAAGAACCGAGATATGTATTTATTATTATTATTATTATTATTATTATTATTATTATTATTTTTATTTTTTTATTTTTATTTTTTATTTTTTGATTATTTTTTCAGAATCAGTACATTGATCTGGATACATTCCTATATTTAATGGAATCTTAAATACTGCAAGGTCTTTTTGGTTGGAATTTTGTCAAAATCTGTTAATAATAATTTTGGTAACAAATAAACAAATAAATGCTGGTGAAACAATTACCACCTTGGCAGAGACAAGTCATTGCTGGTGTAACAAATATTGTTTTACCCATGTGTCTGTAGAATTACCAACTTTGTCTTATGTATGAGTGTATACTATACTTCAAATTGTACATGTTTGTCATTGTCAGATTGTTGCTACTGGCTGCCTTCATAACAGTTGGAAAAACTTACAATAGTGACTCAGAAATTGCTTCCAAAACATATCATTTCACGTTTCATTTGAGAAGTAGCCTTTTTTTTTTTTTTTAATGGCTGCTCAATAACCCAGTCTCTGATGGCTATATCATCCTGACCTTGAAATCTTTCATTTTGTTGAAAAAAGGCTGCTGAACTCTGAGCTGAAAATAGACTTCCCAGACAAATGCCTGAATATAAATCTTAATAGAAAAAATTAAAGGATTAGCAGAAAAAGAAAAATTAGCATCTGTAATATATATATATATATATATATTTATATATAAACGTAGAGCAAATGAGAATGCACAATGCCAGTTTATCTGCATTCATGTGTTGTACATGTAATATTCAGACTACATTAATATCTGTTTTCTGCTGCCTTTACATGCTCTTGAACTGTTTAAATGCCATTGGGATAAAGTTACTGAACAGGACTTGGGCTTTACATAGTCTTCACATTTAAAAAAGTAAATACTGTGTCTGCTGGAGTCAGCGGAGTCCTATTTGACATGTCGGGCAAAGAAGGGTAACGCCTTTAGAGGACACAAAGGGCTATCACAGAGACAAATGATCCCATATTTATACACAACTTTTTTGAAGACTCTGATGAACTTATTATAAAGTCTATGATTTAGGACTGCACTGGAAGAACATTCAAACGTCACACAGAAAGTTCCCTGGGAGTTTCAAACCTACTTTATTTTAAAAGTCAAGGTCACGTGATTAATAAAAGGCTGCAATGTTGAATTTCAACCATATTTGCGCCACCTAGAGGTGCAATTTGTAATCCCCCGGAAGTCCACATATTGGCCTATTACAGGATGGCTAACGCTGCATTTATAGCAACTCAGAGATCAATCCAAGTTCAAGAATTGGATATCTTTGTCGTCAAAGCGTTCCAGTCGCAGAATGTTGAACTATTTCCAAAACACGGCCAACCAAAATGGTATTTATAATAAAGACATCCATGTTAGTTTCATTTGTGGACTTATAATGCAATTTTCAAGTAGGAGATTGAAAAATCCAAATTTCTGAGTTGCCTTGAACATTGCATTACTGCTCCTCGAGGTAATGCTATGTTTTCACACATTCGCACACCCCACCTAACCTTGCCTGCAAAATCATAAGCTGTTCCCGCCTTTGCCTTTCAAAACCGAACTAAACCGATTCCAACCAATCATGAGGCAGTGTTGTGTTTTAGGGCGGGATATCAAGGTGTGATGAAGGCAGAAGTGCCGAAGCCAAACTGGCGCATGCGCAGTTGCGGGGAAAGGGACTTGCTGGGCTACCGCTATTAGCATAGTCTGAATGAAGATGTCAACCCAGGAGGATGGTTAACGCACCCTTAACTAGCATACTCATGTTGCAAAAATGGCAAAAGTCACTCAACGACATAATGACCGCAGCATTACTATCCCAAAAGAAAGTTTTCACCAGCAGAGCCTTGTTGTTGTTGTAGCATGCGGCGCATGCCGATGACATCATAATTTGCTACCGTGTGATTGGCTGAAACAAATCATGGTGGACAGGCACTTCGCCCCAATCAGCTTCAAGCATTCTGTTCATGTCCCTCCCTGGTTCTGGAAGGATTCGCCAAACACAGACTCAGATTGATGTGGAGAACTCGAGTTAGAGGGAGGGGCTACACATCAATCTGGCTCTTGCCAGGTTACACCCCACCCGCTACATGCCCTCTTTGCTAAAATTGTGATCTTAGACCAACATCTTATATAGTATAACTCTGCTTATTTAATACTAATATAAAAGTAAACAATTTTATTAACAGATCAACAGCCAAGCAGCAATTATCTGCATTTGAGGTAATTTTTCAATGGCAGGATTTATAATTTGCAGCACTCATCAGTTATTGATTTGAGTACCAAATCAGGTAAAAACCCATTTGAGGGTTTCAATGATTAGTAATACCACTGAGGTAAGATGACTCATGACTGAAAAGCAGCTAATCCTCATTTTCTTTTCTGGAAAGCTGAAAAGGCAGCTACTCCATTTCTCTCTCTCTCTTTTTTTTTTCTGATGACTGACTCGTTCATTTTTCTGCCTAGGGCCTTACTTTTTTTATCTGCTTTTCTTGCACATTTTGCACCAGCTCACTTTTTATCTTCATTAGTTGAATCAAGCATTAGAGCCTAGCCGGTTGCATTTTCATTAATTCCGGCTTGGTTGACATCCATTGTGCGGAGTAGCTTGTCACCAGAATGTTTGTTAGGGTGGCTAAAAGCCAGCATTTTCACATTTGAATAACGTCCTTCTGTAAAAGAACATTTGTAGCTTCTTTGTTCAGTGAATTCACGAATGGGTCATTTTTCTTCGTACATCCAGATTTTACATAGGCTACAGTAACAAGAAAATCAATTGGTAGTCCATATAAATACATTCTGTCTTTGTTAGTGAACAGATATTTGTGTTTGTGACTGTAGGGTGGTCGTCAGTGCACCATGATGCACACACTATGAAAATAATACTGAGATTATATGCCTAAACCTAAAATGCCAGAAAGCACTCTAATCAGTATTCTGCCATTTAAATGGCGTCAATCTATCACTGTGTCTAATTTTCAAAGAAAACAGGGTATATATTATTACATGCCATCTGGCTCATTCACATTTACATTTGTATGTGTTTTTTAAACTGTCAACGACATGATCAATGAAGAGTTAAAAAAAAAAAAAAAAAAACTCTTATCTAACTTTGTGTGGGCTTTGCAGTACTGTTTAGGCATATTATCCTGATGCTAAAGAAGTGCACACTTTCCTGGGGCACCTTCGTTTCATCCCCGTGTGGCATCATTAGCTGAATAGATGTCCCTTGTGTAACGTGAGGAGAGAAAAATTGAGTTTAGTTGGGAAAGAAGAAGAGACCGCGCTGGCAGTGTCCCTCAGCTGCTGATGGGTGAAGGACTGAGTTAACAACTGTTCTCTAGTTCTAATCGGTGTGGTTTTCTGGCACCATTGTTTTCAATTTCAGTCTCATCCCTAATTTTGCTGAACATCACAAAAAGCTAAGTATGATTGATGAATTGTCTGTGACAGTCAAGAAGGTGTGGGGGTAACACCCACATGTTGGATGTTAGGCAACAGCACTGGTTCCCAAACTTCTCACAATCTCGTACCCCTTCAGACATTTAACTCGAGGCCATGTAGCCCCTTTCCTGTAGACTTAAAAAACATCCTGTTGAGGAATGATATATAATTAAAAAAAATAATGATCTGTATGCACACAAAAAAACATTTAATTAATTAGTTACCTGCATTATCAGTGAGAAACAATCTATTTTTTGTTGGGAAAAATAAATCTACCAAACATTTGTTGATTAAACATATACCAGTAATGCATACATATGTACAGTATATTCATCACTCTGAAACTTTGAAATAAAAGTTGCTACAACTTTAATGAGGAGCGTGAGGTTGAGAGGATTCACATTACTCTGCAATGTTCTATATTTTGTTTTCAAGTTTACCAAAGGTAAAAATCCACTTTCACTCAAGTACGTGGTAGCAAAGGGCATCAAACATGTTTGGCTAGCGCCAAGCGATGTAGCTCTCGCAATATTTTTGCTTTTTTGACAAGATTGTTTTCCTGCGAGAAGGTAGTCTAATGGTTAATGTGTAATTTTTGGCAATGCATAAAGGCTCCTGACAGCTGGTCTATTTATATTATAGTTTCCAATGTTGTCATGCTGTTTTTGAATTTTATTCATGTACCCCCATGACAATTTGCATACCCGCACCCCACTTTGGGAACCTAGGGGCTGTAGGGATGTCGGCTTACGGCTTTGGAGCCACTTGTGGCTCTCTTGGCTCAATATCTAATAATTCTACTCCTCTATAAACTACAAAGTACGTCATCAGGCTCATCCGTTGTCATTTAACATAAACTATGCATAAATAGTGTGACATTTCAGCACCCGGAGAGGAGAAAACTTTGCTCAAGGTTAAATATATCATCCTCAATGTAAAATCGTGGCGTGGTGAAGCCCCGCCCCCTAAAAGTGAAAGGACAGTGAAACTCCTCATCAATCATACACTCCTCAGTAACATTAGATCAACAAACAGAACGTTGCTGTTAACAGCTGTGCACAACAGTCATTAGTTAGTAAGGGGACCAGTTTCTTCAAAACACCAGTGAATATACATATGTTTCACAAATTCCCACAGAGCAAACTGGTTCCTTTCCTTAAATGTAAAATATTAATAAACTACAATATTTCCTGAAGAAAATGCAAGTGAGGATGCAGCTGCTGGCCAGTGTCGCACCTGAGCGTTGCATTAGCATTAGCTAACATTTAGATTAGCATTAGCACTAGCCTAGAAATAGCAATAACCTAGCAAAAGCATTAACCTATCATTAGCATTGGCCTAGCAATAACAATGACCTAGCATTAAAATTGGCCTCACAATAGCAATAGCATAGTATTAGCATTTGCCTAGCAATAGGAATAACCTAGCAATAGCATTAGTCTAGCAATAGTTGAACATTAGCAAAAAGGTTGAAAAAGGTTGAAATGGGTTGAAAAAGTTCCCACCTGTATCCTCACTTATTAACTCGCAGCCTTTTGCTGAAACATACAGACCCCCACCCTTTGAAGGGGGGAGTGTTTGCTTTATTATTCCATTTTTAATAGTTATTGATCTGTGGCCTGCAGTTTGTTTTATGGGCGGGGCATGAGTGGCTCTTACAAAGCTAAACATTGCCATTATGTATTAATCTCAGCTACATACAATAAATCTCTTTCATCAGTTTGTGTTCCTCTTGAAACAAACTCATGCACATCCTACATTTCCAGCTTGGAACAGAAAAAAAACAAAAAAAAAAACAATATTTCTAAAATAAACGCTGTTACTTTTTGCCCTCATTTCCCCTTCTGAAAAGTGGTTTGGTGACTGCTCATCTGAGAATACTTCTAGTCATCCCTGACAAGACTTTAGCTACTTGGAGTCATGCACTTGTCGTTGCAAACTTTACATTTGCTCTGAAACGGCATACATTCTGAGAGAAAAATCTATTTAAAGTTATTTTCCATTTGATCTGTTCTGGGTCTGTGACAGGCTTAAAAAACAGTTCTTGTTTCATTTAGACAATCATAAACATTTTAAACTCAGCTCACCCATTTAGTCTCAGAATTAGTGGCATGCTGTACTTGTTAACAGCACACACTGTTAAGCTATTCCATGTTCTTCTTAACCCACTCTTTCTTCATTATTAAATTAAAAGAGCGATTAAAGACCATTTTCCAGCTATGAATATTTTATTTGTTCATAATGTCTCAGATGAGGATCTTTATCTTATATTTAGCAAACATTTTACACTGTTTATACAAATGATAATGTCTAATAACAAACTCATTGTCCTTACACACATGCAGTAGCACAACAATGTACTACTGTAATGTTGTATGAGCTAAATACTGGACTGTTAGAGGTAGATTTACTAAGATCTTCAATAAAAGGTGCAAAATATCTTGTATGCTTTCATAATTTGGAGGCACTATTAGCTTACCTGCTGTGAGGGATTTATTAAGATTGCAGGACAATTGCAAGCATTCCCTGTTTAACTTAACATTTTGCACTTGTAAAATGTTCAACATGTTCAGATAATTGATCTGCAAAATTTATATTTCAATAATTAATTGTTTGCACAAAGAACTTTGCCATTATTTCATATTTGATAATAATTACTTGCCCCCAGGGTATATTTGTATTTTCATTAGATAATTCTCAGTATTATTGAGCCCATGAGGTCCTAGAATGTGTTTGGAGTCTTGCATGAATGGGTCTTGTTTGCTGATTGCTTTGAGCTCTGCTAGCTTTGTGGCCTTAGCCACAGTCAAATGGAAAGAAGAAAACATTTCTCTTGTAGTTAATTAGCAAACACAAAAACATGCATCAGGGCCAAATAATGAGAAAAAAAAAACTATTGCATTCTGACTTTTGCTTGGATGGATTAAATTCTGAAGAATCTTTTATCTAAATGTTTTAGGATCCTATTTATTATATTTCTATTTAATTTGTTTCCTAACCAATCATCTTTAACAAGATATCCTAACACCTTTAGAGACAGAACAACAAGCTTTGCAGAGATTTGCTGTCACTAAAGAACTAAATAGTAATTTGGTGACCTGATGTCAAGATCACTTTGACCCTCACATGTCCCGATTTTGTAAAAGGAACACTTCAGAATAACCTCTTCTATAAGCACAGGGTCTCACAAATGTTTTATATCAGGTTTCCCATTGAGGGATATACATATTTTAGATTAGGAGATAAATGGATTGATTTCTGATCCTACATTAGATGGAGTTAAATTAAAAAGCTTTAAAGCTGACATATTATACCCATTTTTCACTTTTTAAAACAGTTCCCTGCGGTCTATTTGACATATTTGTGCTGGGGTTTGGTCAAAACATATCATGAATCAAGCAACAGGGGAGGTTTATGACCCTGTATAAAACAGCTCTTTCAGAGCGCTCCGTTTTGGGAGGTGTGTCCCTGGAGTTGCAAAGACCCCCTTCCCCCCTCTCTTCCGCGGGGTGGCACACCCTGAAGGTGCGTTTACACCTAACACAACTGAAGTGACTAGATTACATTCAAAATCTATGTAAATGATGTGACTTCAAGCAAACTCTCTCAGCGACCTGACTTACGTGATTCCGGCGACTTGGTCCTGTGCGACCTAGGGATGTATATTGATAAGGATTTAGCGATTACGATGCTTTATCGATTCCTGCTTATCGATCTGGTTTAAATAGGCTGAAAAACAAGTAGTACATGAGTACAGAAAAGAAGACAACCTGGTTTATTAAGATAAATATCAGGTTTATTAATATAAATCCTGGTTGTTTTACCCCCTTTGGTGCACAGATCCCTCTTGCAGGAATTACAGGTGACGATCCCCGAGGTGTCGTCCTTTGTGAAATGCAGCAGCTTGTGTGTGTAACGTGATTACAAATTTGCGAGTGGGGTACGTTTGTTTACAGTGGCGGCGCAGCCCGGGAAGAATCAATAGCAGAATCGTAAAGGGTTTTTGTTAAAGATTCCAAAGAACCGTTTGATTAAAAACCGGTTCCCAAACAAAACTGCTAGTCACTCAAAGTCAAAAAATTTGAACTTTTCAAGTGTCTTCAAGCGACAACTCCCCCAAAGGCTGCAGTGGCTGTACACTTCCTTAACGGGACAAAATTAAAGCGGTTAACTTCTTGAATAAGCCTACATTCTGGGTGAACTCATCCTTTAGTAACTCCCAAAGTTGATCATTTAAACTGTAAAAGCGGCGCTGTCTATGATAAGTGCTGTAAACATATGGCTGGAGAAGAAGTCATCAGCCTTCTCTCTCCCCTGTCACCGGCTCTCCACACACACACACACACACACACACACACACACACACACACACACACACACACACACACACACACACACACACACACACTGTTCCCAGGTCATCACGTCACTGAAGTGATGAAGTGATGGAGAGACTAAAAAGCACCACTACGTTCAAGCGACTCATCACAGGTGATTGAAGTGACTACACTCACTACAGTCGTGTTCGGCGTGAACGCTTCTTCACTCCTTCGGTCGTCACAAGAACTTACACAGACCACAAACAAACGACTGGATGGGTTTATTTCACATTTTGTGTGCCGGTAGACACTCAAGTTACCTCATATGTGTTCAAAAACACTGCAAAAGTGGATTTTTCACAATATGTCCCCTTTAAACCCATAACTACCATCTACTAGATATAAATTCTATTTTTTCCAATTTAAACCAAATTCAGCCTTTTTTAAATGCTTATTAAGACCCTTTAGATGCATAGAGCCAATACATAACCTATATAAATCCAAATTGATGGCTGGTCCGCGTAGAGGACAGCTGCCAAATACAGAGAGATTATTCAGGGAAAACTTCTTCCAGAGTTCTCTGGAAGTGATACAGGGCGTAGATTAATCTTCCAACAAGACAATGACCCGGAGCACACAATCAATTTAAGAAGGGAGTGGCTTGTGGAGCAGCGTGTGAAAGTCCTCGAGTGACCCAGTCGTAGCCCAGTCCAGCTGAACATCTCTGGGAAGGAATAAAAAAATGTCGGCAGAGCCAAGATGACTAAGCATAAGATGATCTGCAGTGAATATTTGGGAGAAAATGATCCAACACAGGTGAACCAAACTCTTAGAGACTTAACCAAGAAGACAAGACGCTGGAATTGCTGCTAAAGGTGCATTAATAAATATTGAAGCCAAGGGTGTGAATACATATGTTTTTATTTCTGGTAAATTTACACAAATCTTTAAAATTTGATTTTGAATTTTCTTTTGATTCAAAAATATATATTTTTAAAGGTGGAATTTGCCGTGTTAAATGTTAAAATGAAAAAAAAAAATGTATATGTCAAAAGTGGGATTCAAAAAACATCTTGCCGAGCACAGATCGATGTAGTTAGACAGTAGGAATGTAGTATACTGTAAATCGATTCATCGATCTATTGGATGAATCGTTACACCCTTAGTATATATGATTTTTTTTTAATTATAAAAAATGTCTACTAATGAAAATAATTTTGGGTTGTAAATTTGTAATGCTGTTAAAATTATTGGGTTTAATTCTGGTAGCCTGCTTTATTTGTGACTTTGACAATTTATTCTATTCATAAATGTATAGATAAAAGGTGATGAATAAATGCAAGTAGTGTAATATGAGAAAACAGGGCTCATTTTCAATAGAGACCGGTTTCTGTAAAAAAGAACTAAATGTGTCTGACTGAGGATATTCCAAACCATTGTACTGGACACAGTTTACACCCTCACCCCACAGGTCCATAACCTTTTTGATAATTCCATGCGCTGCCGTCCATCTGTTTATCTATGTGTTCATCTGGGATAAACATGGAGATGAACAGCTGCACACAGACACATGGTTATGGTAATTTAATAATATTTCCACCCCAGCCACCTTCTACAATGTGGGAACAATACATCACAGATGACTGACTAATCAATCAACAGCGCTGAGTGAGTTTATTTATTATTCGACCCCATGTTATCTATTCTGTCTTCACTCTCTCACACAGCACGTGCCTACAAATGACCAGAAAGCCATGAAATAATTGATGATGTGTGACTGATCTGCCTGCTTCTTATCTACTCCTGTTTTCTTTCCTCCTTTTATTGACATTATTTTTCTCCTCTTCCCCATTTCTCTCCCACTTGCTTTCACCGAGGCCTAATTACAAAATAGATAGAGCAATCTATTCAGGAGAAAGTGAAAGTCCCCAGCAGGCTGTGCAGGGAACCTTTAACTCCTTTCAGGTCTAATGCTTAAACCTGCACACCAATAAGTCATTGGGACTATTTGCAGGTATTAGATGAAGGTTTGCCTATTTCCATAGTGGACAACATATGACATGACATTTTGTTTTTCCTCATTTTGTTGGCAGTGCTGATGCTGAAATGCTGATTGAATTGGTTGGTTCATGAGTAGGCGTGTTCATAGACGCAGACTTCAGTGATCACCGAAGTGATTTTCTTTTTGCTATCTACACACTGATGTTATTGTTTTCAGCCAAAAACTGCACATTACAGTAAAACACATGGCTATTTAAATGGCTATTGTGATTATGAGTCCATCTCAGTGCAGCAGCTGCTTCAAACACTGGAGTGTTAAGCTGTTAAGCCACTTTCTTCCTCTCCTAATCTCTATTAACTACAGAAATAGTGCATTTAAGGTGATAATCATTTGTTTTGTCTAGCCACGGCGTCACTTTGTGTCAAACTCGTCAGATCAAGTCAAAGGCGATACAAGGTGATATAACGGATACTAAAAATGGAACTGCTCCCTGGGTTCTACACCGTTGCTGCCCGCTGCTCCTCAGGGAGGGGTTAAATGCAGAGAACACATTTTGTGTACTGTATGTAGCTTGTCTGTTCCTCCAGACACGTTTGTGTCTGTATTCTGTTGCTTCTCCACCTCGGTCTTTCTTTTTCCTCTTGCTTTGCCGTATAACCGAGACTCTTGCTGGAATATCGGCCATAGGACTGTTTCTGCTTTCAGAACGTGAACGCGCATTGACTTCTGACGAGCAGCCAATAGTAATGCTCAAAACAGCTTGGGGGATCGCCCTATTGGTAGAAATCTTTCTGATTGGCCAAAGACCAGCGTCAGGCTCCTATATTTCTAAAGCTCATTTTCGGGACCAGGAGAAGGAGAAAAGATTCACAGTGCACTCGGAACACTTTGGATTACAATTAACTCAAAGATGATTGTAGATTTTTGACCAAATAACACACACACACACACACACACACAAAAAAAAATACATACTGCAGCTTTTTTTTGCGTCTTATCGAGCTGTTTTTTTCAAATTGATAAAAGTCAAATTTTGTTAAAAAAAGAAAAAAATTAAAACATGTTTTTTATTTATTTTCTATTCTAACACACAAAATGGACATTTGGTGCAGAATACAACTTTACCATTATGTTGTTAATGTTATTGAATTTTTGTATTTTAATTTTTTATTTTACACAGCATTCAAATGACCATTTTATAATGTAAATTTTCCGAACAGCTGTTACTTCAGTTTTTAGCTTCAAAACACATCTTAATTACAATTTTATGGCGTCAAATCAAGGTCACTCTGTGGCGCACTGGTAGTGCAGGGATCATGGGTTCAAGTCAAGAGAGTTTACCCTATGCCCCATGTCTGCTGGGATAGGCTCCAGCATCCCCTGTGACCCAGTACAGGATGAGCAACTATAGATGATGAGAAAAGGCAACAATTCATCTCTCTGTGTCGTTGAAGGCACTGTTGGTAAACTTTCCTTGGCGGATTACATTTTTTACGTAGCACAGCCTTGTTTTATTATTTCTGAATGACCTTCAGTTCTGGACAGATTTTCAAAAACAGCATTTTTGAAATGCGTACCTTTTACAAACTGAAACATTCTCTGCTTTTGGCATGGGTCACCACCAAACAAAGATTTTGTTTTGAGAAGAATAGAGACAACCTTGAATAATTGTGGATTCCACATTAGCACAAGCTTCAGCTCCAGCTAAGTGGGAAAATGAAGTGAAAGGGAAACAAATAAAGTGGTTTATGTGCTCGGCCCATGCAACATGTTGCATTTTAGGTGCAAATATGTGTATCTTGGTTAGATTTAAAAACAGAAGAATGCTGATGGTGTTCTTTTGATACAGCACAAGGACATTTTAAAAGCATTCAAATTATCAAAATGATCTGAAGTGATAATGAATTTTGCACATATGCACCTTAATAAAAAGTCTTGAAAGAATTCAATGCAAAATATTTTTTGACAAACTGTGATTATGAAAACCTAGATTAGACATTTTCCCTTAAAAGCATAGACATTAAAGGGGATTTTCCAGACATGATTTACAGTTTGTGTTTTGCATTTGTGCTTTATTTTGAAACCACAGATAAAGATGTGAAAAACATTTACATGTGCATTATTCATACTCAATTATGTGACCCTGGTGGCCCATCTGAACTTTATTCCATTTTTTTTTTTTTTTTTAAACTGTTTCTAACTGCATTGGAAAACTAATAATACATGAACAGCTAAACCTTCCCAGTAGGGGATTCAATGACCGTGGCTCAGGTGGTAGAGGGTCGTCTTCTGATCGAGAGGTTGGGGGTTCGATCCCAGTACCTGACTATGTGTCGAAGTGTCCTTGGGCAAGACACTGAACCCTAAGTTGCTCCCAGTGGTCGACTAGCGCCTTGCATGGCAGTCCTGTCCCACTGGTGTGTGAATGTGAGAGTGATTGGGTGAATGAGCTGATATGTAAAGCGCTTTGAGACTGCTTCAGTGTGGGGATGAAGCGCTATATAAATCAAGTCCATTTACCATTTACCATTCCCAGGATTTGTAGGGCATGGTTTAAAATATGTTTGCTGCATTGCAAATATATAATTCACTAATAAACACACACGCTCACAGACTCTGGAGCATTTTTTATACTCAGCCATGAATTTTAAATTGTTTTTGAATGGTAGTAATTACAATACAGTTTTAACAAGGTGCCAATACTCATGGTGTCACCGTTGATCATCGTCCTTTTTTATCTGTTTTGATCCAGCGTGATTAAAGTTACTCATCTTGATTGAATTGCTTAATGTTCCTGAACTGCTTTCTGTCCCATTTGGGCCTGTCTCAGCCCCATCTTTGTTCGAGCCACATCTCGAAGGATGAACATGGGAGTACTGACACTACAGGATGAAGAGTGAGCACAACAAACCAACTAATTAAAGGAGGCAAACCTCCAAAGCCTTTTCTCCCTCTCATTGACCTTTATCAAAACACTGGCATTCATGTCGGGCTAATACTGGCATATTCTACAGAATGCAGCACAAACGCACACTTTGGATAGCATCTCACACACCCTGATAGTACGGTAACAGATACATATACATTTCAAGTTATAAATGCTGGATAGGTTGATGATTGTAATATATTAATTGTAATTTATATTCCGAGTAATGAAGTCAGGATACATTACATTTTATTTGCTGTAATTGCACGTAACAGAGACAGAGGTGTGCTGGCACTAGTGGTTGAGCTGGTCCAGCCAAAAATGTCCATAATAACATTTTTCTTTCAGAAGAACTATATTTCTTTGTTACAAATAAAAAGTGTATGTGTGAGTTTTTGGATTCCTCTGCAATGCTCACCCTTAGCTCGCAAGGCTTAGCATTGCAGAGGAATGATAAAAAAAAAAGGCCAAACTTTAGAGCCTAATTGCAAAGTACAGGCAAGGCAAATGTTAGAGAGAAAAAAAGAGAGCAAATTCTGGCATATTTCTGATCTGCATGAATATTTGAGGCAGAAAAAGTAAGTGCAAAGACAAGTGAGGAAAGCCAAGTGTGAAAAATGCCAAAACACATCCAAGCTTTAAGATAATTCACACCTGCACGCAGTTTACTGCCTGGAGTGCATGGCTTATGCTGTTTTTTTTTTTACTAATTACTGCAAACTGAAACTCATTGGCTGGAAATATGTGTTTACATGTGCACCCTGTTTTTGGTTTTGGGCAACAGGTGGACTTTATCGCTGTCAAACTCATTTCATTACACATCGCTTAATAAAACAGGTTTTTTTTTCCCATCATTGTCAGATTCTTACTTTGACCGATTGGCTGAAGCATTATAAATTAGCATATCCATGACAAAGTAACATTGTTAGTTGTTAACACTCAATTAGTTAAACAAAATAGGGGTTGGCAATATTTCTGCTATAGAATGAATTAATGACAGTTAAACACTTGTAGTTTTGTTAAAAGGTGAAAAAACCCACAGTTTATTAAATATTCAACCTTTCTAGAAAGTAGCGACGGACTTTGTTGGAAATGCATTAGAAAAGTGCACTGCCTTTAGATCTGATAATAGTTTTTGGATATGTACCATGTTAGGAAGATACTCAGAGAATAACTATACTGTGTATATTAATACCTATAGTGAAAACCTTTGCAGAAAAAACTTAACTTACACAATAGGCAGAATTGAAAATGTTGGCGAAAATATTTATTTTATTTTATTACTGTACCCAGTAGTGGAAAACTCAACTGGTCTTTTTCTCCTCTGTTTTGATGAATCTTAACTGAGCATGTTGCAAAAAGAACAATGTTCAGCTTGGTCATAGTTCCTCTTAACAAATCCTAGTTTGATGAATTGTAATGACGTGTACAGCATTGTGACTTGTCTCAGTGACTTGGGTAGTTCTGTCAGTGTGCATATTTATTTTTGGACATATTATAGGTTTATTTCATAAGACAACCACACAATGAACAAATATAGGATACCACATGTACCTCTGTAGAAACATATTTCAGTATAATGAAACTAGATGCAATGCAGTGTTAAATATATAATGACTATGATGCAATTGTCCATCCTTTGGTCTAAACCCAACCCAGGGTTGTCTAGTCCAGTCCTGGAGGGCCTCTGTTCTGCATCTTTTAGATGTCTGCCTGAATCTAATGATGGTGTAATCATGCTGCTCTGCAGGAATCCTGATAATGAGCTCTCTTTTACAATTAGCTGTGACGTACCAGGGGTGCATCTAAAACATGCAGGACAGGAGCTTTTCAGGACTAGACTTAGGCACCCGAGGGCCTTGTGTAAACCCTCGCTCCTTTGTGGGATCACAGGGGGATGCTGGAGCCTGCTGCAGAGCTAACCATAAATAAATACAGCCCTATGGGTAATTTACAAAATCAGATTCACCTGACCTGCATGCTTGAACAGCCGGAAGATATGAGATTACCCAGAGGAAAAACATTGGAAACACCAGCGACATGCAAATCTTGCTCAGGAAAGTCGATCTGTCAAGCCTGGGTGTGTTCAAATTGTAAAGTTTTCTCACAGCAAGGCTAACCTGAGAATAAATGTTGCCTAGAAACCATTTATATTATCAAATGGAACATTTCATGGAAACGTGTTGAATCCTGATTCTGGTTAGAAATTATAAAACATTAAAGCATCCAGTGTCAGAAAATATTACATCACCGTTTTATTTTTGCAATATTATTGCTTTAGGGCTTTTAAACAACTTTAGTAAAACAAAAACAAAAAAATCAATAAAATGACTTATTTATTCAGAAAGACTGAAAAAGGGCCCTTGGTTTGTCGGTATCATGAAGCCAAGTACTAAAGGAATGACTTACAGCATTTCCTTCCACCTACATCGTCCCTCAAGCACCTTAGCCTATAAACACAATGACCTGCAGTGCACAGCCAACACAGTAGATTACTTCTTTCTCCTCGTATGCCAAAAAAAAGAGGGTTCAAATCATTTTCGTCTTACTGTTTTCGTAAGTGGGATAACATTTTTTAAATGAGCTTAAAGTGTAAGTAAACCCTAAAACCACTTTTTTTCTGCCAAAAACAAATGTATTTGGGTTTGCAGTACTGTGGTGGTGATTGATCCAGTACAACTCTTGACATTTTTGTCAAAGAATTTAAATAACATATTTTGTAGTAAACATGTTAAAGTGACTTCCTTCTATTGGTTGAATTTGAATTTGAATACAATTGAATTTTGACATTGGCTGAGAATGGTGGTGAGTGACTCTTTGGTGGCTTATGACATCATAAACCTGCACTAGCTCCTCCTTTTCTATTAAAAAAAAAAAAAAAAACTCTAGCACCTGTGGACTCTACAATCTGTGGCGAGTAGGTTGGATTGAGAGAATAGTGAATAGAGGTATAGTGACCGGTGAGTAGGGAGTTAGCATAGCATTGATCCTTATTTGGAGATTTTATAGTATACTGGTTGTGTCTTAAATATGTCGTTTCAAATCCAAACACTCACTGTTGTTGACGTAAAAATATGTCAATGGTGTTTTTCGACGGGGGTTGCTAGGAGACAGTGTGATGGAGTTATCCAATGAATATCAGGCTTGTACTATGATGTAGTGACCAACTGTTGCCATGTAGGTGGCAGCAGTGCACCTTTGGATGAAAGATTAGCCATGATTATCACCATCGCTGGGAGGAAGAAGCCAGGGATGAGGCAGAAAAGGGCGCTACGAGGGAAGATTGTGAAGCTACCAGCAGCTCAAAGCAGCTCACACTCGACCAGAGCATCTGTGGACCTAAGTGAACTATTAAGTGACAAACGGTAACACTCGGCATGTCCGGGAGGAGGAGGAAGTTGCGTGTGTGGGAACTGACGGGGGGAGAGACTTGGAGGAAGGCCAAAACACAGTAAGAAACTCATTCAACTCTGACTAGATAGCAAAATAATAATAATTTTGCCATCAAAAGCCCAGTCTCAGTGTTGTTTTTGTTGTTTTATAAAAGGAAACCAATTTTGAGGTGTCACTAAAGCAAAAAAAAAAAAATGGTTTCAAAGTCACTGAAGGTTTTTTCAGAAAAAGCCTTTTTTCTCAGCTTTTTGTCAGAAACATAAAACTTGCCTCTATTCAGCTGTCGATTACGGAAGAACGAAACAAGTTAAAAACATTTTTTTCTTTTCTGATGAAAGTAGAGACTAATCTTTCAAAATGTGATTTCAGATTGTCATAGTACAACAATATTCTGTGGGGCTTTAAAAATCAGTCAAAATGCTCTAAAATGGCTGGCAGTGAGGGGGGGGTAGCCATTCTGAAAATGGCTGGTAGTGAATGAGTTAATAAAGCTTGGGTCACCTGAGATAAAGTCCCCCATCCGCTGTATCCCTATACAGAGTATGTAGCTGGATGCACCTTTTTAGTTATCCAGTTACGGTCTATAGACCAACAGGTTGACTTAGGCTATGTTCACACTGCAGGTCAATTCCAATTTTTTTGACATGCGTATGATGTTTTTCACGTTTATGTAAACAGTACGTTTCTGATCTTTTGTATGTGAATATAAATCGAATATGTATTCAATGTGACGGCAGTCTGGGCACTCAGGTCTTGGTCATCTGACCTATATGTCATCAAAAGGCAACAAACATCACAATCTTTCGACAAAATAGACAGGCGCGAAAAGCAATGATGGACAAAGGAGCAGAAAACAGTCATTATATGCGGGGACCAGTCAGTTCAAGCCAAAATAGAGGGGTTATACCACAATCAGGCGGTATGGGGGCCATATTTACTTCCGCAAACACACTTTGTCATGTGACATTTAGTGCGCATGCGAGTCACTTTAAGGACGCATTCGGCTCACATTAGAAATCGCATTTGTTTCAGTAATGTAAACAAATAAAAAAAAATCAGATTTAACAAAAAATCAGAATTGGGCATCATACACTTCAGTGTGAACGTAGCCTTAAGCTTCTTCATTAAAAACTTATGGGCTAACTGTTTCTTCAACTCTACCTTCACTCCCACAGTAGAAGCCGTCTGTACTTAAGGCTTCACGTCATAGAAAAAAAAATGATTAATTTGCTTGTTTGGTGATTTTTATTAAAATCACTTAATGTAACTACTTTGATTTCTTTTCATTATTCACTGAAAGCACCCCTTCAAACACAATTATTCCCTTGCTGTGATGTATGTGGGATGTGCTGACTGCTGCTTTGATGCTCTAAACAGCTGTAAGCCAGGTACTGATATCTGCACCTACCTGTAATATCACATTCATGCCTCAACCATTTGAAATAAAGGTGTTATATAAGCATTTAGAAAGAGCTGGCATATCTCTTTGTAATTAACATCAAGTTGACAGAAACTGGGTAATTCAACGGTCCCAGTATGCATTGGTAATTCACCCACTATAACAGATCTAGTGCATATCTGCAGTGAGAACCTCTCAGCACACCAAGTTCAGAATGCAGCACAATCTGCAGCAGCAGGAGCAGTTATTGTTCATGCAGCACCTCACTCTGGTGCCCAATGCCTCACAATTCTTATTCAGAGAGAGAGCTTCTCTCAGCTACTGCGCCTCCCTTCTTTTCACTTTGCTACTGACTAAAAAAAGAGAGGAAATCAATGAAACCTATGATCAATAGAGCTCCACCACTGCCAAGGCCATCTGCTCCTTTTTTTTTTGAAAGATTATGTAAAATTCAATAAAGAAAATGGCCACGGGCTGACATTAAATCTTCCCATCAACTGTTGGCTGAGGGCGGACAACGCTAAAACTATTTGTTTGTGAGAAAACTAGGATTTGCCTCTGTGACTCTGAACAGGCTAAGCTAGTGTAGACATCGATTGGCTGAAAGGATGGAAAACGCCAACATTGAGCTAAGATTTTAAACAGACGAAGGGGATTAAAATATAACCTCTCTCAATAACTCCATCATCTCTTCACTACCCCACACAACAAAAATAAACTAGAGTCATCTGTTCCCAGGGACTCTTTAGTATACTGATCAAAGCTAATGAACTTTAGAGCAGTGCTTCTCAAAATGTTCTTGCCCAAGTGCCCCCTTTCTCTTATTTCTAAATCCAAGTACCCCCTTTACCGACTAGAACATATACAACAAGAACTATAGTGATGGAATGAATGAGTGATAACACACATTCTAAAGAGTCTCATTTTGTTAATAGGTGGAGTATTTAGTGCAGTGGTTCCAAACCTTTTTTTTTGATTTGTTATCTGGCGACCCCAAAGACTTTTTGTGTCTAGAATTATTCTTTGATCATTTTTGGTTATTTTTTTTGCAGAATTTTAGTTGAACTAGATATATAATTTTCAATTCATAAAAAAGAAGGAAAAGAATAATAGTAAATAAAATTTAAAAATGTTTTTTCATTTTTCAGAAATTTCAGGCGACTCCACTTTGTGTCCTGACCCTAAAGTTGAAAAACACTGATGTAGTGCCTCCTGAATAGATTTATTTTTTATAGTTTTTATCATTTATGGTAATTTCATACCTGGGGTGCAGGTACCACAATGTATTTGTTAATTTTCCACTCTCTCGAGTACCCTCAGTACATCCATCGCGTACCCCTAAGGGTACATGTATCCCCATTTGAGAAAAACTGCTTTATGAATCCAACTCTTAACTTTTCGGTTGAGAAATAAAACTCTTGATCGTGGGTTTAAGCATGTTTAAGCCAGTGCTTTAAGTGGAAAAAATACACGCCAGCTCTCCCCTTAATGACCTGCTGTCAGTCTATTTGGGATGAAAATGTGGCTGATATTTATATCGAGATCAACTGATTTGTATATCAAATTAAATCAAACTTTTTAGAGAGTGCCTTTTGTATGTAAAATCTGATTCAAAGTGCTTTACATCAATACAATTTTACATAGATTAAAATATATCCCACGCAAACGATCCACAAGAAACCGCAACAACATCACACACACACACACACACACACACACACACACACAGACACACTCATAGAATTAAAACAAGGACAATGGCACATAATACTCGGCTGGTACAGAGGATCTTGGAGGGAGGACTACTGTATATCAATATTTCTATTGTACAGAAATGACAAAGAATAAAAGAACAAAGCCAGTTCTAAATCAAATCCACATGAGCCAGATTCAAAGTTGTATTAACTTCAAGCCTTTATGGAGATAAAGTGGACATGAAAAATAACATTGAAAAAAGAAAGGATGAAAAAAAAAAACTCCATAAAACACAAAGGAGGGAAGAGTCTCATTCAGACTTTGGATTTCAAATACATATTGTTCTCAATAAGTTTATTAATGTCACAGATTCCTTCTGTAAAATATAGATTATTTTAGCTTTAGGCCTGGCCTGTTGTTCCAAACTCGTCCAAATATGTCAATATCTTAAAAATTAAATATATTAACCAGCCATACAGAGTTTGCATCAATATATTTTAAAACTGTCTATTATGTGGTGCATAGAACATAATGTTTACATGCTGCGTGACAAATGTACTACTGGGAACAACTTCCTGTGTGATATAAGTGCAGTATGTGTTTGTGTGCAGCAGAATACTGGGTGAAAGGCCATGGAGAGTGTTAAGCATTGTGTTGAATCTAATGAAGAATATTTCATTATTTCTCTTCTATGTACTTATCACACAGAAGGTTGCACCCATTACCTAAGAGTAGCAGCTCCATATAATAAGGTGGATAACATTTACTAATGACAATTAGTGCTGATATTTGTCATTAAATGGACACAGCATGCATGCTCTATTCAACAATGCTCTGCATACCTTTCACTACATTCTCACCATCCTGACTTTCTCTGTGGATACATCCAACACTTCGGTAAACAAATTTTTAAGGCAGAGTTTCTTAATTGGGGGTACGTGTACCCCTATTGGTTCGCTATGGCACTACAGTGGGTACTTGAGAGGGACAGCATTAAAAATACGGGGTTTTATGTTTATTTTTAGTTAAAATAGTTAATCATACTAAATATTTCCAGCAACTCACACGACGACAAAGTAAGAGAAAAATATACTGAATAATAAAAAGAACAGGCAAACGACAACAAAATACACAAAATGACACCAAAAAAAGACTGAGAGGAAAACGCTACCAGTAACATACAAAACGACAACAAATGAACGAAAAATGCTCAAGATCACTTTAAAATAGACAAAAGTAACAGAGAAACATACAAAACAACACAAGAAACAACCAAATGACACCAAAAACACACACACTCACACACACACACACATTTAATTTAAATAATAACAACAACACACAAGAATGACAACAAAAGCACACAAAATGAGAGAAAAATGTACTGAATAATTAAAAGAACAGACAAACCACAAGAAAAAAACACAAAATGACACACAAAAAAAAAACACACCATATAAATAATTTTGATTAGAACATGAACTGAAAATACAAGAGTCAGTCTTGGTTCCACACTATGCAGTAAATTACCGTAAATGATGCAAACGATGAAAATAAAGCTTAATGCTAAATACTGCTTCATTCCATTTATTTACAAAATGAGATTATTTAAACTGTGTGTTATCACTCATTCATAATGCTCTAAAGTTCTCGTCAAACAAAGGGGTACTTCATTCAAAAGTTAGAGTACTTGAGCCAAAAAAGTTTGAGAACCACTGATTTAACGGATGTAAATACATGTCTTCCTCACAAATTTATTAACCACTAAAGTTTTGTTTGTTTTGACAAGCTAACTAAAATCAAACAAACTTACCGAAGTATGTTTTTTGACTGATACAATGCATTTTCCATCAGAACCTTTCTGGTAAACTTTTATTTAAAATTTTCTCTTTGTTGGCTGCGTTAAATTGGGTTTACAAGAATAACATGTAACATGTTTCTACCTGGGGAGCGCAATGGTGTTGCATTAGTGCTTTTACCTTAAAAAAATATCATGTGAGTTTACATCTCCCAAAGCTTGTATAAGGTTTTCTGGGTACACTGTCTCCATATATCTGGTTAAATAAATTGCCTGTATGAGTGAATAATGTCTAAATGTGTCAGTCAAATGCATACTGTACCTTCTGCAATGTTACTGACATAGGCATTAGCAACAACCCAACAACCCTGTAAATAATATAACGGGAACAGAAGATGAATGAATGAAGTTTCTAGCCGATAGGATTCAACCTTAACAGCCCCTCATTTGTAGTTTCTCAAGCAGCCTATATTTCACGCTCCTTTTATTTATTAGCAAGCATAGCATTTGTAACTGTTATGCGAGGCGTGCGATGAAAGATGAGGCCACGTCAAGGCAACTCTACTCCGCATAATGTGGAGGGAATGCACCCAATAACTAAAGAAAATGTATCATATCAAAGAAACAGGAAACCATAGATTTTACACTAATTGCTTGATGTATATATTTAAATATACAAACGGCACACATTGTAACAAAGGTATGAAATGTTACCACCGTGTTTATTTATTAACCATCACGTTTTGTAATAGTGGTAAATCTTTATAATAACCAATGTTCCTGACTAAAAAGCAAGAGCAGGTTCTTTGTTACGGAAGAGTATTAGGGCCACAGAAGAAAAAAATATATCAGAGGCTAAAAAAAACAAAAAACTCATGCATTTCAGAAAAAAAGTCAAAAATCAAAGTGGGGATTTTTTTGTCGGAGAAAAAAAAAAAAAAAAAAAAAAAGACTAAAATTAATGTTGAGATGTTTTAGGGGCACTGAAGAAAAAAATAAAAAATGTCTGAGGTATTAAAAAAAAAAAATTAAAAAAATCATGCACTTCAAGAAAAAAGTTGAAAATTGTTAAACTTACCATTATCCTATCCATTAAGAATTTTGTAAACCAGAACACAATTGGACATCTTAAATCTTCATTTTTATACAGTCGGGTTGCAGGTACAAGTCACCATTTTGCAGATTTTTAAATTGCATTTGCAAAAATATAATTAACACGGCAGACTGAATCAGACTAAAACACTGTTAGTTCCAGGAAAGGTAATTCAAACAAATAACATGTTCTATAATTTTAGAAAAAAAAAAAAAAAAAAAAAAAAAAAAAAAAAAAAAATAATTTTAGAAAAAAGCACAGGATGAATAATGATGTGGGCGAATTTAACCCCGGTCTTCGCGTGACAGGCGGGGATACTGACCATCATACTAACGACGAAGCACGTAAGCAGAGTTGCAGTTATTGCACTTTGAAGTAACTTCGAAGTCATCCGTAATTATTCTAAAGTTTAGTTTAACCAGTTCCTCAAACTGCCTGAAAGGCACTTTGCACAAGCAGTCAGCATAATGAAAAAAAAGTTATTGATTTTCAACTTTTTTTTTGAAGTGCATTAATTTATTTATTTATTTTTTACCTCAGATATTTTTTTTCTTCAGTGGCCCTAAACATCTCGACTTTGATTATCTACTTTTTTCTTGAAGTGCATTAATTTTTTATTTTTTTTTTTACCTCAGATTTTTTTTTTCTTCAGTGGCCCTAAAAATCTCGACATTAATTTTCAACTTTTTTTTTTTTTTTTACCTCCAAAAACTGAAAAAAAAAAAAAATCTCAACTTTGATTTTCAACTTTTTTTCTAAAAAAGAAAATTGCGACTTTTTGTTTTTTTTTGTAAAGTGCATGACGCTTTATTTTTCTCTTTTAGCCTCTATTTTTTTTTTTTTTTCTTCTCTGGCCTTAATACTCCTCCGTACTCTGTAGTATAGTGGTGCCCTCATCTTATTCATCCACTTAATGCCTCAATTGGGTGTCAATAAAGGGCTTTACCGAGCCTTGCAGTAGTGGTGGAAACAGTGGAAGACAGCTAACCTAAATATGTCCTAAAGCCACCTTCTAGCTCTGCTAACACCCACTCAGCCTGTGATTTTAAACAGATGTGACAGAGGTGTCAAAAGATAATTAGAGTATGGCTTTCAAATTTCTTTAATTTGACAGAGTTTGGTGCTATTGTTTTCCCTCCTGCCCCTTAATGGAATACAAATAGTGATGATTGGCCTTGCATCAATACCAAAGTGCATCAGTTAGTATTCCTAATCCTCTGATGTACTGCTAGCATGCTTTCACAAGTTATCAATCATGCATGACATTAATCTGTTTTCTCATCCGCTTTGAGTGAGGAAGATCTAATGTGTATAATTAAAATTTGTTTTAGCTCAAATTATGCAGCAGCACCGAGATCCGCTATAATACTTTTTAAGTGATTTATGTGTATAGCTGCGATTCAAAGTGGCCCCGTCCTGAATCAGCAAATAAGCACGGCACACAATCACATTCACAGCCTCCCTTTGATTACATCCTTTTACGCAATTCTTGCAGGGCAGCCATTGTGAGCCGAAGAGACCCCTCCCTAGTGTGTCGGCTTTAATCCCTTAAGGAACTCACTACTTCCTGTGTCACCTCGGGAAAAGTGTTTGGAGATACGGGTACAGGTGATTGATTGAATAGTTCGCTGCAGCCCTTATCTCAGTCTACTTCATCACCCAATCCTGCCTGCAGAACAAATCTCCATATCTCATCTTACTAAAAGATGGGTTACAGGTGAAAAGCGCTTTTCCAACTTTATCTCCAAACCCTCACTCTTGCTCTCACTGTTCTTCTATTTTCTGCCACCTCACTGTGATTGAGGTGTTTTTCCTCACACGGTTCAGTGGATCCACACACTGTGCCCTTGTGGCAGGGGCCATTATCTTGTCTAATGGTTTTTACATTTATTGCCATCCATTGTAAAATGCCATAGTGTCAATTAAAACACGCCATTAACACACTAATCTAAATGCTACAGCACAAAACCCAGAAGGTTTTCGATTGACGCATCAGGGTCGGGTTACAGTATTGTATTTTTTTTTCCCGTGCTGCTGGCTTTTTCTTCCCCATTATGAGGCAAGATGCTGGAGACGCTTCTTTTCAAATTCCTGTTACAGACATTGAAGGCAGACAGTAAAAATCAATTTTTGACTCCTCGCTTTAACCTTGGCGTGTCATTAGTGTCTGATCGCTAAAGCCAAGCTTGTCTTGAGCTAATTTGGGTAAATGAGGATATTTCCCAGCGAAGACAGTGAGATGAAGGGGAACCATGGCTGCGTGATATTCCCGTTTGAGCGACTACCGATTTAAAAAAAAAAAAAAAAACAAAACAAAAAACAACACTTTTAAAACAAATTTAAAAAGTAATTTTTCTGAGTGAGGACAATATTTGTGTGGTTAGGTTTTTTTACATAATAATTTCTAAAAAGGTGTTCTTTTTAAAGTTTGTCACTGAAGAATGTGAGTGTACCCTTAGCAAAAAGTAGTATAATTGAAGTTAATTTTATTATCTATGCATAAGTAAACCAAGTATACTATGGACCATGTACTTGTAGCGATCATTGTTGTCATGTGTTTGTTGATAATTTTACTGATGATTTTAATTGATTTTACTGATGATTTTAAATGTTCTTATTGATTTTAAACAATTGAATGTTTTATCATGTAAAGCACATTGAGTTGCCTTGAGTATGAAATGCGCTTTACAAATAAATTTGCCTTGCCTTGCCTTGCCTAAAATAAGTATACTTGTAGTACAAGTGTTACCTTTATTATTAAAGTATAAGTATAAGTCTAAGCATAAATATACTTTGTCTTAGACTATTCTTTATACTTTTCAGTATAAGCTAAGTATACTTCACTATACATATATAAAATATAGTATATAAAAAGTACACTTCAAGTATACTGCCTCAGTTTTAGTATGAAATAAGTATACTTGTAGTAAACTTGAATAAACTACTTTTGGCTAAGGGTAACCATGTGGTCTCAAAGCGTCAGAAGGTGCAGATAATAAACATACTCACTGGGTCAGTAACTATTGGTCCCAGTGGTGGTTTTATGAGTAGATATGAAATATTCACCTCCAATGGGTCCAAAGACTCCTTTATAGATTTTTACCAAGCTGTGTGAAGAGCATGTACTGTATTTAAAACAGAGATTTCACAAATGGCATTTTCGCAAACAAATGTGCAGAAAAATTCAGCATCTTAAACAAATTAATACAAAATGAAGCTATTGTATTGAAATTGTTTGATTTTGACACAATCCTCTTACCAACCAACAGTTCTTGAGTGAAGAAGCCCGTGGCCAAAATGTGCGCTGCGTTCTGCTTGCGTCAGTGTTTCGACCGCACTCAGATGTCCCAGAGTTACTTTGTCTACGTTAACTGTAACAGAAGTAAGAGAAACAAGCCATTAAAGCTTGAAATGCTTAAATAAACCCTCAGCTGCTCCGAGAACGTACGACAGGAACAAGTCTGCCAGTTCACACCAATGGACATTCCAACCACCACTATCAAAAAAAAAAAAAAAAAAAAAAAATGTTGCCATTACGAAATGGTTTTGGTAACACTTAGTTTTATACTTTTACTTTTATACATAATGCTGACATTGTGCTGTCAATATCTGCCATTAGCACAAATAAGGTGTCATGAAGGCTGTCATTATTTGTTGTTTGCTAAATTATGACACCTTTGGAGCTATGTTGGCATTTTTTGGGTTAGGTGGAGGGATCTAGTGGGGTTAGAGTTAGTTAAGGTCAGGGTTTAGGGCAGAGGTGGGCAACTTCTATTACAGCGGAGGCAACAAAAATGTGTTTGTTTTGATCGGAGGGCCAGAATTTATAGTAATGATAGTCATTTTGTGTGTTTTTCTGTCATTCTGTGTATGTTCGTTGTTGTCTTGCTTGTTATGATTGCATTTTGTGCATTTCTGTTGTCATTTTGTGTATTTTTCCTGTAAAATGTGTGCTTTTTGTAGTCATTTTTATGTTGCTATTTTGCAGGGGGGGGGTTTTTGTCATTTTTTGGTATTTTTGTTCTTGTTTTGCTTGTTTGTTAGTACTGTGGGTTTGCGGAGTCATTTTTTGTGTTTTTCTTGTCTTTTTTGGTACTTTAGTTGTCATTTTTTTTTTAATTTTGTGTATTTTTTGTGTCATTTTGTCTATTTTTGTAGTGTTTTTCTTGTCTTTTACTGTACTTTCCTGCAATGTTGTAATTATTTGTATTTTTTTTTAATGTATTATTGCTTTTGTTTTGTGTATTTTATTTAACAGCCTTCCTGACACCTTATTCATGCTAATGACAGGTGTCGTGTCATAATAAGGACAGCGTAATGTCAGCCTGTATGGTAAAAGTGTTACCATGATTTGTATTTTGATATTGACGACTCATTGCTGTTATTACTGTATTTCCTTTGTATATGTTTCCTGACTTCTATTGAAATTTGAGCAAAATACTGTAATCCGATAATGAGATTAATTGCAGGCGTCATATTAAACAAGGATCTTAACTCACTGGCTTTTTGTAGATAACATAATGTGTGTGTTCGCTTACAAATACTATTAGCTGAACATGTTTTTTCCTCCACGGTTGCTCGGATTGGCCGGATAGATCGGGTGAGAGGGACTCGAAATGGAATCGCTGCTTTTTCACATCGTAAGGAAAAAGCTATAGTAGTTCAGGTAACTGGGCGGAAAACCCTCCTGGGGGGTAGTGGCTTGGCTATGTCCATTTTTCGAGGAAGCGTTTAGATGCGATCCATGATACAGTGATGGGGTTTATCCATTTTACCCAAATGCCTTTGGATTCTCCTGGTGAAAGAAGAGCTGTTAAAGTGTCTTAATAGATTGATGCCTTGGCTTCCTAAAACTGCTCCCAGCTTACTGGAGTGATTGGGGTAATCTATAATGAATGAGTATGTGTTGTTCACTATCTGTGCACATCAAGTATTGTTTATTGCAATGATAAATGATAAGAATACAGAGGTTATTTTGTAGAAATACATCACACTATTATTATCACACAAAAACCACACATTTTAAACTTTTTTTTTAGCGTTTATAATCCACTGGTGTAACATGAACAGCACTGAATAGACGCTGAGTGTTCTTATTGCTATTCTATGAGGATCTGTTCTTTATGCCTCCTCTGGATCACTTCATCACGTGGATGAACTCATCCAGCCTGCTGCTGCCAGACGCTCATTACTTCCACTCTTGATCAGAATAATGTAAAATTAAGTATCTTAAAAGGTAGGACAGCCACTCTTTAGAATTGTAATCCATTTTATAGATATTGTCAGTGAATTAAATGAGTGCAGATTAAATTAGCATTCTCCTGCTTTATTGCTGTGAAAGGTCTTTCTTTTTTTTTTGTCACAATCTCAATAAATGATCACAAAGACAGAAATAATATGTAATTTCAATGTTAATGTCCTGATTGTAGGCTTCAGATTTGACATCTTTATTTTTAATGTAGGAAGTTAGAAGTTATGCAGTGAATTTAACCCCTTTTCAGGCCAGTGTAATGTACTGAGTTCACATCGTACTGAGAATATGCTCATGCGCACTACCGAAAAAATGAATTTTTGCCAAAAAAAAATTATTTATTTTTGTTTTCAAAGTGAACGGACATGTGTTTTATTTGTTTATTGGATTATGTTAGGGTGAGAGTTATAATCTCAGTACTGAGTTAAACTCAGTACATGACACCGGGCTGCCGGACTCAAAACGCCACTCACTTCTTGTTGTTGTGTACACTAGTTAAAATCGCTACTCCTCTGTTATTCATGAACAGATCGGGCAGAAATTTGGTAGGTATAATCTATGGATATGTATCAACGCGCAGAGCCTGATTTTTTATTTCAAACCCCAAAAAGAAAAAGAAAAACGAGTCAATTTCTCATTTATTTGCGAGTCAAATATTACAACGGTTGGAGGGTACTGAATCATTGGCACATACCAATATATAAATGGGGCCCATTACCCCATATGTGTCACAGGGAGTGCCAGGGGGGGCCCATTTTTCAAATGACTACTCCTCCGTCAGTTCTTGTTAGAATGGAACCCTGGTGCCCACCCCCATTTCCGGCAATTTCCAAATGTATGGGAACATAGTCGTGTGATATTTAGTTTCAAAGGCAATTCAACTTAGATTACGATTTTTACGTCGCACAATTTCTTTTGTTTTACACGGTGGAACAGAGTCATTTGACAGAATTCTCGGGAACGTGGTACGTACGTGCTTTTTGGCGCGGAGACGTTCCGCGTTCCCGGCCATAGTTCATCAGAATTTGTTATGTATTGAAATTTGCAAAAGGGAAACACTTCAAGGACTGGAGCACACAAACACAGAAAATGTTTGAATCTCAAATATTAAGCGACGCCAAGCTGACATCTGAAAAAGAAAATTTGCGTACAGATGATCTTATCCGACAGGTGTTGCGAACTTGCTCAAATGAGAAAAATAAATAAATGTGTGTGATTATGAATCTGTTTTAATAGGCTTTATTGGCCACCGTAGGTTGTTTCTACATGACATTGCTTGTATTTCCTTCTTTTATATTAGAATTACTTCCATGACACATGTTTTTAATCCACACGAGAAAAGAATTACTAGTTAGTTTAGTGTTTTCTTTCAACATCAGAATCAGAATCAGAATCATCTTTATTCGCCAAGTGTATGTTGTACACACGAGGAATTTGACTCGGTCAACTGTGCTCTCTCCAATAGTGAAAACATTCAATAATAAACAATCAACTAGAAAGATGATAATAAGTATAAACATAAGTATAAATATAAACAGTAGTTAGACTAGAATGTGCAAACTCAATAAAATAACAAAATAATAATAATAATAATAATAATAATAATAATAAGAATAATAATAATAATAATAATAACAATAATAATAACAATAATGGTATAAAAAAAATAAAAAATAAAAAATAAAAATAAAAATAAAAAAATAAGATAAAAAGAAGGAAAATAATAGAAAAGAAAGATAATAATAAAATATAATAATAATAAAAGGAAAATAGTGCAGTAGAGCATTGATAAGTAGTGCAGGAGAACATTTAAATTAAAGGTATGTACATGAACATTAATGCTTTTTGGTGGAAATATAGAATTATATGTATGCAACTGAAACAGTGGGTTTGATTCTGAAGTTATAGATCCCATTGATTCCCTTTCACCACACCAGTAATACCGGAAGGTTTGAGAGAGAGATACTATTCTAAAGTGCTGTTCATGAATGTTGTAATGTGATATTGCAGACAATGCTTGCTGATGAACAGATCTACAAATATTGATCTCCGTATGCATACGAGCATTAAGCAAAAATCATTAAAACATGTATATTTTCTACTTCCCCATGTTCCGAACCCATGCCTCTAGTTCTTACCAGAGCCAATATTTCACCACAATGAGTGTGACTCGGGTTAAATCTATTTTCTTACTCATCTTGCCTCCCTGTAGCGTGTGACATTTGGAGGAGTGGTGATGAAACAACCTCTGCGAATAACCTGATAAATAATAGCCAGGCTTTCTCAGTTCATTTGCTTTGATTGACTCACACTTAGAAGGAAATGAACCTGGGAAGGAATGACAAGCCTATTCACTGTAATGCATTGTGGTTTCCCTAAGACTTGAGATTTGTGCCTGCTGTCTGGAAAAACCCACCCTCCTCTGCCATATAAGTGCTTAATGAAGTGTGCTCCTCGGTTCTGGTTGGCAGTTTGACGAAACCGCAGAATGGGGCAATCCTCTTCCCCTCTCAGATAAAAGGACGGGGGCGTAAGATGGCTGTGATTCGGCTGATTTTCTCCTCCTGCGGGAACAGACACGTGGGAAACAAGATGCTGTCTTGGCTTGTTGCTATTCAGCACATTATAATCTCACTCCTGCCTTTGACACAAGGAAACTCTGTTAACATTAACTCACTTCAAAAAACCATGATGTATTTCATATAAATGTACCTGGGTAACCTCTGTCTTTCATATCTGATTATGTTAAAATGCATTTTTCTAATGACCTTATCAAACATTTACATTTTTTACATTGTACTCCCTCCTAAAAGTAAACATATTTCTTGCACATGTTTTTTCTCATGTATTTATATTTTGTGCGTCTAAATCTGAGTTGACATCTGCTTTCACCTGTCACCAAGTTTTGGGAAACTTAACAAATAATTTCTGTAATAACTTTTAATGGCTACGGGACATGATTTCCAGACTGAATTATTTTTGTTACAGTGAAGGTGGCGCTATAATTAGGAAACCTTGTTTAGGAGAATAAATACTATAAATGTTTCGTTAAAATAACCTTTAAATGATGCAATGGACCGGCACCATGACAGTAACCAACCTAGTGCCGTTTGAGAGATGGAGATATGCACCAGCAGAATATGTATGTAAGAATATGAATATATCAATGATTAAAACTGTACATCAAAAACTGTTTTGCAGGATACATTCACTATAGAATTTGACAGTCAAATTAGATAAATTGAAGGCTTCTTTCATTTTATTTCTCTCTGTCGTTATCTTTGTTTTCCGCTTTATCGTGTATATCGGGTGCTCAAACGTTTTTGGCTCGCAAGCTACTTCTACCACGGACAGCTCTTCGGGGATTATAACTGTAAATAATCTGATTTCAATATTTATATTTAAAGTATTACAATTATTAAATAATTATTAAATATTTGCATAATATCAAAATACAATTGTATTGAAGCAGTAACACTTAAAAAGTGACTTAGATTGAAATGTAGTTAAAAAAAAATGTAAATACAGGCAATAATAATAAGTTTGTAAAATATACAAAATAAAAATGTAGCATTTCCATTTCATCATCCGCAAACGTAGCCATTCACTCCTAATTTTGAAGCATTTGGACAAATTTTCATTTTGTTCAAGAAAGATGTGAATTATAACAAAAAAAAAAAAAAAATTCAAATTCAACTAAATATTTAGATTAACGTTACCTATGAAGCACGTTGAGGTTCCCTTCATAATTCAGTGCTGCCCATTTATCACGCTACACTAGTGATTCCCAACCAGGGGTACATGTACCCCTCGGGGTACTTGAACACATTACAGGGGGTACTTGGAAACATTGATGAATCTATTTCCAACATTCTGAGTCATTTTCAAACCTATTTCAGACACTGTACATGCTCATCCAACATCTTTTCCAACCATTGACAATAAACTGCATTAATGGAATAAACAATATCGTGGCCTCAATATCCTAATCAACATGTTATGCACATGACTAAAAATTTAGGTAGATATATTCTCTGATATACAATCATTGTAACGCACAAAATTGATATTTCGTGTGTGTTAAACGTACAGGGACATTTCAGAGGCCAACATGTTAACATGTAAATAATACAAGAAATGTTACTAAATTGGAGTGACGAAGGGGTTCTCCTAATCTGAAGAGAGGGTTAGGGTTACTAACACTGACCTACACTATAGCCCAAGCTAAAATTCACACTGTTGTCTACCCTTATCATAAACAGCCTATTCAGCAGTGGCTGATTAACCTTTTAATGCAGAGAGAATAATTCTGAATGCCTGGGATAATATGGTACATAATCAGTGAGGCAGGTACAGTATTTTTGTTGATATAATCTTATTAGGTGTACAGCCTTTCGGTGTGGAGTTTGCTTTTTTACGTATACTGTAAGGGTTACTTCATAAGTGTTGGAGTTTTTACTCACAACATTTCAGCTTTAAAACTAATTACTGTATCTGTGCTGATCTTCACTGTGTTTTTAACTGTACTTTGATATCAAAGATTCCAACGTTCACCCTCAGTCAACATTCCGAATTCAGTCCACTAGAAACAGTGTGTTAGGATATGTATAAATCAAAAAATAATAAGGGCATATTCTGTGGCCTTTTCAGTAGAGGTGAGCAATACAGACCAAAAAATAAATAAATCATAGATTAAACACTAAATCACTTTTTCATATAGATTTTGGAGCCGTGAATTTTTTTAACTCCTTAGCAACACTGATAATATATCAACCACACAAATCATTGGTTATAAATGTTGGTTCACGCATAAAAAGGCTTTACTAATTCATTAATACAGTGCACAAGTAAACGATATCTATGAAACAAAAATTCTAGGAAAACAACTTTGCATTGGCTGTATTTCACCTTTATTGAATATCATGTTGGATTTACTAAATTTTAAACACCTATTTCATCATCCTTAGACTGATATTCAGCTGGGCTGTTGGCACTTCTTCAGATTTTTTTTTTTTTTTTTTTTTTTTTTTTCCGTGTGGACTGAATAAGGAGCATTCAAAACAACATGAATACTACATGATTACTATAGGATTCCCTGTATGAAGCTTTGTAATTTACACAGTGATTTATTATTTACCTCATGTCCTCAAACACCATGTCATTTACACTGAGAGGATCGCTGCTCTCACATGCTGCATATCAACAACTCTCAGTGGAAAAACTACTTCATCTAACGGTTTAATGAAGGGAACGACAAGAAATCTTTAAGAACGAACAAAAGAGCTCAGTGGCTATTAATCACTAATTCTAAGTGCGTCGTCCTATGGTTTTCTTATCGCAGAGCTGTAGTCACATTGTAGCTACAAAGCCATTTTTTTTTTTTTTATCACATTGAAAGACTCTTAGTGACAAATTGATGTATTGATAAAACGTTGCTGTATGAATACCTGCTGCACTGTATATATATATATTTATATTTATATTTATCCTATTTATCCTTTATTCTCTATCTATCCTTTATTTATCCCTCATCCTTTATATTTATCATTATTATTATTATTATTGTTGCTGGGTTGTGCTTTGTTGTTCTGTTTTTATTTCTTTTATTTCTTTTTGTTGCTTGTTTTGTGCACCAACCACCAAGTCAAATTCCTTGTACTGTCCTCAAAACTGTACATGGCAAATAAAACATTTCTGATTCTGATTCTGATTCTGATTATTTTAAAAAATAAGCGCACAACACACAAACTTCATCCCATTCACTAACTCTATTTGTCCATTGAATGTTTTTAGAGTGAATATACGAAAACCAATGTAGTTTAATTAAATTCCAATGTTTGAATTAAACCAATCAGAGAAAAGCATTGCTGTATTGCTCACCACTAAAATAACAATATAAACATAGTTTCTGCTTTATGTCTCCTATTCATTCTATATGTGAAAGTTTCTACTTCCACAATTTATATATATATATGTTTTTTTTATTTTTTATTTTTTTTTTGGCTTGGGTGTTGTGTGTGTACTATGATCACTCCAGCTGGTTTGGGTTGTGTGTCTGTTTTCTGTCGACCAACAAAGAGATGCCTTGATAAGTTACAATCTAATCTTTACTCTTGATAAGAGAATAATTAAGTTTGGTATATTTCTTCTTTCCATTGCTCCTTTAATGGATTCCCGTTACAATAAGCTTGCCATACAGTGAGTGGAGTTTATTAAATAAGAAATAAATTGAATTTCATTCAATATGTCATTATGTGGACCTGATTTCTTTTGAAAGACAACCCCTATGGATTTCAGTATTTCATTGTTGTATTACTTTTTTTTTTTTCCCCCCAAACAAAATACAGCCTATTTCATATACACTAGCGGTGCATGTGTGCGAGTCCATTCCAAATACTGTTTATCAATTTTGGGAAAGTTGAGCCTGTATTCCCTTAGAAACCATATTTATAGCAATAGCAGTGACAAGTCTAAATGATAAGGCAAAGAGGCTGCCATAAAATGCTGGGATTACTATTTGTGATCAGCAGGTGTGTCAACACACTCATCTTATCAGGCCATTTCACACCAGCTTGCACTCCAATGAATATTATTCCACATTATCATATGCTTTACAGATACCAGCCAATGATATAGGTTCCTTTTTTGAATTGTCTCTCCATGCACACAGATTTCATGGACCAAGTGGAGTTGCTGTCAGACTCATCGTTTAATGAGCCAAATATGATGTTGGGCTTGAACAATGATAATCGAGATGCTAATCCACCTGCTGGCAAATAACTTATGAGGTCTAAAAATTGGTCAAGGAGTTAACCACATTTAGTTCTTGGAAGTAAATATTTTATGATTTAGTTAGATGGTGTCACGTCTGCTGCTGCTTTTGGGCTTTTATTCTGAAGGCCACCTTCCACCCTTAGTAATCTGTGCCACCTTTACTTTCTGCTTCCTGCTCAGCTGTGTCTCATCTGCTCATTTCTTTTTCCTTTTCTCACCCAATGTTTCATATTTATCATCTATGAAACGGAGCGCTAGTCTTGTGGCTGCTCCCCAGTATTCCCATACCTGTCCCCCATGTAATATATTATTATCTTTCATGTTTCCTGGTCGGGATGTAACTGAAACTGAAGTTCCTAACGGAAAAATAAAGTTCTTTGAATTGAATTGAATCTATCCCTGTATTTAAGCACTCCCTCTGTGGGTGTTTGACCACTCCACCTTGAGTCCCGAGACAGCAAGAACTCTCATGAAGCTGCGGCAAGGTAGTCGCTCAGTTGGGGATTACTAGGATCCCTGAGCAAAGACTTCCAGCGCCACGTCCTTCTTTGGAGGAATCCATACATCTAGGTCGTTCTAGGCTCTCGCTGGAGGAATGCGAACAGCGTTTACTTAGGATAGGCTGGCCACTTTGTTGTCCATTGCCTCGTCCTAAGCATGGCTTCTTCACCCTTGGGTGAGAGAAGGGTGAGTCGCACTACCTCTACCAGTGTTTCTTCTCGTCCATCCATAAAACTAGTGAACCTTCTCAAAGATAATGTTTTCTGTTCCAGGGCCTTTGTGGACTCTGGGTCGGATTGGTTCATGAGCATCATTATCTGTTCTACTCTCCATATAACCCAATAGTTATGAGCGTTCCGTGGCTTATCCAGCACAACCCTTACTTCGACTGGTCTACGGGGGGAGATCACCAGTTGGCATTGTACTCCCAGTCAGCCTATCTCGCTCTGCTACCCACAGACTCTCCTAAGCCTTAGGCCCCCTGTTTAGAGGGCGTCCCTGAGTGCAACCATGATCTCTGAGGTTTTCTCCAACCCCTGTGCCTCATCAGGAGTACGGCTGCAGCATTGACCTGATTTCCGACTCTACTCCTCCCAATAACGTCTCTGTTTCCTGTCAACTCCTGAGTACCAGGCCATGGAGATCCCCTCATCAGTTCTTCCTGTAAAGTTAGCATCATCTGTCCCTCTTCATCACCTGCTGAAGCGGATCCAGACAAGGTCAGTCCAGGCCCGGACTTGACCAACCCGTGACATGCGAGACGCTCCAGCGCTTCTTGGGCTTTGCTCATTCCTCTTTCACCCAAACCATCAAATTTATTGTGGAGGTAGACACTTCTGATGTTGGAATCCGGGCAGTGCTGTCCCAACATGCTCAAAAAGGCAACACGTTTCCTGCCAGGCTAGTTGGGCATTATTCTTTTCTAGCTTCAAATTATCTCTGTCATATTGACCAGGTTTGCTTGATGCCCTTTCCACGTTTGATCCGTGATTTCCACCAGTGGCACCCTGATCTTCCTGGGCCATCTGGAGCCGGCCCTTTAGAGGGGGGCATGTCGCGTCTACTGTTCTCTCAGGGTTTTTATTCTGAAAGCCACCTTCATCCCTTGGTAATCTGTGCCACCTTAACTTCTGCTCAGCTGTGTCATCTTTTCAATAACTCTCTGTATTTATGCACTCCCTATGCCACCACTCAGTAGCCAGATTTTCTGCATTACCTATTACCAGCATTCCCACTTTTTCCTTGCTGTGTATGAACCCTGTCCTGTTTCCTGGACTCTGCCTTCTGGATAATCCCTGTGATCTGTCGCCTGGTCAGACTGCGCATGACCCTTGCTACGCCGGAAGGTCTCCTTTACGGATTATCCTATTGTACTGTTCCCTTCGCTGACGGTCTACCTTTGTACCGGAACCGTGGCTTGGATTAAACGTTTAAATATTATTCCAGTGTCCGAGTCTCCTATTGGGTACAGCGTTGTGAATTATTGCGTAAAGACCATCTCAAATTTGTTAAGATTTTAATAAATACCACATACTTAAAGGAATTTTATTTAAAATTATGTAATGTAAAATCAGTAATATGACCTAAATTGAAAAGTTAAGACCTTGAGCTGCTTGTAAAAACATTTTGTTTCCATTTTTGTTCATGTTTTTATCATATAAAATGTTTAGATTTTGTTTTGTTTTTTTGTCATTTCACAATCTTGTATTTAGAGAATAAACATGTCTCATATACCCTTAAATGTTTCAGTGTTATCCTCCTCTCACTGACTGTCTCTAGAAAAAAATGCAATATGTTTTAAAAACTAAATTATCAAAAATGAAGTAGCTGAGGAGGATATATGGTGGTTATTTTAACAAACCAGGTGTAACATAATAAAGACCTCTTATTAATGCCAAGGCATCTTTACTGCGAAGTGTGATCGTACAAGAAGTTAAAGTTGGTAATGTAAAAAAAAAATGCTTTATGTGGATTCATAACGCTTTTATAATCAAAGGCACACATTTTCTCACTTATATTGTCACTTTGACGTGTTTCTAGCTTATTCTGCAATGGTTGCATTTCATGATACAGTACATTTTAAAGGGTGATTTAATGCTAAAATTTTAAATCAAGCAAGGTCAAAGTTGGTTTTATCATCTTCGAGGATTTTTGTGGAGATCCATTATTCATCAGAACGCACACAGAGGATCACATGAGAAACACCCCATTGCATATAAACAGTCTCTTGTTCATTTACACAAAACGCAGAAGAGTTCTCATGAATAGAGCAGATAAGAGTCAATGAAGACGGGGGCACAAAATCAATCTTTTATTTTTCATGAATGCAGGAACATTGTACTGTCTGAGATAATCTCTTCTGATCTATTTTTTTTCCCACCCGATTTTTCACAAGCGATTCAGCGGATTCTGTACAGCTGCCGGACCCTTTGGCCTCACAAGGAGATTGTAGAGGAATACAGTGATAAGGTTGTGTACTGAACTGATGGGGAAAGAATATAGGTAATAATAAGGGACACATCTCATTGAGTTTGGAGCAAAAAAAAGCTTATTGCTGTAAATACACCCAAACTATTAACCATTATGCACATAGGATTAATCAATGTACAGTGACATACCAGCGTATGCTTAAATCTCATTTGGCAAAATATGTCAAGTTTACCATCACCGTATGCTTTTGGAACCCTTTAAAGATTAAAAAAACAGATAAAACTATAAAAAATATACAATACAGAAAATTCAAAGACTTGGAGGAAAAGGAGGATTAAATATCAATTAATTCAGTCATCCTTGAATTTTAAATCGATAAAGAGGGAGGTAATTTGTTTCACGCTGTTTGGTCAGGCTTCGAAATCAAGGTTTTAATCAGATTTTTGTCCTGTTAATATGGCTCTCATGCATCTTCAGTGGGGTCATTATGCTCCAGTCAATACAATCAGTAGGCTTATTTGAGCTGGACATGTGACCTGCTCTTTGCAAGGCACACTTCTATGTTTCATTAATTCCTCTAAAATGAAATTCAGAGTTGGACACTCCTTATTCTCTCTGTCCTAATCTAATAAGTGTAATGAGTCTGATTATTTAATTCAATCAACATTAATCTAGTGAAGACAGATGCTCTCAATAGGGAGATAAAAATGGTCCCAGATGGTGAACGTACATTGGAAAGTGTTGGAACACATTGTACTAAAAGGTATTGACTTTTCAGCAGATATTATTAATAGAAACAATTTTACTACACAGATTTGAATCTACAATGTTCATTATTTCTGTTTGATTATTGTGTTTATAGTATATTACAGTATTAAAATATATTTATTTTGTGCTGCCCCTGAAGCAAATCCCCCAAAAACTGTAATTTAACAAGTTGGAAGAAATATGACGTAAAACATTATACACAAAATGACAGCGTAATGAACAAATATCAATAGAAGGTTGACATAGTAATAACAAAAATCCACAAAAGATTCCAAAAATTCACCAAATGACTCATAAAACCCATGACAAAGACACACAAAACAACAAAGCATCTAAAAATAATTTGAAAAGACCATAAACACAAGACTTGAAAAACACACCAAATAACAACTAAAGATTCCTACATGACAGTAAAAAACCTCCCAGAATAACAAAAAAAAAAAAAAAAAAACTCCCGAAATAACAAAACGACAACAACCAAATGCCAAAGAACAAATCCTTCCTGTATTTATGATCAGATTGGTAATGTCATTCTAAATGCTGTCATTAATGTTGATCATGTGGCCATCAAATCAGGCATTAAAATGTATGTAAAAACTTTATTTACACTTTTTAAAGTTATTTTTATGCTAACTAAGGATTGCAAGGCCTTCTGGTGCAAATATGTTAACAACAGGGCAAAAACACTGTAGCAAACATTACTATACACACATCAATTTACTCCTATTAGTCATTTAGAGACTCCAATTAACCTCAAATGCACTTTTTTTTTGCATACACTAAATTTAAGCTTCAGGGAAGACAGTTGGTTCATTGATATACATGTCCAGACAAACGCAAATTATATGCTTCATTCTTAATAAAGAGACTTAAACGTTTGATTTGACAAAAACCCTTTAAACATTTTAATATGTCAGCTGTGGGTCTCACAACAAGGATATATAGGGACGTGTCTCAATGCAATTTTTCAGCATCAGATATAACGCCATCATACCTGCAGGTCATGTTCCTGGCTATGGGGGGAGGAGCTTAATTCTAATCTAACTCAAGGATCAAGTTAGATGACAAACAAAGCCAGCCAACACCCCGGATAGGTTGCCAGTCCATTACATGGCTAGTGCACATGTTGTTGGACTGGAGAAAAAAATTGAGTTTTCTGAGAAAAGCCTTGGTACTTAGCTCAGTAGAACCAAACGCTTCTTGCTGAGACGCAGTTACATTTGTAGCTCGCTGAGCTAACTTCACTAAATTTAAAATAATTAACATTGGTGTCAGTTTACTGTTGAGAATATACAACGTCATATCTAAACAGTATATTGATTTTTCAATTGTAATATTTAAATAAATATGTTTTAAAGGTGTCTTTAATGTTTACATATAACACTACACAAGTTACTTGGTAACATTTATTGATAATATTAATAATGCACATTTTAAAATTTTATTTGAAGCCTTGAGAACTGATAAAAAAAATCAATAAATAAATTTAAAAAAAATTAAGACAATGTGTATTTACCTTTAAACAATGTTTTTAAATGATTATTTTCTGTTTTATTTTGGCTCTGTCTTAAGAATGTTTCTCGGACTGAAGAGGGTTTATGTGTCCGATATAGAATAGTCATGATATTTTATTTTAACACTAGTGCACACTGATGTATTGCATACTTATGGTAATTTAACAGTCTACTTTTGAGGATCTAATTCAAAATAATTTACCATCTTTTATAAAATAATTATTCTCATTTTCATTGTCATTTTGAAATAATCAGAGTTATTGTTATAGAGTGGGACTAAAAGAATGTATTTTTATGAATTTAAAAAAATATATATATATTTGACCTTGTCTGCACATGCTGTTGAAGGTCAACACTACATGTAGCGCAATTTTTTTTTTTGCGATAGCGATGCATATTTTATTATTGCAATTACATAAATGAATTTATTTTTGCATTATTTTTTAGGTTTCCTGAAATACATTAGACATATATATATTTTTCGAAGGAAAACTTTGGAAACCAAAAAGACAGTGTTTACTTTCACAAAAGAAATCCCTTTCTTCTCTTCTTTTATTTTGGAGAGGTAAATCATTGCCATCCTCCACATTCAGTGAAAAGTATTGGTTTCTTACCTAAAGTTAACTGAGAGGATCAATATCAATTTCCTGAATGTGCATTCTAGATGGCAGAGCTCAGCACAAAGAATGGACGTTGAGTCGAGTGTTTGGGAACTTTTAGCAATTTGCTAAATACAAGAACTCCTCTGGTCACACATGTACCTATTCTGCACATTTAGAGATTATTGTATCGATTTTGTTATGAATACAGTAATTAAACATGCAGTAGAAGAATAACTGATTAGGGTAATAATTACAATAAATAAAACCACCAATCAGCTTTTGGAGTCTGTTTGTAATTTTTTTTGTATCATTCTATTTAATAAAAATATGAAAAGAATCAGGATTTCTTTTGTTGGTGTGTATTTAGTCGTATCACATTATCATTGTCTTACATGTTGGTAAATGTTTATCATATAAATTATTTTTGACACACAGTAAAAAACTGTGGAAGTAAAATATTCCTAAATCTAAAAAGATATCCCCTGATGAAATGCGCCTTGACAACAAAGTAATTTCCTCACCTTTCCTGCGCTACGTTTTGCTTTTGAGTGAGATTGCTGGTCATACAAAACTCTTGGGGCTGCATCTTATTGCTGAATCCAAAGACTGATTGCGATGATATTGTACCAGACACCAGGCACAGGTCAGAGCAAATAGCCTGCCTCAAATGGACAAAAATTGCATTTTGCATTCTTAGCTTTGTACCTATCTATAATCTAAATACAGTTTTGTAACTTTTTGTCTTGCGATGCCACTCTGGTGTCATCCCTTAGTCTTAGTTCTTATTTAGATAAGCCAGTAAGAAACCTTGGTTATAAATCTTAAAGAAAATCACGAAAGCTACGAGCACCACTTTACACAGTAAACTGTAAATGTAAAGGAATGTAGTATGTAGTGGGTTTAGTTATTGGTATTTAAATATTTAAACATGAAAATACCTCTATTGGCCAGGCATCCCTGTATTGTATAACAAGAGCACTCCGAGCGCAAATCTCCACCAATCACCACATATCCTCTTTGCCAAACATTGGCAGTTATCTGGGTCAGTGATCTTGATCATGGTACCATGAATATTCAAACTTTAAAGGTTTGTAAGAAAATTCTGTCCCCTTATTATCGATACAGTTGGTCCAAATATATATGGTTAGCACCATTTTGTCAAAATATTGCAATGAATTGCACGCTCTGGATCGAATCAGAATGAAACTCGGTGGTGTAATTGAAGAACCAACCCAACATAACTGAGTGAAATGTCATAAAGATCGGTCAAATATAAACCAAGATATGAATATTTGAAATTTCATAAGAGGAGGAGGCGAACAGGCACACATCTTTCAAAATAAGCATCTCTTCTCACTCGCCCAAGCAAGAAGGATTGTCTGGTGAGACATCTCACTCATATTACTCATAGAACCGGGGTTATGTAAATAACCTAAAGTTCCATTTCATAATATTTCAGGAGATGTCTCACTATGGGATGTGGTTGCTTCCGTATTGCAGACATGCTTATCGAGTGGGTACCAGCCTGCAGGGCAGAGGTCTGTAAACATCAGGACAATAAAACCGCCCGTGCCATGCACTGAGTGGAGACGTCCAGCTGGTAAAAGCGGACAAACATGAGAGGCATGATTCAACTAGCTGCCGCACAAATGCCCTGAACAGAGAGTCCCCTGAACAAAGCCCAGGATGTGGCGAGACACCAAGTCGAGTGCTTGCACAAACCCTCAGGTGGCCGCAGACCCTGACTTGTAAAAGCCAAAGCAATTGCCTCCACAACCCAGTGTGACGGGCGTTGCTTAGTAACAGGCTTTCCTTTACGGGGATTAGCCCAGGAGACAAACGGTTGATAGCTCCTCCTGAGGCTCCTTGTCATATCCATGTAAGTGGGTACCGCACAAACCGGACACAGCCCTTGAGATCGCTGCTCACATTGTGAGGCAGAAAGGCCAAAATGTCAATGGAAGAACATGAGCTCACCACCTTCGGTGTGGCATCGAGTGTGGAGATATGCCGTCCACTGGAGTGTGAACGCCTGCGAGCAGGACCAATGTGCACCGGACTGCCGGAGGTGTTGAGGGCTGCGCTAGGCTCGAGGCAACAGCTGATGAGCTGGCGTCTGGAAGCTCGGCACCGTGATGTGGTGTCGAGCATGGAGCTGGGCAGTCCACTGGAGTGTGAACGCCCGCAAGGTGGGTCAACGCGCGCTGGACTGTCAGGGACGTCGGGGGCAGCGTTGGCTGCTCCGTCCGGTCCTGTAACTTTGCTCTGATCAGTCCATGACAAATAGGCAGATTTGTACAAAAACCATCCTATTGATCTATCGTTGATCTGAGTTAATTCAACAAGTCTGTCACTCAATCTGCATTATGCATCATCCAGTAGTTCTGAGCAGCGCTGTGTCACGCACACTCTCATAACCATTGTGCCATCAGTGATCACCACTGCATAAATTACGTATCTGATCCCCTGATTCTGGCCTCTGACATCAACACGACACAAGACTTTGACAGTCAAAACATGGAGAGAAAGACACAGACCGGAGCAATGAGTCCGAATTTACATCAATCCATGGTTACATCCATATATCCATCTCTGCGCAGAGCGACCGTCTGCACCGCAGCCGCCGGGACCGCACGTCCAGCTTTTTTACCTCTCTGCTGTGTTTTCTGTCAACTGCATGTGTTGCTTGTGTAAAACAATTACGCAAACAGTTCCAGGTTTCATGAATCCGATTGCTTCCCCTGCATTCATTTTTTTGCATTTCCTCCTCCCATATTCTTCCGCCTACTATGCATATTCATCAGAGGGAAACACGTTAAATTGATTGAGGGCACATTGAGAAGCGGTGTACTCCTGATTCCTTGGGCTTTGTACTCCTTATTAGTGCGTGGAGTGACATTTGCTCACATCTAAATACCACTAAACCTTTAGTGTTGAGCTGAATCTCAGAAATTGATCAGAACTCCACTTCCCAGAGTGCACCCGTAGGAGGAAACCAGCTGATCAGTCACCTGATCATTCTTGATCACTGAGTTAGAGCACCTGAGAGGGACCTGAGAAGCTCAGTCAAACAGACCTCAGAGGAAAGCACTCCAAGTTCATCAATGGTCAGTGAAATGTTTATGTATTGTAGTGGTCTTTGAAACTCTGCTAAATATAGATGTTTTGTTTAAGTTGTTGAACATAAGGGCTTAGAAATGAAACATTGCAATATTTATTTAATGATTTGTTTTAAATGAGCTTGTACTAATAATTAAGTTAAAAGTATAGAACACAATAAGATAATCCAAAGTTAAAAATGTTCCAATTCTGTTAGTTGTAAAAAATGTGACTGAAAATGGTGAAAAATTATATACCAGGCTGTTAAAATGTATAAAATGTTTAAAAATATCTTAGTGCCTTATACCACTCGACTATCATCCAGTACCTTTTAAATAATTGTTCAGCAGTGTTGCTGGCTGTACCCCTGTTTGGGAACCACGGAAAATAGAATATTTTCTCCAAGTTCATAGTCTTTTCTCTAACTTTTAAACGTGCCAAAGTCATTGCACGGATCTTCTAGGGGCTGGATCTGGGCCACAGGCCGTATGTTTGTCACCTTTGGGTCTACAGGTCCATTTACAGAACAATCAATGAACCAAGCCTGTAGTTGGCTGAATGCGGGCTGATGCTGGTGTATAGACTGAGGAGCTCTCCGAGGTGCTGCACCAGCACCAGCACCAGCACCAGCTCCAGCACCACGAGCCCCTCCCCGGTAGACATCACCGAGAGACACGTGATTCTCTGTCTGAGGATCCTGACATTCGCTGGATGAGCTCAGCACACACAGACCACATTAGGCTACACTCTTTCTTCCATTCAGACATCTGGATTTGTTTTTTTTGCTTTTTGTTTTTTACCCCTGCGCGTCTTCGCCTCGGTTTACTTTTGTTTTGACACCTGGACGCGCATTTGGAGGACAGAATATTTCAGGTATTTTCTCACCGTCTTTCTGAATGCAGTGAAGGTTCTTGTTGTTTTTTTTGTTTTTTTTTTTAGTTGAGTTTGAATGAACGCGGATCCGGATCGTTTCCTCTCCAATTCTCTATCTCTCCTTTTCTCTCTTTTCCTCTGATGCTGTGATTCACTTGAAATCAGATGTTGGTGTGAAGGTTTTTACCAAAAATAAAATAAAATGCAATAGAAATAAAATAAATGTTTGAATCACAGCGAAATACAGACGGCGGCTTTGCAGGACACCATGCAGTCTGCGGTGCTGTGCGTGAAACTATTTCAATGAAAGGTCCCGGGGAGGTAAAATGTAAAAAAAAAAAAAAAAAAGCATCTGCACAAAGGTAGATGAAGGAAATGTGCCTCGTTTGGTTCAGGAATTCTCTATATTGCTTTTATAAGAAGCGCCTCATTAACTGGCATCGCATCAGTGTTTATTTCCGACTATTAAGTCCGTTTAAAGTAGAATGTGTGACCCCTATCCAGGCGTTTTGATTTTAATTGCAATGAGAGAAAAATAAGTTGTGATCGTGATGTTTTTCTATGCGGAATCACGGGATGTACGTGTCTGGTGTTGGTGAGAGAGAAAAACAGTGAAGAGAGCATTAAAATGAGGAGCGTGTTTTAGGGGACTGACAGAGTCCCAGTGGAAGTCCGATTGGCTTACACAAACCATCCATTGTGAATCAAATGACGCACTTCTTCTCCTGTTAGACATACCACTGATGCTCATGCCTCTGTTGTACAAGGCTTACAAAAAAGTCACAATTTAAATATCTCAAATAAATAATGTTCCATTAGTGATTTATTATTGTTTGTCTCTTGTGTAATGTCATTATTCACTGTTTTTATTTATTTATTTATTTTTTTTTAGTGTAAAAATAATTTTACCTAAGCATGTTTTTGAGCCCTGCTGGTTACAAATGATATAATGACTATATTCATTGATACACACTCTTAAGTGCTGCTTCCTGGAAAGCCCTGGGAGATTTTAATCCATTCATACCTCCTGTGTTTGCAGTAGCAAAAAGCCTCTCTGAGAGTAAGAGCTTGTGTTTATCACAGTAATAATTCAAATGTTTATTTTATTTTATTTTTTTTTTTTTAATTAAGTGTTGGCCAAAGTGTGTTTTGAGGAAATGGATAGGATGGAAGCGCTGATACCGTGTTAAAATGTGTTTTCCTTTTTGCAGAGCTCAGACACTGGGATGGGGGGGGGACTGCCTTGACAGACAGACAGACTTCTTCATCTTGTCCTTCTTTTTGCTGAGCTTATCAGCTGACGTGGCCCCCCCATTGCTACAGAGGATGCAGGGTGAAAAGCCCTGAGCAAGGCTTCAGATTACCCGCTGAAGAAATGTTGGCGTGAACATGAAGATTAAAGCTGCTATTCAAGTCAAGTGAAGCCGTGCATGCACTAACCGGCACCAGAAGGTCCTTTTCCACAATTACATAAATTAGATCAAGTGTGCCCAGTGGATATTTGAGTCTTTGTCACTTAGCTCTAAAAAGCCATGGCTGTAAAGACCTTTAAACAATTTCAAATTGTTTGGCAGGAACAGTGAGATATTTGCCCTGTAGCTTTGACAGTGTGAGGTACAAGTGTTAACAGCCAAAAAATCAAATAACCATTGGCCAAAACCATTGATATGCAAACATACTATAGCTTTTAATCTTTTGGTTTACCATGCCTCTCGTTACACTTGTGTGTACGAGTAGGAGGCCATTTACATGCTGTTTTTTTCCCTTACCCTATACCCTTTATACTGTTTGCTTAACCAACGCTTTCTCTCACTGAATAAATATCAACAAATCTTACCCACTATCTAAAGTAATCCCGATCCCATGATGGTTTTACTAAAGCAACATTGTGTCCATGTCATATGGGTAGGGTTGCTCATCTGTTGTTTAGTGGAAATAGGCACATGCCTGGAATTCACTGGTACTGAGGGACAGTGGGCTCGATTTCCAGTGTGGAATGCATGCTGCGAAAGTGAAATGAGCTTCAACATGAAAACAAAGAGTTCCCATGGGCTGCTTGTGTACTTCGATGATGAGGGATTTTGTGACTTTTTAGAGCTGCTCTTAATGAATGGTAAACTCAGCCTTCGTTTCTCAATCTTCTGTGCCGAGCCTGCCACCATCGTGTCCAACACTGAAGTCAATGACAGCCAGTGGCACACAGTCACGATACGGAGAAACTTTAAGACCACAAGCCTGATCGTGGACAGTGAGATCAAATGGGTGGAGGTGAAGTCCAAACGACGGGATATGACTGTTTTCAGCCATTTGTTCATTGGGGGAATACCTCCGGAATTACGATCTGTGGCGTTACGATTGACATCATCCTTAGTTAAGGATCAGCTGCCTTTCAATGGATGGATAAACGACATAAAGGTCAACAACACGGAGTCTGTAATGATCAACAGTGATGGGGTTTTAAAGGACCTTTGTGGTGCAGCCAACGTGTGCTTGAATGGAGGAGTCTGCAGTTTAATTAACGATGAGCCAACGTGTGACTGCTCCCAGACAGGCTTCACAGGAACGTACTGCAGTGAAGGTAAGAGAACAAATGACTATACATTCTCCTACATTACCATTGTGTCCATTTATAATCAACACAAGGCAATTTTTTGTTTCTACATATACAATAGGAGTTAACATATCTAACATATGTATTTCCTTGTATTAGGTTAAAAGCAAATGTCATGGTCTCCTGATGTTTGCCATTGATCTTTAATTTAGTTGTTTGTAAAGAGTTGAGTCTCCTCCAAGACCTCATTAGCAAAACATGATGGTATTCTCCATCCCCAAAGGGACCTTCTCTATCTATCAAATGGGTCTTTGGGGATTGGTTGACCTATGAAACATCTCCAATGGCTTACCAAATGAAGGAAAGGGAGTCATCGTCTTTAAGTCAAATGTAATAAACACGAGTGACTTCATAGACTTCATTTAAAATAGGAACATTAAAGCCAAAGGTGGGGCTGGCAACTTTTTGAGCTAGAAAGTAATTAGATGACATTCTTTAATCATTTATCAAAAGTTACCATTGACTATAGTGATAATTACCACAAGTTAATTTTGTCTTTTTTGAAGTATATGGTAAGGTTTTGTTTATTCAGACAAGGTTAGGGTCTGAATCAATGTTCAGACTCTAGCATCAAATGGTTATAAAATGCTTTGGTACTTTCCTTATGAGAGAACTCGTAGGGATACATCAAAGCAATCACCGCTGAAGAAGACTGGCAGTTGACAGTCACAACATGTCAGGATATAGACATTTCTTGAAAAACCTTGTTTGAATAATAATAATAATAATAAAAAAAAAACAACATTATCATATAGTGACTATACTGCTTTAAGATGTAGAGCTTTGTTTGAATCATACAGAAAAGGTTATTAACCTATAGTTTTTGAGAATACTGTCCTGTAAAAGGTTTTTGCTATAGCATCAACAGTTGTGCATCTAATTTATTTATTTATTCCACCCACTCGATAACCAAATAAAAGATGATGATAAAGCAGAGGAGGTTAACGGACAGATAATATAAGATTTTGTACGGAAGTACAAATATCACTATCATGACCTAATCTTGCAGTCATAATTTCAGCCTATCCTTTGGCAACACATGCAGTATTATGTTCTCAGTATTCAGAGGATGGTGTTCAGTGCCTCCCAAAGGTGGGGAGCTCACTGTTGTAGTACAATAGAGGGGGTTTGTTGGTCAGATGTCAGTGAGAAGTGGTTTGAGATTATACGTGGTGTTTTTTTCAGTGTATATCTTCACATTCGGATGGAGCTAGTGAATCATTTTAACATACAGACTAATATCATCTAATTTACATTTCATTTTATACGCTCGTGAACCATTGTTCAAGCACGTAAAACTTTGATAAATAATGTGCTCATTAGGCCAACATTTGATAACATACCACTGAAAGATAAAAATATTCCTCTGTAATTGCCTCTTCAATTTGTTATTGAAGCAAATATGAAAAGCCCTAATTAAAATGCCTCTGCTCTGTGCCATGTAGATTGTGTTTTCTTTCTTCTATTATTCAGGTTTTTCTGCTGTACAGAAGGAATGAGATGTCCTTTACCATTGAGCTCTTCTAACATTAGTGAACGATTGTTGTTGTCCTCTGACAGATTTTCTGCAATGATAGCTTTAATTCTTCGTTTATTCAAACTGCTCTATGGCACAGAGGAGTAACGGGCCAAGCTGCAATCCAGGAACCAAGTGCCTGAATAAATCTAGATCCAAAGCTAATCGTAGCAGTAAATATACTTGGACATGCTCCACATTTGGAGCTGTTGTAGTCCACTGTGTAGCGTAGTCCCTAGTTTAATACCAAAACATCCCTATTTTTTAATCGATATTCATTGGTTAGGTACATTAATAACATCAAAACAATATATGTCTGTCAATTATTGGAATAGAAAAAACTATTTACCATTCTGTTTACTGTATATGGTCCAAGCATCTCACTTGGCATCTGGAGATGACCTGAAGTGTTATTTACTCATCGAGAAGACCTTTAGGTGAGAACAAAGCAGTCGTCCCAGTATAACTGAGTGCAATTTGATGATGAATAGATATAGTCTAACAGAACTGAATAATAATAATGAGAATAATAATAATAATAATAAATTCAGTTTTCTAATTTCACAATATCACATATTATCAATGATCACAATCAGGGCCAGCAAGGCCTTTTTTGCTGGTCTAAACACACAAAAAAACTGATTGAGATTTTCAGTTTCATGAAACTATAATTATTTATTCCTACATATCTATATTATTTATTTGTGAGAGTTTATCTTGGTTACACTGCTTCTATTCATGTTATATTTCTTTCCGATCAGATTTTAGCCTCTATATGTTGCCAGGATCAATTTAATCCCCTTAGGGCCTTCAGAATCAGTAGAGAGGGTGGATCTACAACATTAACCTATCATTAGGAATGGAATTATTTATTTAGCCAAACAGATGAGATTTCACATTTGCCCGTTGTCTGTGTGGAAGGTCAGAGCAAAACATGTTCCCGCCATTTGTAGACGACAGCAAAAAAACACAAGAAAGACACGTGTGCAGTGATCTGAACACAATGACTTAAGGAAAGGCAAGATTTTTTTTGGTCTTGGACATACTTGAAGACTTTTCCAGAAATATAGACATCCAGAGGAGAGGTCGGCTAAGCCTGAAGCTGGTAAACTTGATCCAGTCGTAAAGCGTCAACCAGCCACCTCCAAACCACTGCCACTGTTTGGAGTCATGGAGGTTTTCTGAATTTGAGATAACTAATGAAACAGCAATACCACACCCACCAAGAGATGGGTCGATGTAGTGTCAGGGTTTGGAGATATCTTAACCATGTTTTTTGTGTTAGTCTTTACCCTGAGTTGTCAAGTATCTTTACAAGTCACTTTTCGCTCAACGCCCAGCTACCAAATGTACGGCCTAACACTGCTGATCACCCCATTCAGCCCTAATGGAAAAAAAGTTGGCAGTTGGCATGAATGGCTGAACATTATCATTTTTGTCATTGCATCTAGTAGGATTTTATATCTTTTCTAAGTACATTTTATCTACTCAAATTTAAATTACTTTTTAATAAAAAACAGAAAGTGTTAGGATTAGAACTAGTTTCACAACAGTAAAACAGAGCATCAGGACTTGATCTGAGTATTTAGTCATGCAAAATGATCTTAAGAAAGCCACATGGTTAACCATGATGGTGTGGGGAAACGTTTGCTGTTGAAGGCATGCAATGACTGGCTTGTGTTGTGCAACCCAACAGGCCAACTCTAAGCACTGCTAAGTTAAGTAATGTTGGTTTTTAAAGTGAACTTGATTCTTGATTGCAAACTAGCATGTATGGATGTACAGTGGTACAGTATAGTTGAATGGTGAACCCTGTTAATGTCAAAAGCTATTACAATTAATTGAGATTTTCTCACAAACTGTCTTCTAAATGAACATAGATTGGGACATGTATGTGTTTTTGTACATAGTGTACCGTTTTTATACCACTATACATTTTTTAAGTATATTTTTTAAATTAGGACTAGATTTTCAAGGGCATACTCACTTTTCTGATGTACTGTATTTTCTGCAGTTAAACTAAACCAGGTGTCTGCAACCTTTACTCTCAAAGGAGCCATTTTGCCTCATCTCACCTGGATTAAAGTCTTCCTGGAGCCAAAAAAAACACCTTCTCAATGATGACAATACAGTGTATTAAATTCTATACAGTTAAAATGAAATAGAATGCTTGATTTATTTGACTTGATTTTTATTGATCATGTAAATGGCAATTTAAAAACAGTTTAAAATAAAATAAAACAAATTGACATTGAGAAATAAAACAGTATCTTGCATCTTCACATTCTTACGCCTCTCATTTTACATGGACACAATGTCACAAAAAGATTCTTTTTTTAGTTAATGTATTTGGATGGCTACAAAAAGGAACTTGAATTTGATAACACATGATCATGTGATCAACACATGCTAATTGCTCATTTCTTGCCACACATAAAGCATACATATTTAACCGGCACATTGGCGGTTAAATGAATCTGTTCCCACACAATTAAAATCTGTATTTTCTTCCAGAATAGTGTTTTTGTTGGTTCAGTTATCTTACCAGGGATTTAAAACTTAAGTTTAGCCATAGGTGCAGGAAAGTTGATGATCTGTAGATGTTGCAGAAGGTGAAGTAAGAAGGGGGCTGAGTCATTGCACAATGTGATTTATTTTAGGTTAACAAATTGTGATATCTTGATTTTATTTGTCAGTATTCATTAATTGCCTCTGTAAAAAAAAATAAAAATAAACAAAAAACTATTTATTTCCATAGTTTTCTTTTTAAAGCTATGGGGAGCGATTGCATAAGAGTCAAAGAGCCACATTAGGCTCCAGAGCCACAGGTTGCAGACCCCTGAACTAAAGCATTGAGCAGTAAAGAAAGCAGATTGGTTTGATGAAACATTTATTGAGGCACATTGAAAGCAATGGCTGGGTGTCTTACCTTTGAATACATGCCATCAGGATGGATTATGAGAAAACACCAAGATACGTGTGTATGTAAATCTGTATTTTTCGGAGAACTTTGGTTGCGCTATCCATGAAGTTTTTACCTAATGAGTTCAACCAATCAAAACCAGATTTCAGACAGTGTTGATCCATACATAGAAACAGGATTGTCTGATAATAAAACACTCTGTTTTTCTATCACACAGCAGCACAAACAAGTCAAAAGGACCAGGAATAGTTTTAAAAGCACAACAGCTTTTTAGATCTGATGACTTGGCCTCGTAATCCCCTAAATATCAATCCAGCCAAGAACCTGTGAGATGTAGTTCTCCATGGAGGTACTAGTTACCTCACTTTTTAGAAGTCCTGCTGCAAATACGTTAAGGGCAGAAATAACAGAATGCCTTCAGAGGTCTAATGAAGTCCTAGCCTAGACAGTACTCTCTTTTCTGCTATTGGGGTCACCTAGATATCTATGTTCTGAGTGATAGTGTAAAGATAGTGTAACTATCATCACATGATATTTAACCTGTTTTCATACATCTTTGGAATATAGGCAAATATTGACCACTGTAAACAAGCAATTTGGATCTCAGTTATTTCTCTGAAATCAAAGCAGCAGTCGCTCATGAGCTCACATAGAATATAAATTCTGAATTAACCTTTGTGTAGAATCCAAAAAAAAAGGATCTCAAAAGCCCCAACTATGAATCATAAGCATACATATTTTATTATGCAGCCTAATTTTAACTGACAGTGAATAAAAAGTCAGATGTAGGACACATCTTGAATAAAGAACTCATTTTGCTCTTTGTGCAAAGGTGAGCGATTCACAGCAAGAGAAAAAGCAACTTCAAGATGATTTCGGAAAGTTTTTATTGCCACTTCTGAATTAGTTTTAATTAGATTTGTTTATTACTGTGTAAATGTGTAACTAAGTGTTAATAATATTAAGGATATGAATGACATAGATGGTCTGTAATCCCTTCATAAAGATTACTTTAGACATGCTAAGACCGACGTGTTTCTTATTAAAAGCTCATAATAAATTGTGTTTTCCTCAGATTGTTTTCAGGGTCATGCAAGATCTACTTATACTTCAGATAAGTTTTATTTAATACTAAAAATAAAAGGTAAGTTGTGCCCAGATCATGTGCTTTGATTGTGGTTTTAAGCTCCTTTTCCAGCCTGGATGTCGAGAATGTCCAATGTTTTATTTAAAGCAATAAAAGTAACGATTCCAATGATTTCTGTTTAAATAAAAAAAAAGGATTAAAGTTTTACTTGTACTTTATGTGCAGGATTTAGCTTTAAAGTGTACAAGACAGTTAAAAGAAAAACCCCAACAAAAATATGTCCTTTTAAATAATTTAAAACCCATTGTTTCACTTTAATCAGATGAAAGGATAATGTGATTTGCCACAAGACCTGTCAATTCTGTCCTGTCTCACCAAAAGCTTGCACGTCGGATGACCTCTGGCACACACTCTCGAACAAATGAGCACGCACAAACTCAAATCCCTTTGATCGGTTGAAGCAATTATTTAAATGCACTGCTCACTGGTCACTAAATTTTCACATTCTGCTTTTTTGTTTTTCATTAGAAAATAACATGGATGCATTGCACTGTTTCATATTTTATCTTGATAATAATGGACCATGTTTATTTATTTCATTCTACATTATCCAAGCATAATTCACTCAGGGTGAAACAAAAAATGTAGGCCAAACCTAACTTTGGAACATTCATTCTCTTTGTATGGTAAATAAACAATATTGCACTTTAGCTTGTTTTTTTTTTTTTTTTTTTAATTCATTTTTTTATGGTGGACTATAGCTTTCAGTTTTGATTGAAAAAAAAAATAACTAGAAAATGGTTGGAATTTCACAAATGTCACGTGGAGAACAAATAGGCCCCTTGATTGAGCTGCTAAGGCCTGATGATGACACCGCACCAAAATGATTGTAGCCTACTGAGGGTGAAATTGTGTCACACCTCTTTTCACATTTGAGTGATCATGAGCTGTATGTGAAAATGTTAATTCACCCAGTACAACGTCACAGCAGATTAGTGCATATGTATGCAGCGAGCGTAGTTGCTCAAAGGCCTGCACTGTTAATATTTTTTATACATGTATTTGTATTTATAAATGTTTTTCACTGAAAATTGCCGTTTGTTGTTTGCATAGAAATAGGAAATATAATAATGTTGGGAAATGGGATAATTAATTATGGGGACTGTATTCACAACTGTAGAATTTTAAATGAAAGGTCAGGATAACGTTGTAATCAAGTATTACAATTAGTGTGTGCGTCAGTGATTAGAGGGTTGACCCTGATCTGAAGTGACTGAATCATTTTTGTATAATAGTTTAAATTGGTTTAAATAACAGCAGGTTTCTTCAAGCAGATTTATGTTTTGCTAACTCGAGGGTCATGGCTATACTGCTTTCTGCTCTTGGGTTAGTTTACCCGTTAACATCCACCGTCCCAAATACGGGTCAAAATGCATTTTCTCACTGATTTACGCTCTTAAGGGAATTAATGCTTCTCAAATACAGCATTATATCACACGTATCATATGCTGTTTAAAAGCTTAGAATCTTCCGTTTTTTAAACATATAATCCATTCTAAGACACAACCGTCACAGCAAACACATTCAAATATTTTGTCAAAAAATGACGACATAAACAAGCCAGCAGCCTCCTCACCTGTAAAGCAGTGCCATATCTAATTAAATCCATATGTTCCATCAAAAGTGGTCTCAAAATCTTCCTAAGACATTCAAAAGTCCAAATGAATCCCAGCATTTAGTACAAAACACAGTAAAACTGCTGTTAAAAAAAAAAAAAAAAAAAATATATATATATATATATATATATATATATATATATAATCATATTATTCACAGGAAGAAAGCAGCACTTCTTACTTTTTTTTTTTTTTTTTTTTATCTCTGTGTGGCTGACTGTCATTAAAAATCCTCATTCTTAGTTTAAATGGTCTCATGGCTCTACCGGTTTGATCGACACTTCATTTTAGCCAATCCGACTCAATATTATTAAACTACAGGCTATAGTGTCCAACCAGCTTCAGCAACTCTGAAAAGATCGAACTAATGTTTAATCAATAGATTTTTTTTTTTTTTTTTTTGCCGAAATGTTTGCATTTACTCATAAAGCAAACAAGAAGCAAGCATTTAGGTTTTAATGAGTTTGAGTCTAAAAGGATGACTATAGCTGCTTTCTCATTTTGATTGTCTTTTTGATGTCAACAAGATGCTAACAAAAGAATGTGTTTCAGTGGTTGGTGATGAGGATCAGAGCTGTTAGAAGAAAACAAGGAAAGTGGTGTCTGAAATTAGCCTGAATGCTGCTGTGACATTGATACTAAATGGTACAATTATGACGTACAGAACAAACAAGTTCGGATGAACTACGGAGGGGCCCGCGGAACGTCTCCGCGTCAAATAGCATGTACCACGTTCCCGAGAACTCAGTCAAATGACTCGGTTCGACCAAGTACAAAAAGGTCTCTGAGATACACTTGACCTCATTTAATATCCATGTCAAATTACAGCCGGATTCAACGAGCATTAACGGTGGTGTATCATTTGACAAATGGGGCCCCCGTGGCACATACGGATTAATGAGCCCCATTAATATATTGGTTTGTGTCAATGATTCGGTACCACCAACTGTCTCAATATTTGACTCACAAATAAATGAGAAAACAACTTTAATGGAAATTGCTGTAAAAATAGGAGTGGCCCCTAATCAAAATGGTCAAGGCATAATTGTAATATACGTTGAAATACCTTTGAAATGATATATCACACAACTATGTTCCCATAATTTTGGAAATTACCAGTAATGAGAAGTGGGCCCCGTTTAAAAAAAAAAAAAAAAAAAAAAAGGGCTCTGAGCATCTCATCATATTAATTCATAGAGTATTCATACCAAACTGCATTCCGATCTAACGGAGGAGTAGTCATTTGAAAAATGGGGGGCCCAAATTGAAAATTGGGCTATGAGCGTCAATGCGTACACATCCATAGATTATACCTACCTAATTTCAGCCCAATCTGTTCACGAATAACAGAGGAGTAGCGATTGTAGCTAGTGTACACAACAACAAGAAAAACAACAACAAAGTGAGTGGCGTTTTGAGTGAGATAGCCCGGCCTAAAAAAAGGATGCTGAAGACCAGAATTGAGTTAGAAACGTTCCATGTTGTTACAAGTGGGATTAAAAATCCCTGTTAAACTGTGTTTTTGCTAACAATCTGGCACCACTTCGAGTTCATCACAGCAGCTGTGTAGGGTAGCTCCTCAACTTGATGAGTTTTTTGCATAAAGAATTAAGTGAAATCCAGGTTTAGCTATCACATTGGCAGCGTGCCTTTAGTCAGTATAACACATTTGAAGCCAAGTCGTATCTCTAAGGAAATTGCAGCTCAACACAACAATAGTCAAGAGAACGATGCTTGGCAAAGCTGAGAAGCTAATAAACTGACCTGAATTCTGCTTCTCATAAAAGACTTAAACCGGGACTGGTCGGACCCACAGAACATAGTTTAACCGTAGACGAATCTCAACAACCAAGATCGATTTTTACATTGAGAGCTTATATTGAGGATATTTAGGAAAGAGAGAGACTGTGCACCACTAAGGCTCTTATCTTATCCTCTGTCACTGTCTATGATGACAAAGTACAAAACACTGATCAAACCAGCAAGAAATAAGCTGAGCTCAAACAACGTTGACAAGAGCAGGCTGGTGTTGAGTGACTGAGCACGGTTTGCATAGCGAAGGCATTCAGCAGATTGGAAACACCTGAGTGAGTGACAAAAAGGAAGAGAGGCATAGCTGTATACAGCTACCTACACACACACACACACACACACACACATACACACAAACACACACACACACACACACACACACACACACACACACTGAGACAAAGAAAGTAAAACACCGACAAACTGAAGACTAACACAAGCTGACTACCTAGAAACCATGAATGAACTAAATCAGGGGTCTGCAACCTGTGGCTCTTTGACTCTATTGCAATAGCTTTCAAAAATATTGAAATAATTATTTTCTTACAGAGGGCTTTAATGATTAATGATTTTGACACCAAATAAAATCACAATGTAACGATTTGTCACCCTAAAAATAAATCACATTGTGCATTAACTCTACCACCATCCTACGTCGCCTCCTGTGACATCTACAGACCAATAATATTTGTATACCTGTAGCTAACCTTAAGTTTTAAATTCCTGGTAAGATAACTAAATCAACTACGACTATTCTGGAAGTAAATATACATTTGAATTGTGTGGGGACAGATTCATTTAACTGCCAAAATGCTAAGTATGCATATGTAGATATGTGGCCAGAATTAGCAATTAGCATGTGTTGTCTGATATTGTTGATATTCAAGTTATTTTTTGTAGCCCTTCAAATACATTATCTAAGAAAAATACTCTTTACATAACATTATCCAATATAATTTTAACTGTAAAGAATATGACCCTATGTTGTCTTCATTAAAAAGGTATTTTTTTAAGCTCTGGAAGGACTTTAATCTATGTGAGATGCAATCTTTTTAAGACAGTAATGCATGTATATCAGGATACTAAACAATACGCTATACATCGCAATTTAGCACGATATCAACAATTACAAATTTCGCTTTTACAATTTATTTAATTGACAAGTAAATGCTAACTAACTAATTCCAGTAACAATATAAAAAAACAAGTAATATGTTTATCAAACTGTTAAGTCTGTGTAAAGCAGAAATACATTTGTGTTATGAGTTTCACACCACAGAAACCAAATTTAAAAGATTAAAAAAAGTTGCTAAGTATATAAAATTAGGTCTCAAAATCACGGAGAAAAAAAAAAACCCAGCACTTCTCTCTGCTCTGAGACACTGGGGGTGTGGCGCTGGAACCACGCCCATGCACGGGAAGGGTACCGCCTCCGTGTATTAACCCTAACACTGAGAGCAGTGTGAAAGACCAAAAAACTTAGAAAAAATTCAAAATGAGGTGTCATCCGCAAGGTCTTCTCTGCCCGAATCCGAATATGTGCATCTCTCCCGGGTAGAGTCAGAGCTGCGCCCACTAGAGGCTTAAAACAAAATTGCGGTGCAAAAAAAGTGCTAATTTCATTGAAAATGTGGCACCAGCGGACGCGTTTTATTCCTCGTTTGACTTTTGTGGTGTTGAAGTGTTTTTATTGATAATATACTTAAGAGGAAACATATCTTTAAATCTTGGTAATATATACAATAGAATGCATTGAATAACATTAAACAAAAATCAGAGTATATGTCTATTTTTATTGGCGATGGATATCTTAGCAGTTCACAAACTTCTTCCTGTTTTTTTGAAGAATAATTGCAACAAAAATTCAACACAATGGTAAAAAGGCAACACACTGACTATTCTTCTTTCAAACATATTTTAAGCTTTATTTTAGAAGATGCAGAATTTTTCATACGCAAAGACATTTGGTACCACTATGTGACGTATTATGGTAGTAAATCAAGTAATCACATTGGGAAAAAAAAACACGTAAACTTAAACATTTCCATGATGGTCTGTTCCCTGAGTGACGAACCAAAAAGAAACCTGCAGTGCATCTTGGGGCTCTAAATGGCTCCGACAAATCGTTTCCAACCTATGTTGTTCAGGCAAATGAAAAAAAACTATCTTTTATAGGCATCGGTTTCCCTGCAAACACTTCATTTAAATATTCACTCGCTTTTTCCATGTTCACAAATATGAGTAGAATGCGGTTGGAAGATGATTCTTTCCTTTCGGGCATGTCTGTCATTGTGAGCACGAACCATGTGATCACACACTGTGTCTCAGAACATGCCATTCCGTCGAGAGACCTCGTGCAGCAGCTCCCAAACAAAAGCTGATTAATAGTATACTGCTGTCTCCGGGTCCAAAGACAGATATTAGGATCAAAAGATTAAAGGGATTTTCCCGGAGGATTTTTGCCTTGTTTAAATACTTTTGTTCCTGACTGTCAACGGGTGTTTGTGAAAAGTCTTTGACACCAAAACTTCTCCTTTAACAGGATTCGTCCCTCAGCACAAATAAACACATCCCAACAACATGGACACGTGCACAATCATGCTTATAATAAACCCAACGGTGAGGGACATTAATCCCAGCAAAGTGTGTGATGAGCACATACACAGCCTTCAGTACATATAGAAAATAATTCATTTTTTTATTATTATTACTTTTAAATAATATCAATTATAATTATCTTTATGTAATTGATAACTACAATTATGATGTAAAGAAATATTACAATTATGTTGTTGTAATTTAAAAAATATGTAGTAATCGAAATTAAGTTGTAATTGAGTTTAGACAATTGACTTTTACTTTCTATAAAGAACTGTTAAGTATGATTTAATGCAAAACCATGGGGAACCATGTTACAGTTCTATATGCAGTTCCACACATGTGTAGATAGCAATTAGTAAATGTGTTTCATATCAAGCTTTTCCAAATTTACCATTAAAAAAAAAACAATAATAATAAATTGAGGGCTATACTAACACAAAAAAGCTGACGCCCACACCAAACATATCAAAACTTAGTTTTAATTGATTAGGTAGCCTAACAAGGAAACAAATAGATAGATATATGGTTTTAGTGTAATTTACAGCTGTTTAGGAGCCGTTATCATAATAGATGCTAACAGAAAGCTAACACAAGAGGAAGGTTCACTTTTATTAGGTTATTTATGTCAGGCTCAGTAAATGTGATTCATTGAGAACTTAATTGTAATTGACTTTCTGAGGATAAAAAATGATTTCATTGTATTTGGAGAAAATGCTGGTCACTGTAATTGTAATTCAACATGGGTAATTGGAAACCATGTAATTGACCTCAACCCTGATGTCCATATTAGAAGGTGAATCGTTTTCTCCATGTGCTATTGTGAAAGAGAATTAATTGATATCTTAAAAGATACACAGATAAACAAATGCAAAAAATTAAAAAAAACCCCTTATGATTCATTCTATTAAAGATATTCTAGATAGATCATAAGTTTACTTTATTGTTGGGGCTTTGGCGTCATCATTCTTGAGTGTTGGCTGAATATGTGAAAAAACAAGTCAAATGCTAACTAATTTAAAAGCTGTTGTGCTAATTACGGAACCAAAACAAATCAGCTTTCAGAAACGATTTCTGTGAGTCATAATTAGAGTAGTGTGGAAATACTGCAGAGAATAACTGTGCGCTAGCTGACGACTACACTCATAATCAATAACAGAAAAAAGAAAACTAAACTAAATTGCCTTCTATAAACAATGAATTTGTGAAATGCATCAACAAAAGGGACGTATCTGTCGATTTAGATGATTGTTCTATATCCCTTCTAATGTTTAGAGTGAAAATAAATAAGAATTGAATCAAGGCAGGTAGTATTGATACTATCTGACAACAATAACAGTTTCATTTGTGATCATTTATAGTACTGTTGGCTAAAGAGACTCTTTATAGTTGTTAAATGTCATTTTTGGGAGTTTTAGCTCGACATCCTTAAGCAACAGTCATTTGAGAAATCTGACTTCTCCAAAATCTACTTGTTTTCCTTCAGAACAAAGCATTGAGTAGATTATAAACACCCTGATAATAGTGGATGTCCCTGCTTATGAAACTGACTGTTTTACATTGATTTCCTAATTCCTCCAGCAGGCCAAACACATTAACATCACACAAAAAAAAGATTGACTCCACATCTGTAACACTATCCTAGATATCATCAATCCTAGGATTAAGGTTATTAGAACTTCTATATACAGCAAGCTGGTCTGATTATCCTCAAGTATTATTTCTACCAACAAGACGTAAAAGAAAGTAGACGTCTTGTGCACATCTGCTCCCACAATCCCTCTTGTCTGGTCTGGCTCCTTGGAAATCACTGGATTGGACTCTTTGTCCACACACCATCTGTCCAGAATCTCTCATAGGCTGCTTAATAACATTAACTAAACCACCACCAACGCTTGTGTTTATTTAATTCGAAATAATACAAAAATCTGTGTGTGGGCATCCCTTTTAATAGGATCTTTTGATGGTGGAAGGAGGTCTATTGCTTCATTCAGGAAGATGTTTGCAGATGCACTTGCTTGCAGTTATCGTGTTCTTCCCGAGTATGCATAGATTATTTTTCTCAGTGTGTATTAATTTCCTCCCACAATCACAACATGTGTCTAAGTTTGCGGTTGTGTTGTGTGTTATTATGAATGGATCATAAAAATGAGTGTTTACCAGCTTGATCAGGTGACGACTGTCTTGCTTTTGACAAGAAATGCAGGAAAATAAGTGCAAAATAGTTCAGCATTCCACTTAATGATAACTAATGGTGGAGTCTTCACTTATTGGCTAATGGCTAATAGTGGCTAATATTGTACATTGATGAGACATTGTGTATTTGGGTAGACAGATCAATAGATAGATAGCTGTTTATTGTCATTGTACAAAGTCATACAACAAAATTTGTAGCAGCTTGGAATGGTTACGACATAAATAAACAGAATAACAATATAATATTAATAAATTAAAAGCCCACAAATGTCTACTTAAAAACAAGTTAAAAGCATATATATATATATATATATATATATATATAAAGGTAAAATACAATGACCCTTTCCCTGAGTCATATGAGAAATGAAAGAAATAAGAAAAAATGTTTATTTTTGTGTTGATACTGTAGGTGTTTGTTGTTTTGCTGTTCATAGATATTAATTGAAATGTTAAACATGTTATTTTGGCTAGTCAATACTATATTTTTATTATATTTTCTGATACTCATCTGTAAGGGTAGATGGCCTTTTGAAAACAAATTAAAAAGTGTGGACACCGCTGTAAAGAAAAAAAAAAAAGATTTCCTTCACTAGTTGTGTTTTCATTACCCTTGGAAATTTGCAACATCTAAATAGTGCAATAAAAAGTGGTAATGGAAACACCTGAATTTCTAAAAAAACACTCAAATATCCCTAAAAAGTTTTGACGCTTTCAGAGAAGGAATTCAGAGGTTTTGATATTGTAATGTGTCGCAAAAGCGCTATGGAAACACTTTTTCCGCAAATACACGTCACAGGACCGCTGAAAACAGAAGAGGAGACCGGGACATTTCTTTGCATCATACTTTAAAATTATTACTGCCACATTAGACGTGAAACAACAAAGGAATACGGAGTGTTATAAGGAATGTTTGGAGCATCCGTCTTTCTGCAGCGAAGTCTTGCGGGATGAGATTTCACGGGAGTTACGAGGCTTCTTCCCAAAACAACGTTCAATAGAAACAAATGTCGCTTTTATTTTGCGAAAATCTGTCATGGAAACCCAGCAACTGTTTACAAACCCAAATCTTGGCAGACTTTCAACGTAGTGTCTGGAGACCCGGACCTGGACCCCAGACAAACCAGACTGTAGTTCCGACACTTCCTGTGCGCATGTGCAGTTCCGACACTTCCTGTGCGCATGTGCAGTTCCGTCACTGCCGGATATTTTCTACATAAGTTCGCGTAATGTGCTTATGTTAGAGTGGTCTAAGGATTCTTCCTTCCATTGGCATGGGTTCAAATCCCACTTTTTACTTATATCTTTTTTTCATTTTTACACATTTAACACGGCAAATTCCACCTTTAAAAATACATATGTGAAAAAAAAAACATTTTAGGGTATTTCCTGGGTTAGGGTTAGGGCTATAGCTAGAAGAGGATGGGTCCGGCAGCAGTGTTGGGAATGTTACTTTAAAAAATTACTTAGTTATAGTTACTCACTACTTGATCCTAAAAGTAACTGATTTAGTAATTGAATTACTCTATAATAAAAGTAACTCATTACCAAGGGAAGTAACTATTTGCGTTACTGTTAACAAAAAGTTGCTATATGTCAAAGAATTCAGATTGTTTAGATGCGTGTGTCGTGAGGTGCTTCATTAAATTTGAGTTGCGTACAACGGATGTCGACAGTCTTCACTCCTGGGTATAATGTACACTTCACATGCACGTTCTTGCCTTTGACTACAGTTAATTTAAAGTAGCGCTTGTATCGCCACTTTTAAAAATGCCAACTTTTCATTGGACTGCTCCACGCTCGTCATCTGTGCTGCTTCATCCAATCTGTGTGGCGTGTGTACTGGCACATGTGTAAAAACACTGGCTCTGATTGGCTACCATGAAACATGATGCCGCCTAAGCCAATCATGATAGCTCACCTTGTTTTTAACCCACCTCCTCACTACAGCTGCGTATGAAGTCATTCATATTCATATTCAACCAATGCATGTAAGGCACCGCATTTAACGTTCAGGCTTACTGCGCATGCGCACAGGAAGTACCAGAACTATAGTCAGGTTTGTCTGGGGTCCGAGGCCGGAACTATACTGTAGCAACAAACTTCTTTTTATGTCTTGTAATTGTTTTGTATTTACAAAAAAAAATAATAATAATATTGAATAGTGCGAGCAGTTGTTAGATAAATTTCTCTAGTCTATTAAAAGTTCATGAAAACTCATGAGCACAGTGATTTACTAAAAGGTGCCTTGTCTTGTGGAAGTTACTTAAGGCGCCACTGGTCAGAAAAGCTGTGGCGAGCAGAAATTAGCAAGAGTAGAAACATCCTGAGCTCTGGGAGCTATCAGTTTCCATCACAGCGGCAGCCTCGTTTCCTCCCTCGCCACTTGGTTACTGCTGTTTGAGACAAATAATGATAATGGAGGAGATGCCACTCACACTCCTCTATAGAAAGATGCTTTAAGTTCAGGCTGTGATATAAAATATGTGCTCTCACTGATCGCTCATTACTCTTGATTCCGTCCGGATTGTAATTTAACAACAAATCGATCCTCTGGTAGCTCTGACCTTTGCTTTAAGGCTTTTACATTTTCCCCTAAAGTGCCTGTGCACCAAGGGATTTCAGAAGAGCCTTCCTGCTTCTATATATCATAATCTGCAGCTGGTAATAGATATCCTACTGTCTGTTGTTTTCTGTAAATTTATGTTTCTCTGAATTTATAGCGATGGTATTACAACCCCTTGAATGGCAATCGTAAAGCAAACTTTTAGAAAAAGATGTACACTTATTGGAATACACTGAGGATTTTACACTTTGAAGTTACTGGTTATCAGAAATAAGTTATTTCACTTTTTTACAAAACGGCCTTGCCTTGATCTGTTCTGACACATTTAGTTCTTTATTTTTAAAATTGTAATCTATAAAACTACTGTCACAGTGTAGTGAAAAAAAAAATAACCTCACATATGTAATCTTCACCACAAAATCCATAATTATACCCTGCTTAAACAATCAATCAGTTTATCTCTGATCTCACACTGTTAAATCAGCTAAATAATTTGTTAATGTTTTAAATATTTGAAAGCAAAGAGCCAGCGGGCTTTCCTCAGGCTTTTTTTTTTTTTTTGAAGTTCTTTGCCATTGAATTCTTGGAAAAACTTTTTAAGTATTCATATTTAAATTTGCAGTTGACCTATTTTATTATTATTTTTTTTTTTCTTTCTCAAAAATCTGCAGCTGTTTAAAATTTAATTTAACTGCATTAATTAAAGAGTATGACGCTTTATAGATCTACTATGTGTTTTACCTCTTTGTTAAATTGCACTGATAGCACAATGAACATATTTTTGGATTTTCCCATTTGAGTAGTTTTACATTTCTAATGACATTTCATCAGATAATGTTGTTTTTATAATTGTCTGTTTGGCTTGAATCTTTGAAGTATAGTTGGATGTTGTTGGGATGGGCATGTGCAATTCCCTTGTACCTGTGCATGGGCAATACAATTATTATATACTATAAATTATAATTAGACATTGTGGCATTAACAAACAAAGCTTCAGATAGACTTTAAATATTTTTTTAAAGTGTATAAAAAAACCAATAACATTGTTATTGCGCAGCTTTCAGATACAATTTTGAACATCGCTTTATCCATTTCACTGCTTTGTGTGAAGTGTGAAATTGTTATTAATAATATAAAAGCAGGACGTAAGACACAAAAGCAAAATTCAAACAAACCTGAAAAAGTGCAGATCTGACAACATTAAGAAGAGAGTTGGAAGGGTTGATTCAGGGAGACAGCGGCGTCTAAAACTTGTCAAATGACAGAGAAAAATGAATTACATCTACTGCTGGATGTTGTGTGGAGTGGATGTGACACCGGCTTCTTTATATGAAACATTGCATCACCCTGGATTGCTCCTCTGCTATCCTCTACCAATGTCTGATTCCAGACTCACTGCAGGACGGATGGGCCTTAATGACATTTAGTCTTGCTGATGCTGTGTAATACTCTCCGTGAAGTGAGTTTATACTTTTTTTTTATTTATTTTTTTCATGGTTTGTCAGTCTGGGTTTAATCACTTGTCAGACATTTGAGCTTGTAGTGGTCAAGAATACATCAAGGTGTCAGAATTGTTGACGGTCAGAAAATCATGGACGTGCTCAATCATTTTTATTGTTACTTTGGTTGTTGTGTACCAGCTGTTTCATTTTCAATGCATTGCAATGTGATTAGTCTTCTGTGCGCCAGTGTGCACGACGTCCATGATCACCGACGTTTGACTGGCAGAAATGCAGATTGTCTGATAGACAGTAGAGTGCATTTTAGTGTAGTGTTACCAACACAATAGTACTGGGATCACTTTGTCAAGAGGATTAAATGGATTTACGTTGTTGGATTAGAATGTTACCAGCTGGGTGCATTTGTGAAGGAAACAGTGTGTGTATGTGTGTGTGTGTGTGTGTGTGTGTGCGTGTGTGTGGGAGGGTATGTGTGAGAGTGAGGATGGGGAGGTTTGTTTTAATGGTAGCAGTCAGGTGATATTGCTGTTAAAGAAAATCCTCTTTGCTTTCTGAAGACCAGCAGATGAAACCTCGTTTAGCTTTGGCCCCCGCTGAAGGTTTGCTCGAATTTTGATTTGTGAGATTTGCTCTTCCACTGCTGGATACAATTTGCATAAAAGGTTGCACTGTAATCCTTCATCAAATCACATTCAGGCAGCAGCTAGATATCACTACTACTTTATCATGCCACAATTACAAATCCAATGCCTCTGTTTACGTCCAGTCGTTCCCCTGAGGGTTTCACTGTCACATCGGAATATTGTGCTGGGATCAGCTTTAATAAAAAGGATAATAAACGCAGCACGTCTCTCGGGCTGTGCTTAAACAACAGGAATAATTGATAATTGTCTGATGAAAATGGATTTAAATGGTGTTTTGATTACAAGCGCTTAGAGGAAGGGAATTATAATCGTAGAGTGTTAATTACAGAATAACCTTATACACAACCCTATATCTATGTTAAAAGGCTCCTCCTGCACGGGTCATTCTGCATTAAAATGTCATGTGATGAACAACACTATACACACACAAACACACAGTTCAGTGGTTTATTTACTGTACCAAAAAAAAAAAAAAAAAGCGATGAGTCAGCATTAGTGTTTGGAGGGTCTTGGCATCAGCAAATACTCTGGTGTAGTCTTTCACTTTGCCCATTTGTTCATTTTTCTCTTTACTGCTGACAGCTCCATGCTTGCTTTGTCTGAATGCTTTTTCAGCTTCGTGCTTTTCATCATCAAACTGATGTTTTTTCTTTTTTTTTTTTTTTTTTTTTAACAAAGTGCATGCTGGGATATGTTTGACTATCGTCTCATTTATCTAAATGTCCTTTTCTGTTTTGAGGGTGAAAAGACGCGGGCACGACGTGTCGCTCAGAATTCAGATAATGAAATCTAAATGCAGGTTTTGTTTCAACATTTGTTTGTGTATCCACACCTCAGTCTAGAGGCGCTTGGATAAATGAGACCCTACTGTGACTCATATTGTGTAAATAAAAGGAAACTTCTATTTAGAAGGATATCCAAGCAAATTGGGTGAATTTGGCGTTGCCATGTTAACCACAAAGGTTTGTCTATATAAACTATACGTAATTGGATTGGTTCAGTGCATGGGGTCTGATTTGGAGGGGCATCCAGAGGTAATGGTAAGTGTTGGCTCCAACAAAAGCTTGAAATCTGGGCAAGAATCCATATTCCAGAGGTAGGAGTGTTTTTTTTTTGTCACGGAGCTTCTGTCCAATATTAACTGCATGGCCTTATTATTTATTGATTTGGATAAATGTAAGTTGGAATATGCATGTGTATTTTTTTCTTTATTGAATTTTGGTAATTTGTAGCATAAATACATCCGGTGAATAGACAACTGCGGACTGACCATGTGTTTCCCTTCTGTAGGCAGCGTCTAACCTGTTAATAATCATTGTTCATTTTAATATATCTGCATGTTTGTGCTCACACTCCTCTCCTGTCAAACCATTGACTTTTCCTTGCTAACACACACATTCTTCCTGTTATTTCCAAACCAACATGTACTTTTGCCTTGGGTCACCACAATTTTTACCTCACAGTTTCAACACCTTCACATCTCCTTGAGTCTTATTCTGTTTTTTATTTTTTTGTTTTGCTTTGACAGTATGTTGTTCACTGGTCCAGTGCCTTAGGTATATTATGGCAACATCACAGGAATGAATGTTATTGTTCAGCCCCACAATATCTCACTTTTCACACTGAAGCTTTAGAGGCTTTCATCACCACCATCTCTAATTGTTTAGGTGATTTTATCTTGTTGCGCATTGATTCATGTAGAGCAGATTTAGGTTGAGTTATTCAGTGATAACGTAAATATGTTGATAACTAAAAGGAAAGTCATCCTAATATACTTTCATGAATCTATATCCCATAGGAAGATGTTTTGATTCGTCATTACCATCTTATGATCAATAATGGTTCCTAAATGTTACACTTTGATGTGAGTTGTATCTGTTGCCAACAGACTTGCTAACAAATTTTTGAAGGTTATAATTCAACGAATAAACATTCAGAGAAAAGGTGTTTCAAATCTGTCCTGTATTTCAGGTCAGGGTTAAATAGAACAACAAAAATATAGAAAATAAAAAGTTGAGGGTATTAAAGTAACATTTTTACAGTATTTTTGCCTACTATAAATAGGTCACTTTGCATGACATGTTTATTGCCTTGCATGGTAAATACATGCATAGGCCAGTACTAGTCTGCATGCTGCTTAATGAATATCTTTCTCTCTTTCTTTTTGCCGTCTTGCTTCCAGAAGAGAGCAATGCTGAAGGTGGGTATTATAGATATTACCTCCAACCACAACCTTTCACACTTACACACATCACACTGGGTTGTTTTATACCTTTCAAGCTAATGTTTTGTGATATGAGTGGTCCTCTTATTGATGAAGAGGTAAGTCTTGGTAGTAATTTGTTTTATTTGCATTTCGGCTTTTCAGTCATCCCGGAGAGGAAAACATTGGATTGGATTGAGTAGATGTTGTGAAATTTAAATGTCAAAAAAACATTTTTAGCGACAGGTCAAACAAGGTGGAAAGGAAAGAATGAAGCAAAAATAACTAAATAAATAAACATAAGGCCCGAAGGTGGCCGAACTGCACAAATAAGTTGATTGCCAAACTTTCTTAAAGAATGGGAGAAAATTAAGCTCTGTTTGTGATGTGGTGTAATTGAAACAGCTATTATATTAATCAGTTTTAACTCAATAGTCAAGTTGCTTCAAGGATTTTGTAGGTACTTTTGTGTTTTTTATCTTGAAAATAATCAGACATTTTCAGCAATGTAACCGTATTCTACCTTTTATGATGCCAGCCGACCTGTACCAGGGTTCTTACCAGGAATTTTTCACAGCATGAGGGAAGTGCATGGCACGCGAGCGAGCGTGCGTCACTGTTGCTAAAGTTGAGTTTGGTTTTGTTGTTTTTTAATCTTTGTTCCAGCCTTGGTGAAGGTGATGATGAATGTAGTTAGAGTACTCTTGCATATATATAGATCCCCCACTAAAAAATAATCACACACACTGTATAGACAAGAAATAATATTTCATTCAAAAGACTGATTCCAAGACACACACACACACACACATACAGACGGAGGACACTCACATGCATGCGCACACACGCAGAGGATGCACATATTTAATCTGGCCAAAAAAAAATGCTCCGGCCAGAAAGAACGAGGCCCAAACCAGTCCGACCAGAATGAAGCTGATGTCTCTTTAGGGCCAAACACGTTTCAATCAGACGGTATTCACGTCCGTGCATGTAAAATGATCTTGTGAGTTAGAAACATGACGAGCAGCTTCATGTGCGCTCCACACTACGTTTGGTTGAAGCACACTGTTTATATTGGATGGTAATTACGGTTACCAAGTGGAGTAAGTACACAGGGCAGGCAGCATTGGGGGCAGCTAAGTGGCGGCAGGGGTCCTCTAGGTCCTTGGGTAAAGACAGGGGCAACCGAGCAGATCGCCTCTATTAAATTGACGGTGCGGCTGATGTGTGTGTTTCTCGGTTATGGAGATTAAAAAGAGTTTAAACAACCCGCGCACGTCTGGAAGTGCCTTTTGTGTCCAAGTGTGTAACAATTATACGACAATAACCGATAAAAAAAAAAAAACAACAGAAAACCCACCCATGTTGCTGAAAACTGAACGTAGGGGCGCCATTGCTCCGTAGGGGAGCAAAATTACAATGTTGGGGGCCCCTGGGCTCAACAGCGCTGGTGAGAACCCTGTGTACCATTGGTTGTATTTATATTGCATGAACGCCATTTGGTTTTCACAACTAAGGAATGTCAACCATAGAACTGTTTTACCATTGCTATTACTTTTGCTCATCTGTAATAAAATGATTGTGTATATCAACATCATATCAACATCATATTCAAAAACACAGCAAAAACAAAACATGTTTGAATGAATGAGGTGGAATCTGGAATTAGAGAGTGAAGCTGACAATAGATTTCTGAGGAACATCTCGTAAGTGGCTGATGATGCATTGCAACCTGCTCAGGTTGAATAAATGCTCATCTTCCTCATCCCTGTATGTGCATCTTTCCGCACCACTTTTTCCCAAACCCCAAACTCCCTGAGTAACACAGACATCTATGCTGAGAGAGATGCCTGTGTGTCAGTTTTCCTGCAGCTTCCCACGATCCCTTGTTCTCTGCTGACTGTGCTCTTGTTTTCCTTCAAGGTCCGGCACACCTGATGATGGGCGACCAAGGTATGAGCTCTGTTCCTTCTTCCTGTTGTTTGTCCATTGTCCCCTTTTGCTCCCATTGTGATCAGAAAAGTGTGTAACTCAAACATCCTGTGCAAGACTCAGGCTTGAAGCTACAGTCTCTTATTTTATACTGTGGGTTTTTATAATCATGTTTAGTTTTCCAAATGGGCTACTTCATAATATTTCAACATTATTTTATTTATTTTTGTTTTATTTAAATGTGTTCATCTGATTAAAGCCTCCATTACCATTTTCTGTGTGCAATGCATGGCAGAGGAAAGTAGCTTTACTAAATTCGAAGGATAATCTTTAGACGTCCTTGCTGCTGTAAGTGCATGCAGAGAACGCCTGCGCAAATATGGCTCCATTTGTGTGGTGTGGCATATTATTATAATTATGCACCACAGCGGGCACCTCAAGGATTGTTTTTCTTTCGTTTAAGTAATATTTTCATTTAGGTCACACATTACCTTCTGTATATTTTACATATTCAAAGCCATCAAGCCTTTTTCTCTCTGTCCTTGTCCAAAGTGACCATGGCACTTATGTGTCTCCTCTCCTTTTGTTTCCCCCTATTTTCGTTTTTCTGGAATCTGCTTTCTACATGGATTATTTCATCAAATCCCATAGGTAAAAGTAAAGGTACTACCCTTTGAATTTTCTGAATTTTATAGAGCATCACAGCAGTATTTGTGGCACAATTTACTCGTGCTGGATGATAAAGATAAGGTATTTGGCATTGTCTATTTTATCATTCTGAAATATTGATAAAACATATTGACAGGTAGGTGCTGCTTTGGCTTTGCATTCACACATGGACGTTAGGCCCTCCTGCTCCTTTCTGCTTCATGCATGGGAATCATTATTCAGTCGTACATGGGCAAATGCACACAACAGTTGCTGTCCTAGTTTCTGAACACCACCCATGGGTAACCACGGGTATGTGTGGCTGTGCGTGAGGCTTCATCATAGTGTTGTGGGCCTCCCATCCTGGCTGTGATCCTCACCTCTTCCTCCCTCTGGGGTAAGTGGACTTCTGATCTTTCCCATTTGACTCTCTTCCTCAGGGCAGAGAGCGGAATCTTGGCTTCTCAGGTCCCTACTGAGCATTCCAGGTAAAACTTGTGTTCATTTATTTATTTTCAGTTTGTTACTGCGGCGAAGCCACATGTTAATAGCTTATACACTTTAATTTTGTAATGTCTGTTACGTCACACTTCATTTGGTCCAGTTTTTTGCTTTTACTTTTTATTTTTTTAATGCAATCTGTAAAGATTAAAATTCATTATATAACAACAAGCAGAATATACTTTTTTTATGGTAAATTCTACATTTGTCATGTACTTGTTAAGGATCATCTGAGCAGGTAAGTCTTCAAGTTCAACTGAGATGATTATTATGTAACACACACACACATACACACACACACACACACACACAACCTGTGAAGTCAAGTTTTCATATTACAAATGCATGCACACACAATAAGACTTGTTGCCATAGTAACTTGTAAACAATGTCGTGTCCATCTATTAAGGTAAGTGTCATCATCACTGCACCGCTTGTTGATGGTTTAGGTTTGATTTTTATCAAGATGGCTTTTACTGCATGCACCTTATATTATACAAACAAACAGAATGAAAATGTCAATTGTTTTATCTTTTATGTATTTATTTATTTATTTATTTATTTCAGCCATAACAATATGACCACTGACAGGTGCTGCAATCCAGGGGTCCCAAAACGTTAGTTATAATGAACCAGATGAATTAAGCGCTGCAACAAAATTGTGCAAGAAGCGGTCAGGTTGTGAATCTGTCGATTCTTTTTTGCCGTAGGGTATGATTTGACTCCTACTATTCAAAGTGAGTCTTTATGATTGACGTTGTCAGAAATTCCAGCATTGACTGAATCACAGCTGCTACAAACAGCTCCTCTTGCACTAAGGACTATAGGTTAGCTCCAACCTTAACATCACATCCATCGCTCTAAAGCCATGTCAGACTGTAAAATTGTGATGTTTTTTGATGTGTGAACCTCTTATTTTGATGAAAAGGTCATCACCCGCTATGTAATCTCTCATGTGACACAGAGAAATTCACACTGAATACAGGGCTGAAACCTTTTCTCAGAGAAAGCTACATTTTGCTTGCAAATTTGCATTGCATAAAAGTGGCAGAATGTTGCAAGGGATGCACATTTCTGTTTCAACAAAAAACCAAATCAAGAGTAACTAAACACTTTTTTTTTTCCTGCTGAAAACAGTGTTGTTGGTTGATACTCGGCAGTATTTCAATTTGCCACATTTTGTTCTAAACATATAAGAGTGACTACCCTCTATGGGTTGAAACCTGGCTACTAGGGCTGGGCGATTTGGACCAAAACTCATCACAATATTTTTTTTTCTCAAAATGCTGATATACAATATAAATCTTGACCATTTTATTTCAAATGTAGTCTGATCAGAAAATCAATTCTGGGTTAAATTTGTTGATGCAAAGTGCCACACAGCCACATTTATTAACAAACTGCTGCACAACATGTGCCTGTCTAGTCTTTTTCTCCTCTGAGGGACAGCATGTGTGAGTGAGTTCTGTAGTGTGACTTGTCTAGGTGAAGGTCTGGAATAGGATGCACTCAGAAATTCATCTAACTGTGTTTTTCATGCTGTTCTGAGAAATAGAGAAAGGAGTGACTCCTAAAACAAGTATTTTGATACAAAATAAGCTATAAAAATATGTCTATCGGCAATATTGTAATTTTCTATATTGCCAAAACAGAAAACTTGATATATCTTGAATCTTGATATATTTCCCAACACTATCTGTTATTACAATTTAAGTTTAAGATGATTTGGTGGCTTCTTATGTCACAAACCACCACTGTTGGCCCCACGCCTCCTATAAAAAGAAGCACCTGTCGACTCTGAAATCTATGGTGCGTAGGTTGGATTGAGAGAATTGTGAACAGAGAGGTGGAGAGTATTGAGTAGCTAGTTATCATAGCATTGATTAGTCTTTAAAGATTTGGGGAAGAGTGACTGGGCGTGTATTAAGTGTTCAAAGAGCCCCACCCATAATCAAGGCATTTGTTGATCAGCCAAAACCTCAGTTTAGTTATACTTTAACTCCAAGAAAGGGGAAAATATAAGCCTTAGTCTGAAAGTTTTGCCCAATCTGCTAAATAGCCTATGGGGTGGGGACCAGGGTTGGGGTCAATTATAATTATTTATTATTTATTATTATATTTGCAATGATGGCATAATTAAAATTCTAATTGTGATTTTAAAAGTATGTTGCTGTTGTAATTAAATTGTAATTGACTTTGTGTAATTGTAATTGCAATGAACATTCTACAAAAATTAGTAATTGTGATTTTACGGAAAACTTGGGAACCGTTAAATTTTTATGTACAGTTCTACACATGTAGTTAACAATTATTAAAATGTGTAATGTTAAGCTTTCCCACATTTTACCATTTGACACAAAAAAGGCTCAGCCACCAACACCAAAAATATTAAAACCTATATTTGTATTTATTAGGAAGCCTAACAAGGTAAACAATAAATTAAAAACATTTTTTTAAATAATTTTAGTGTTTTTACAACTGATTTAGGACCCATTATCATAAGAGATGCTAAGAGAAAGCTAACACGAGGAATATTAACTTTTATTAGGTGATGTATTTCATGTTCAGTAATGTGATTAGTTGCAATTGAACTTTTAATAATTGAGAATGTAATTGTAATTGACTTTCTGAGGATTAAAAAATAATTGTAATTGGAAAAAAAAATGCAGGTCACTGTAACCGTAATTGAATTGTAATTGAACATGGATAATTGAAGACATAATTGTAACTGAAAAATATAATTGACCCCAACCCTTCATTAAGCATCATTTATTATGTCACTTCTTAATGGAAATTGTGATGATGGGACATCTTGGTCAGAGCGTCTTTAAAACTATTCCTCTGAGAAAATGCTGCTGTCAGAATACACAGCACATCACCATTTGATGCGTATGGGGCAGCTAAAGGCGGACTTGCTTAGTAACGGGCAGGTGGTCATACAGTGATGGTTGATATGTTTTCATACTCTCACACCAAATTATAGCAACACCACAGGGGGTGGCTGAAGCCCCTGAAGAAGCACTCAATCTCACTGTTTTAATTCACTATAGCTACAAGGTGTCAGCTGAATCTTGGATTTTCACTCTGCTGTACCCCCGCTTGGATGTGGCAAGAGGGAAACCACAGGGAGGGATCAGGATATCGCTGATGAAGCTAATATCCACCATGTCGGCCCCCTGTTTCTACTTTGAGATGTGGTTTGTTTCCCCATGTGTTGTAGAACGTGAACCTTTTTTGTGGTTGCGTACTGTGGTCACAAACACAATATAAATTGCAGAACAATAGTGTGAACTGAACTATTATGGGTAATGTTAGCTTCACCTGAGGTCCTCCTCTGTTAGCATTTCAATAGCTTCAATGTTTGCCCTTTGGGGGCCTTCTAGTGTTTTTGTGCTGCTTCCAGCTGCAGATGTGACGATGTATCTCAAAAACGTTGTCTCTATCTATATTTAAAGAGCAGGGCACACTGTGGGATAAGTCATTATAGCACTGGCACACATCACTGGGGTATTTAATTGCTATCATCACAATAAAATACCACGTGTAGCTTAACAGGTCCTACAGGCAGTGCAAGACTGCATGGCTTATAGGTACACCAGGGCTTTTAGTTGACTCCCTAATGTAATTGCTTTCTATTTACGAAAAAAAAAGAAGGAAATTATCTTTTTTCATCCCATTGTGCCAAATTTTAGGATATTTTATGGATTACTTAAGCAAATCATTGATTATTTGTACTTAAAATGCTTTATTTTGCTTTGTCTCCTTTAAAAAAAAAAAAAAAATGCTTACAGATCAAAGTATTTATAGAGTAATCGATTAAAAAAGATTAATTGAGTTATTTGTAACTTTGGAAACATTTATGTCTTTTGCTGGCTTTTTTGCATGCAATAGATGACAAATGAAGTGGCAAATTGTTAAAGGCGATGAATTCACTGTAAGTGTAGGAGGTAACAGTGTGCGAATATTAGTCATGTTCTCACACATGGAAATATCCTGGGACTTGCGGGTGTTAGAAGAAAAAAGGTCTATATTGTGGATGTATAGAACAAAGATGTATTTGTTTTTGAAGAAACACCGTTGTCTGGTTGCTATCTCAACTATGAGACAAACTGTAGAAGTTTGCTTTTAATCAGAAGTAGTGCAAAACTATTGACTATTTGGACACTATTTGTTTTAACTGTGGGGGAAAATGAAGCAGAGGAAAACCCTAATTGCTAAGTAAAAAGGATACAAATCAGTCCATGCTGACATTGAGGATGTATTACATACTGTAATGATAATCATATGGATCATGTAAATTGTGTCGTGAAACATGTGAGTACAGCTTATCAACACTTGACGGCTGAAAAGATGTATTTTTATGAATTTTCAAATCAACTTTTGGCTTCCAATCTTACACCCTTAAAGTCACTGACGCTAAAAGAGTAATCCTTTCCTTACTTTAATGAATCAGATACAGGAAATAATTCAATGCTCATCTCCATTCCCTCATTATATGTTGGAAATAAGGCTGGAAAGTATTCCTTTTTGCATGAAACAAAAACAATAGCTGTAATATTGTTTGAGCTTGCAAATAAATTGCACTAGATTTCTGTCAAAACTAATTTACCTCATATAATAGCTTATTTTCTAAATCAGTGTGTGAAAAACAATATAAGCGCTTAACTGTGAGGAATGTAATGTAATTTTAAGTGTTCTCATGACAAATAGTCTGCAACTTCCATGGCAACAAGGAAACAAAAGTCACGACTGCTGAAAAGACGGACAAAAAAAAATTCCCCTTTTGAAAAGGATACAAAACACAGATTATTTCTTTTTCATTTCTCAGGAGAGCAACAAATAAGCAAAGTAAAAGGCGCTGTGGTGATCCACTAGTCTTCTGAAAATATACAGAAAGATAAACACAATGTTTATTGAACAATATACATAAATACTGTTTCATTCAATTCAACTTTATGTATTTAGTGCAAATTACAACAAAGTCATCTCAAAGCCCTTAACAAAAATAAATAAATTCAGTCCACAGTAAGAAAGAAAGAACCCAACAAGATCCACATGAACAAGCATTTAGCGACAGTGGGAAGAAAAAAACTTTATCGGAAGAAATCTCCAGTGGAACCAGTTTCAGAGGTGGCAGCCATCACCATTTGACTGGTTGGGGTTAGTGAACAGTAAGGCAAACAGAATAGGATAGAAGAATAGCCCATCCTAGTGTCTCAGACAAGTTGAGACGTGAACCATTGATCAGTCCAACCAGGTGTCCCAGACTAGTTGAGCTGTGAGCCATTGATCAGGAACCGCCAGTTCCAACATCATGACACCTGAAACAGAAAAGAAAGCGGAGGGCGAGGAGAAGGCACAGACTGCAGGAAAAAAACTTGATACACAATGATACACTTGTTACTAGTGGTTAGGTTAACATTAAATGTCTTGCGGCATCCTCCATGCTTGGAAATGCTACCACTACAGACAAGGTTTTGTCTTGTACTGGTCGCACATATTTATATATGGGGTGAACATCAGTGTAAATGGTGTGAAGCAGTATGATGGGTTATGCAACGAGGGACAGAAGTGGGGGTTGTCTACAACCCGGCACAACTGTGTCTGAATGGACATCATCCCATTAGAGCTATGTGTAGATGGTGGATTGTGTTTGAATATATATATATAAACCTTGTGTGATAACGGGTGAAAATTTGAGTGCACATTTGGTCGAGTGGGCGTGCACTGTCGCTGTTTCCACTCAACGTTCTTGAAGCCAAAATTTTGCATACTGCCCTGATGACTTACTCAAGCCCAGCTACGCCAAGAAGTATCTTTCCCGCTGGAAATTCTACCAACAACTTGTTCAGATCATAGAGGTTAGTGCAAAACCATGATATATTTTAACTCAAATATCTAGTTAAACGGCTTTCCTTCACGATGTACCTGCTATTCACAAAGACAGCTACGCAAGATCTGCGGCTGTCAATCATTGTCATATAAATGACGTAAAATCCTGTTTTTCAACCTCAAATAACTTATTTAAAACAAATTTCACAGTAACTAATGATCACAGCAGAGTTTAGGTTTGAAAAACAATTATGTGATGAGTATTTTAACTTTACAGTTTGACCCACATCCCATCCATTATCATTGAGGAGGTGGGGTTTATGTCCTATACTGCAGCCAGTCAGCAGGGGGAGCTCTAAAAATAAAAACTTCTCTTCAGCGGGGAGATCGTCACGTCCATTTTTTATAGTCTATGATTTGGTCGTACGACAGGACTCGTGTGATTTATGAAACGTTCGTATTTGACCAATCCCAGCATACAAATGATAAGGTGTTAATAAATGCATTAACATGTTACGCCCTTAAATGTTCTGGGTTTGCAGGCCCCGCCCACTGAGGTAAAACACTGGCAAGAAAAGAAAGGAAATCCTCACATCTGCGGTGGATACAGTGTGAAAACTCATAGGTGACGTCTGCCCCCCCGTGTGCGCAGCGTACAGCTTCACAGCAGAGATTCTGGAAAGACGCGCGTAAGATTAAGTTTATATCGGTAATGGAAATAAAATAACATTAACATTAAAATAAATTAAAGAATCCCTTAAAAAGCCTCAGTGGAGGCTATGCTGCCAATGGTAAACCAAAAAAGTGCAGGTATCAGTAATAGCATGGGCTCTTTTAAAATTAATTCTATTGGAAAAAAAAATAAATAAATAAATGATTTTGTTTTAATAACCCATTTTGCATATGCTTAAATGAAGGCTGAGGTTTGTTTAATAATTTGTGTAAAACAAATCCACTCACTCAGATTTGCGAACACAAGGTCAGACATGACGTGAGCTCGGATCGTAGCGTACGCTCATGTCAGAAATGATCAATACTGACGCTTGCGTGTATATGGTCGAACGCACGTCGTATGCACAGATCTGACTGTATGAACGGTTGATTAATGAGTTCCAAGGAAACTAGAAGAGAGCAGAGGTAATATGTGGAAAGAACTGGTCAGATGAAGCACGTTTAAAAAACGCGAGGCGTGTGATTATACGAGACAATCTGTAAATCAAATGTTGAGAGGAGGAATAGAACATTTACAGTGTTGTCTGAAGTTAATTGAGCATTTCCCATTTTTTGAAGAAGAAAAAGAAAACAAGCATGCTTTGCTTGAAACAAACACTAATTTTAAGGCATCAGACCTGCTTGCCTGCTTTCTGGATAGACATGTTTTGCTTCTCTGCACCTCAGGAACCTCAGTCGAATACAAGGTATACCGCGTCATCATCCCTGCACTGTCAGTTTTTCTAAGGATTTCTGCAGAATACATGTCCCCTCATGTGGATCATCAATGTTCAGATTCCACTTTGGAATTAATGGTTGCCATTATTCAAAGGCATATTTGATCAGAGAAAGGACAAGTATTTTTTTTTTTTTTACCGGCTTACAGAAAGAACCAAAAAAAATTTAGTGAAAAGGCAGGATCAATATGAACAAGGCTCATCTGGCTCCCCAGGTAGAGTGGAAGGAGATCTGCTACAGATCAATGTTGCTGGTCGATGATGGTGAGGGATTGCAGTGATGAAAAACTCTATTTCTTGGCCTTTGGAGGGAAAGGGATGAATTGTAGCATAAAATAGATTAGGTAAATACCTACATACAGCTCTAGACTGTAGAATATATGGTATACACACAAGATTGTTAAGCTCTGTTTGTTAGATTAGGTTTGGCAGCCTTCCTTTTACCTGCATTTGCCAATTGAAGGCTGCATATCGTATACAATGGGCTGTATATGACTGGAAATCCTTTTTTATCCTTGCAGCAGCAGGTTTTATGAAAAATGAGTTAGAAACTGCACAATGCATGCATGTGATACAACTTATGGGACTGCCTTGTTGTACTCTTGATCTATGGATCCTTGTCTGTGGCTTAGCGACTTTCTCCTCAGCAGTTCATTCATCTTTTCTCATTACACTGATATTTTATATTCAGCTACTTTTCAGACAAGTTGGCCTCCAATATGTCTAATTTATATACAGCCAATGACAACTATATAATGCTGTATATTTACCTTTACTCTTCATTTTTACTACACTGCTCCATTGATCTGTGGTTTATGGATAAACATGATGCATATAAGACTCCAGAAACAAAGCTGCCCACTTGATCTCAGATTTAAAAAATCTATTTTCAGCAGGTCACTTACAAAATCTCTGCAACACAAATTTATCGAGATTGTAAGTTAATACATAAAATATACCCAAACAAGACATGAAAAGAGGACTTGCTTGTGAAAATCTGGACGTATGGACACCCTATTACAGACTGGCAGCCCGGGGGCCACACGTCGTCCCGGGATCAATTTTTGTGCACCCCCCAAAACAAATCCCCAAAAATTTCATGAAGTTGGAAGGAATCTAAAGTCCAACATAATACACAAAATAACTCCCTAAAACACACAAATTGACAGAAAATACCACAAAGTACACAACATGTATAAAATATACAAAATGACTCATAAAACCCAAAATGACAACAAAGACAGACACGAGAACCACTTAAACAAAACTATGAAAACACAAAAAACATATTACAGAATAGCGCCTAAGACACACAAACTGTCAACAAAATGACAATACACAAACAACAAAAATACAGAAAGTGACCGCAAAAACGCAAAAATCAACAACATGAATGCAGAAAATGACAATAACACAAAAAACAAAAACAAACAAAATGACTAAAAACTGACAAAACAACAAAACCACAGATCAATTATTATTATAATGGTGACATAAATGTTGATAATGTGACCCTTGGAGCAGATAGTCATGTTTTTGTGACCCCTGCTTTGATAGTTGTCCATCCCTCCCTAATACATATTAAAGTGCAGGCGCACCACTTTGAGAATAAATAGATCAATGGCTAGGGGTCTGTCAACAATGGAAGTAAACAAAACTGTGTTTATTGCGTTAAAGTTTTTCAACAAATTCAACATTTTAAATGAATCGACTAAACGAGCTCATTTTGACAGCACGAGTTGTATTTGGCAATTGGAAATTGCCAGATATACTGTTCACGTAGAAATTTTTTCTTTTTCTTCCACAACTTTTGTCATGGAACTCCTCCTAGGCTATTAATGCAGCACAAATGACACGTATGTCATCTCATAGAGTCAATGTCAAGGATGTGCAGTCAATCTTTTTTGGAGCCAAAATGTCAAGGTCGCGTCAAGTGTCAAAAACCAAAATTTTCCATATCTCTACGAATATTTATTGTACAAGTTTGATGCTTAGATTTCTGAAAAGCTCATCTCAAGTGGAGTATTTTATTTTGTTGGACCGGAGCTATACCCCCTACCAGTAGGGGTCATGAACTTTGACCCCTACTGGTAGGGGGTATAGCTCCGGTCCAACAAAATAAATTTCCTTTCAATGTGTGACCTTGACCTTTGCTCAAGGTCATATTTAAGGTCAAGAACTCCTCAGAAAAGTCAACAAAGTGAGACCTCAATGCTCTCAGGATGAGTTAGTCAAAAAAAGACTTTTTCCCTAACTTGGCCACAAATTGAAATACAGTCTTCCTTTCAACATGTGAACTTCACCATCGCTCAAGGTGATATTTAAGGTCAAGGTCAGTCTTCTGTTTTTCCTGCATTATTACTTTCAATTTCATAAGTAAAAACAACGAACTTGTCAACAAATCCAGACACAGGTTGTAATTTTTGCCAATTTTCAATTTCCAAATACGTATTCGCCTTGTGAATACAGGGCTTACCTAGTTTTTACAATTAGTCTCTTTGTTTTTAATTGTACTTTTTTCATTAACACAACTATACCTTTCCATAATAAATTTGATTAAAATGAAAATAACAAAAATGTAGCAAAAATCAGGCCGTTAGTTCTTGTGGTTTCATTATAACAATCTCAGAAACATTCCACCTGGATAACCAAACTCCAGAGTGGTATAGGAAGCGTTTTCACTGATGCATAGGGAGGAAATGGTGGCTCCCTGTGGGAAATTGAATAGCCTGTTTCCAATCGAGTGTGCCCTGGGAAATCCTTTGAGGTCAGTGGCAATTTGTCTCCTTTGGTCCTCGCAGAGTCATTAGGCACAGGACCAACACGTCCTGAGGGACACGGCCATTTTTACTCAGGCTTTTGATGGAAACAATATTTTCCTCATTTCTTTTTGCCACGCATCCTTTAGGAAATAAGAAAGAAAATTGTCCCACCCAAATCCTCCACAATAAGTTTTAAAATCCGAGCTGCTTATTGTGTGAATCAAATGTGTAGCCTCACAATATAATCAAGTGATGGTATATGACTGAGTAAGCTTGGGTATCTCCATAACTGAAGAGGATAAATGTAGACAATGGATATTTTTTTATTTTTTATTTTTTTTTATAAAACTTCCCACGCCCCTGTTCATGTTTAGGTATAGCTTGGCAAAATATAATTAATTTACTTCTATATGCACCTTTCCCATACAGGTTTATGACATAGGCAGTCACAGACAGTCACAGTTACATACATAATTTTTAACTCAATTGAAAAACAAATGCAATAATGTAACATTTCAAAGCATGAATGTTTAATAAGCTTTTTTTTTTTCATTCAAATGTATGCAAACACACTGCATGAAATGTTTTGTTTTAAGTTGACTCAGCCTGTGGTGATGTTTAAATGTAAGTAGTAATTGTTTATTTGTAATTTGATTGGAATCAGGCATATTTACAATTTTTTAAAAAAAAGAAAAAAAAGCTGAAAGATTTATCAAATAAATGCAAGTTATGAACTAATAACGATTATCAGGGAAAAAAGTTTTAGGACTGAGTGACAGTTTGAATTGTCCTGCACAACAGCGTTTCTTTTTTCCAATAGCAAAATACTTGGATGTGTCAATGTATTTAGTAAAAATAAAGACAAAAACGTAACACAAGTTGGATGTAAGAAGTGGACATTTGCGTGAGAGGAAGGTGTAGGTGTTATTTTCACATTTAATTAACTTATACACTAAAGTTTAGTGTGCAATGCAAGAAAAAACAAGAAAAACCCTAGAATTTATTGTTGAAATCATTTGAAGGTTGAAGATTATTCTTCTTGTTTTATGGTTATTTTTTTTAGTGCCTTAATTATATATTACTAGTCCAGCGCCCATAGGAAGTATGTATTGCTATAGAAAAGTGGGAGGTTAAGTAGCTTTTTTATGGATGGCCAAATGAGGTTGTGTTTGAAGGTGGGACATCAGGGACATTTAAATTTGTTGTGAAATGTGTAGAGTGATAACTACTATAGCCTTTAGTAAGGACACTGTAGGGAGTTGAACCCCATCTATTCCGATTCTAGTTTGTTGTCATCGCAGATCCGGTGTGGCGTACTGGGATTGTATCATACTGACATTGTACATTACTTCCGCTGTGCTTTTTGCTACTTCCGTCGTGCTGAAATTGTTCATTCAATTTCAAAGTTGATGTTCAAAACAATTTTGAGCATAAAATGCACTTCACTGACACATAACATGCTGAAATAGTTAAAATACATTATTACACTTAATACACACTATAAATGTGAATTACAACTAAGATTTCATTGTAATTCCAGCACGGGTGCAATCGCATTACATGACTGCTGCATGCTAAGATTGTCTTACAATCTCAGTATGGTTACAAACTCAGACCATGACACCGGATCTCCTCAGATCGGTGTCACGGTCAGACATGTTGAAAGTCTAAGCTCTGTCTGTCCCGGAACCGCAGAGTTATTTGAGGCACAGACGCAGATAGAAGACAGATAGACACGTGACCACTAGGGTTGGTTAGGCAGGGCGTTGCAAATTGAGACCACTAATGTCAACACCAATGACAATTTCATATGTTTCTGCTGGCAAGTGTTGATTCAATTCAACTTTATTTGTATTGCGCAATGTACAACAAAGTCATCTCAATACGCTTATCAAAATATAAAATTCATAATAAGAAAGAAAAAACCCAACAAGATCCACATGAACAAGTATTTAGCCATCTAATAAAATCATCATAAAACACCATTGAAGAAACATAAACAATTATTCAATGCAGCCTCCATACTCTCCCAACAAGATATATCTCATGACACGGCAGCGCATCCGTTGTTTCTGTTGGAAACACAGAAACACAGAGAAAATGACAAGAACAACAACAACAACTCAGAACAGCCTCAGTGAGGCGCATCCACAAAGCCAATCCTACCATTCACTGTGAAAAATATGAACAATTTTTTGACCTTACCTTTGCTGAAGGTCTGGTAGCTCAGTTGTTGGTCTCCCATCTTTTAAAAGCTGTCGTTTTTCCTCAAAAGAAAGTTTCTCTATTGTCTCTAGCGCTGTCATCCTTCCTGTAGTGTTATCCCGCCCACTAGCTAGAGAACATGGCAGCGACCACGCTGGATCAAGTCACCAATGCACTCTGAAAGTACGTATAGCAGTTAGCATAGCGCGGTTACGTCCAAAGGCAGCGTAGAGAGCTGCCTTTAGAATGGTTTAAATGGTTTTCATCTTGGGGAACTGACTGCGTATGTGCAAACACATAAAAACACGTTATGGAAACAGAGGCAGAACAGCAATGTGCTTTTGGGAGGGGGTGTGGCCTCATCCTGCCGTACCAGGAAATAATGATGTTTAGTCATTTCGGCTATGAAACGCACAAAATGCTGACGCTTTCAAACTTATAGGTACTGTAGGCTATAGGAAATTGAAAAATGAATAATTTGTAATTATATTATAATTAAAACAAACAATAAAAATATAAATTCACCCTTGGGTAGGCACTGCCTACCTTGCCTACCCTGACTGCACTTCACTGTAGATAGATGTTACTTTCTGAGCTAGCATATTCTTTTATTTCTATTGCATAACCCATGTAAAACTTTCCTTAGCTATTAAAGCACATGTTAAGAATATCAGAAAATGGTGTGTCATTACATTGCAACAAAAAGAGGAACGTGTGAGAATAAATTAAACATTTCTACGTATATTTATGGAGCGTGAGCATGCCTTACCAATTACTGTCATCATCTGAATACTTACCATTCTCATTAGTACCGTCACTCTGCCCTCCCAGAAACATTAGTAATTGTTCAGATGTTTGCGCACACTTTTATTTTATAGCACAACCCTAAAAAAAGGTTCTACTGTTTAAAGAACACAGGCGTTCAACCACATTCGTGCCTGACACCCTCCGCTGATTTCAGGGAATTATTATTATGCAGTGTAAATATATATTACTTTCAAATGGCGCTGCTAAATCCATAATTCCATGTCTGCGCTTGGGTGAAGGTCACAGAGGAGCTGTCAAAGCCTGCGTGTTCCTATGAATGTGCTACCACAGCAACAAGGCCTCCAAGAAATAAAGTGGGTGTCTGAATGAAGCCAAGCTGGATCATTAATTTTCATGCTTTGTCCACTGTCAGCTGTTATGGAGCCTTCGCCTTGATAGTTTTTAGCATGTGTAACTATGTCAGGGTATTCTAGAGTCAATAAGTATATTATTGAAAGTCAATACAGACACATGTTTTGTAACCCAACACATGTTCTGGTTGACGTTACCCTCTGAGATCAGGATGCTGTGGTATTTTGATGTGAATACAGCCAAATGTACTGCAGGGTTTCAGTTCAGTTTAGTTGAGTTTATTTTGGAAGTTTAAGTGCAGGGGTCACCAACACGGTGCCCAAGGGCACCAGGTAGCCCGTATGGACGTGTGAGGGGCCCTCAGGAGCTGTAGTCACCAATGAGCTCCATCTAAAATCTGATTTACTTTCCATGATTCAAACTCGCAAAGATAAATACATATACTCTGTAGAGTTAAATACTGCTGCACATTATAATGCTTTTGGAATTAAATTACCATCTTTAAATGTTTATTTTCACTAAAATGTTCTGACCAATTTTTTTTTAAAGTGCTGCATATCTGATGTATGGTCAGTAGTATGTTATATAAATGATATATAACATGTATTTTTACTAACGCAAGGTGGATTTTTGTAAAATATGACAATTATTACATTTTACAAATGTTACATGTTATTTAATCAGTTAAAGTTGTTAGTAGCTAGTAAAATAGGAAGATGATCATTTTCTATGAAATGTAATGTAAATGAAACAATTGCATAAACTTTAAGTTATTGCTAGTTTCCCATTATTATCTTACCCTTTAATTAAAGTGAGACCATGAACAAGTGATTTTCTTACTGGATAGCCCTTCAGACTATGTAGTACCTATGAAGTAGCTCAGTTTCAGTAAGGTTGATGTCCCCTGTTCTAGTATGTGTATACTATATATATATATATGTGTGGATTTGAAGGGGTTCAGTGGAGGTTTCCACTGGCCTCCTTCGGCTCCTAATTCAACAGTTCAGGTGTTTACTGCACATTTTGGGAACAAGGATAGACTGAAAGAGTAAATAATAAATACACAGATGTATACAACTGAGATAAGTTTTTAAATGGCTTCCTAATCGGTTTTATACTAATGAAAATGTGCCTTCACATGTTGAATAGATAAGAAATAAGATTATTCCAATAGATAGATACAGTAGATGCTCTTATTTCTCCATAAAAACCATACAAACAAATGCATATAAAAAGGTATAACAGTACATTTTTAAAAGGTACTTATACGAGTGTTAACCAGTACAATGTCATTTTCAGAATAACTTAGCCAACTGATAAACCTATACATACATTTCTCAGTACATATAGTTTTACATATGTTGTTAAACCTATACTATAAAGCGGCCTGAAGCTACTGAGAAGCTATACTACTGTATGGTTAATGTGTGGAAGCCACATTGACAGAGTATGTGTAATTGTCATTACAATTTCTTATTCAACCGTTAAAGACACCAAAGTCTAAGATCACGGAGAACTTTTCTTCGTTCTTATGCTCATGAAATCACCCAGAGGAAATTATAAATCAAAGCCTAATACAGAGGTTTCCTGTACACAAGAACAAAAAGCTCCTCTGATTTCCTGCTCCTGTTATCTTCTTCTTACGCTACGCTTTAACTATTTTCTAACTATCCGTTTCAACTCACAAGAAGTCAGTTTTGTACCTAATGAGAGCTGATCCAACCAGCATTTATATTTATATACCACCTTTTTATTTCAGTGAATAGATGATTCAGTATTTGATCAGTAAATGATAATAAAGAAGTCATGAACAAACCCAGTGGGAGGTGATATTTCTAAAATTATACATGGACGCTTCCTGCTGCCCTACTTTTCTGCCAGAGAAAACTATAAACATGACCAAATAAAATGATGTCATTATTTAAATCTGACTAATTTAAACAGTAGCACTAGTACAAATATCATATATGTGATTGTGCTCCATACAACAGTCAGCAAAGATGTTTTGTTCGAAAAATAAATACAAGGATTAATTGATTTTTGTGCGTCTGCACTACATAACACACAGTACAACTGTATTGCATGGAAACTAGTTCTAAATAAAGAACTGCCGTACTCTTATCCTCGTATTAACTTTGAAAGTAAAGCAGTTTTTCTTAAAAGATATGACAACAAATGATCAAACATTTACTGAAGACAAATGCTGTCAGTAAATGTGCCACTACATACAGTACCTTCTAAGTTTTAAATCCACCTCATTTGCTTAAGATGAATTGTTATATTAAATGTGATGTAGATTACTCTGAGCGCACAATTGTCAATTATTCCCACCAACAATTAGATTATCCCTTTACATTTGACATTAAAGATCCTTATGTTTGTGTTTCGTCAATGAACGTTGTTTTACTCTGGTTTATTACTCACTAAAGTTTAGTTGGTCCATTGCCATCTTAAAACTGTGGGGAGATTTTTTTTCATCTTGTGCCAGCCCAGGCCTGAAGGATCAATGCAATTATGTAATTCCCAAAGCACTAAAAGATTTTTGAAGCAAGCTAATCATAAAGCTGACATATTTTTGTAAGCAGATGATGCCGTTTTTTTATATTGATCTTTCAGCACTCATTAGCCCTAAAAACATGCCAAAAGTGTTTGAACTAATAATGTTTTTAGTGATTGTGAGACAATCAGGGGTCAAAGCATTTTGGAAAACCCCAGCAATTCATTTCCAACATTAAAAAAAATCTTACTTAGCCTTTGAATGGAATTTGCTTTGACTGGGCCTAAAATGTCCTGCTTTATCATTTCTCCCTGAAAACATTTGTACATTTGTGTATACCTCTAATTTTCTTTATCTTGCTTATGTGGAAACCATATTATACAACATTTAACAATGTGGGAACAGCTTTTGCTGTTAGGGTGTAATTTAGATGCTCTGTCAGTGACTATAATAGGTCTGCAGATAAGAGCTGAGGGTGCCTTGCACATCATTAAGTGTGAAATATAACAACATGCCCCTGAGCTGCCTACTATTCCTCTGGAGAGACCAAGGAGACAGTCTAGTAAGGGCTCTGCGCAATTATTGCACAGAGCCACAGACCTACCTTTGCTCATATTGCTTCATTTTGAAGCTGTACTGGTTGGGGAATACTTCAACACAAAAATACAAGAACCATCCAATAACAGAAAAACAAATTCCTGTGAATACGCTTTCTTATCATTCCCGGTAAAGCAGTCACTGATACACTTTTAATTGGGTTTTTTGTTCGTCCTACCAGTGCGTTTACACGGAAAGAGCAACATTTCTCTGTCGTCTGCTAGACAAAATGGAATGTTTCTCTTTTATTCAACCTGACTGTGCAAGCACTGCCGATTTCAATGAAACCCTCTTAGAGCATGACCCAATTTATACATTTTCGTGTTTTTCGAGCATGCGACTACAGCATTGCACAGGAGGCATGGTGACCTACAAGTCAGTGTTGTTAGATAAGTCATATACTTAAACAAAGAGACTGATTGTGCTCAGATAATGCTGCTCACACTGGAGTATAAAAAATATAATTAAATTATTTTTATTCAATAAAGCAATGCGTGCACACAGAAGTGGTTGGGGTGGATCATCAAATAAAAAGTGTACCAAATAGTGTACCCGTACGGGGAAATACCTATAAAACAAGAAAAATAATGTTACAACCAATAAGAACATTCTGAAAATACATACATTTAAAACAAATAAATTAATAATGGTTATTATTTAGTACACAATCTATAAGAAAGCAGCTCTTAAAATTTTTGTTTTTTGCTTTTGTCGCTGCCCTATGGTGAATTGTACACTGGTGTTTCTTGCATTGGATTAGTTTCAGCACCTAAGTGCATTTAAAAATGTGAATAATTGGGTTTCTTGTTTTGCGTGTGCTAACAAAAACAAAGGTAGTATTGACATCCTAAACAAATTATGTTTCCAATGTATCCAATGGATTACGTATGAACTGTAATTCACACGCGGGAAAACCAGAGCTTATTTAATTTACTTGTCATATATGTTTCATTTCCCTATCTTATATCTCCTTTACATTCTCTTTTACTTACAAAAACCTTCTTGCTGTCTATAGTATTCCCACAGCCATATTCATTACAAACTAACAATGTTCATTGTAGGGGGCGGAACTGTGCATGTTGATATTGGTATTTTCCGCAACCCTCCCTTTGCTCAACCCCAGGGACTCAGAGATGAGTGGGAAAAAAAGTCTCCAAACACTGTGGTTTTTCACACTGCTGACAAGCTGTTCTCCTGCTATTAAATCCATTCCTCACTGTCAGTGGAGCTGAAGTAGCTCAGATTTGAATGAGGAGATGCTGGTGCTCCAGCCGCACTGGGACTTCTGTCTAGAGGCAGGACAATGAAGTCCATACTGTTCATTGTCATAGTGACTAATAAAGTAGTGACATCATAGATTGGTTTGTGAGATAGAAAAGGTTGTTAAGAACACATAAAAGTGTTTTCTGACAAATTCCAACGTCTTGTTTGATACCAGAAAGCTTTACTCAGATTACATGACCAACCATAATATTAACTGTGTTTGGATACATGAAGGTCAAAACAATGCAGGCTATCAGGCTCCCGGATACAGTTTGTATAGTATGACTGCTGCTTTGCCTTCGTCAACTTACAAAATAATAACGATACAGCACAAAATGATGATTTGTGTGGGGGACCATGGCTCAGGTGGTAGTGGGTCGTCTTCTGATCGAGAGGTTGGGGGTTCGATCCCAGTACCTGACTATGTGTCAAAGTGTCCTTGGGCAAGACACTAAACCCTAAGTTGCTCCCAGTGGTTGACGAGCGCCTTGCATGGCAGTCCTGTCCCACTGGTGTGTGAATGTGAGAGTGATTGGGTGAATGAGCTGATATGTAAAGCGCTTTGAGACTGCTTCAGTGTGGTGATAAAGCGCTATATAAAAATCAAGTCCAAGTCCATTTGATCCACAATATTAGAACTTCAAAAGATGTATTGTTGAGGGTACGAGTGGAATCGTTACAGAGGAGTAGCATTAAAAAAAAAACACACATTCTACTTCACCAGATTGTTATGGTTTCTTTTTTTTTTTTTTTTTAACTTCTATTGAGATGAAAAGGTGAAACCGTAAGTAATTAAAGTTGGCTATTTTTCCTCAACATTTATCCTTTCCAAGGATATTGTCTTTTATCGTTATTGCTAGGCCATTATCAAATTGTATCGCATTGTCCCACCCCAATAACAATAATTTTCCATCATTTTTCTGTACACTTTACGTCATAGATTCATTGTAACAGTTTAAACATGTCAAGTTGTACTTTGAATTAGAATATAAGATAAGCACATCCCTCTGTATACCAATGTAGTTGCATTATGTTACATTCTTTTTGATAAAATCTTATAGATTGTTTGATATCTAAAGTGACTGACAGAAAAAAGTAATCTCTTATGACTTTAGAAATCGGAAGAATCATTATACAAATAACAATTGTAATTAATGATTTCATGACTGTGATATAATGTAATCCTTATTTCCCTCTATTGATTATTAGTACTACCTTTATAATGTTTGTTTTAATGCCACTAAAACAAGCTAAACACAATTCCTAAGCTTGATCAAACATATCTGAATGTATTTAGATGTATTTAATTGTATAACGTGTATTAATCACTAATTTTGCCACCATACACACACAGTTAGATAAGATGTCACTCGGTAGGACTTAAATTTCAAATTGAAACACTTGGTTACGACTACAGATGGAGTTGTGCTCAAACTGAGATTACGGAGAGAAAAGAGCTAACATTAACACTATAGTATTAAAATGATTATGAACTTTATCTTGAGTCGTATTCAGGAAACAAATGGTCCTGTCATAAAGAACGCACCATCGATAATTCTTACTCCTTTTCTCCACATAAATAGTTATTCTGCCCATGCCGGCCTTGGTGCCAGGAGATAAATAAGGAGAATTAATTTGTGTCAGGATGACAGGAAAGCACTGCTCTGTTTGGCAGGGAAAACATAGCAGAGAGTGTTATTAATGACTCAATGTGTAAACTGCAAGGACCGGAGTCGCTCTAAAGGAGGTCAGGAGAGAGAGCGTAAGAGAAACAAGAAGGAGGCTAGCCAAGGGGATGGGTAGGACAGAAACAGGGTGCAAATGCTGGAATAAAGGGAATATTTAGTGATGTGGCAGAAGAACTGAGGGAGATGGTCTTTGGGACACGAGAAAATCATTTTTAAGTTACGGGGCCTGCAGTATTCCCAACTGTGTTAGTGTGTCCTTTAAATTTCAGTCTGGTTTGGTGAAGGTTTGTTGAGGTCATACATATACATGTTTGGTGCATGGACACAAACATGTGATAGACATATGTGAATGTGCATGCTTTTTGCGCGCAGTGTACGACTGTGTGTGTCTGTATGTCTAGCTTTTGTGCAGAAATTAGAAGCACTCGCCTTTGTAGCTGATGCTGACACTTCACAAGAGCAGACACAAATAGTTCTATTTCCAGCAGCTTTCGCAAGCAAAGTATTATTCTGGAGGTATTGCTATACCTGCAGATATTTGCCCATGTGGCTGGGGAACAATTACAACCTATTTTGTAGCAGCTTTTTGAAATGTAAAGCAAATATGTTTGATATATAACAAAACTGTAGTGTAATTCTAAATATAGATGCTGCAAACTCGTCAATGGTGTGTTTGCTGTTCACATACTGTATCCCTTACTTTTGTTAAGTTTGACTTACCTACTAAAACTATTCCTGCCACATTCACATTGAGCACCCTTTTAAAGTGAGAACCACTTTATTAATTGTGCACGGAAGTGTGTGTTATGCTTTTTGACACTATAAAGGTCAAGCAGGCTCTTCCCATTTGTCTACGTGTACAGGTAGATGTTTGATGAGAGCATCTTCATAGCATCTTCAGTTAATGCGCTAATGTTGAGAATGCAGAGCGCTTTGAAGCTGAGTGGACTGACCCTGCTTACACATCTAGCACACATACATAGACTTAAGCCATGTGTGTGTGGCTATGCTGCTTAATAATACAAATAAAACAACGTATAAATACAAGGGACTCAATTTCTTCATAAGTTCAACAGAAACTTGTTTTAAACACCAAAGACTGTGGCGGAAACATGATTATTTCCCAGTAATTAGCTTGTTGGTGCCACTGTGGTTAAAACAAGGGTGGTAATTATGAGAAGGGAGGGCTTAGGACTACTGTCTGTATTCCTTTAGAAAAAAAATCCAACACACCAGGGATCAAGACAGCAGGATGGAAAAAGGAGGGCATGGGTAGAAATGTGGCATAAGGGGTCCAAGCTGTCATAGAATATCACACATGCATAGATGCCACACAAAGAGATTAAATATGGGGCATAGACAGTGTTGTATAGAGTTGATTGACAAATAAAGAGTACAGCAGGGGTCACCAACACAGTGCCCATGGGCCCTAGGTAGCCCGCATAGATCACGTGAGGTGCCTTCAGCCCTGTTTTAACAGCAGCACTAGTCGCCAGTTAACTCTCACTAAAATCTGATTTACTTGCCAAGCTTTAAACTCACAAAGATGAATTTTTATGACAGTTGGTCTTAGTAGTTACATACTGTTGCACGTCGTGTAGTTTTGGTTTTAAATTAACCGTCTTTAAATGTTTTTTTTTTTTCACTGAAACAACGGGACAAATGTGTTTCAAGTATTGCAGATAGGATTTTAATTAAGGTGCTGCAGATTTGGCCATAAAATCTTACATAACTGTGCAATTGTAAGAACAGAAAAAGAGTAGTTAGTGGCTACTAGTGAAATAGGAACATGATGATTCCCTATGAAATGTTTCAGAAATGGCAACTTGGAAAATGAAACAATGACATAAATTAAGAAAAATTATGTTGAAATGTAAGTAGATGCCAAGTCTTCCTTTATTATCGGTCCATGTCAGTAAAGTGAAACTGGGAAAATGTAGTAGTATTTCAGTGTGTATCAAACTGGTAGCCCTTTGGATTATTCAGTAACTTTGAAGTGGCTCATGGTTTCAGAAAAGTTTGACCCTTGGTGTACAGCATATCTAGGAAAGAGTTTTGCTTGTACATATTGGTGGATAGATATAAAACAACAGAAAATAATATCCTATTATTTTAAAATAAAGTTAGAGCTTTATTAGTAAAGAATTCAATCGAACAATGCATTGCAACACTTCACATTCTTAGCTTGCGGTGTTGGAAGGGCCGAGTATGGCAAGGAATGCTCTGTCAAAGTTAGAGGGCTGGAGGGTCACTGGGGGCAGATGAAGATCCATCACAGGCTTGTCTTCTGCTGGTTGAACCACCAGGCCACCCCAGGACCCACAAGGCCCCATTTGCTGCAGTTGCTTGGCAACCCCTTGCTGTAATTAGTCCAGAGATGTAGCGCCTCCAGTCAGATATCCAGTCTTTACTGCTAGGTCAGACGGTAGAAGGAGCAGAGCCACACCTACACATGCTTCCGCTACTCAAGTGAATTTATATTGGAGTGCATACAACAATGTCAGCATATTAGCACGAGAAATGACTCCCCTTGATGGCTGTAAAGATAATTTCCTTTGCCTTGCTAATTTAAATTGTTTTTCATCGCAGTCAAACTTTAAGCAGTTTTTAAATTGCCAAACACATTACAAACTTTTGAAAAACTTTTTTTTTTTTTTTCCCTGGCATATACAGCTCACATGCTTTATCACAACAACTGGAAAGCCATTTGAACTGTACCATTTATGGCTATGAGTGATGAATAGTTGCTTGTAACATGTTCAAATCTGTGGCTTAAATTAGGAATATTTCATATATTGATGAGAAGTAAATGTGTAGCTTCTCTTTTTCTTTTTGACAAGTGAGTGGAGGCAAACATGGTAACAGGAGGCCAAAAATGGTCCAAAAGTGACAAAAAACATGGCAAGAAAAGAGTGTAAAGTGACTAAAGCCAAAAGCAGTCACAAAAAATGGGCAAATAAAAAGGAACCAGGTAGTATGTAGTTGCAAAGGGTAGCTTAAATGAGAACAACGCAAACAATAGTAAAAAAAGGACAAAAATGTGGAACAAAAAAAGGCAAATATAGATGAAAAGGAAACACGTGGTATTTATTGGGCAAACGTTAGCTTATTTGGATGAAAAGTGGCCAAAAAAATTAAAGAAAGGACAACAATTGGATAAAAATGTCAAAAAGAACAAAAAAATGGGAAAAAAATGGATATTTATTAGCAAAATCAGCTAAAGTCTGAAATAAATTGTCTGCACTTTTTTGAAAAGGGGCAAAAATGGGACAAAGGAAGATTTAAAAAAAATGGCTAAAAATGGTTAAAAAGTTTCCCCCTATGAAGGTTTTCTGAGGAAATAATAATTAAAATTAAGAGCCACACGTTGAGAATCACTGACTTAACAACAGCTTCTACATGGTTTCACTGATAATGACTGGACAGAAAATGCCAGGGCTGATTTTTGGTTCGGTCCACTCCTGCTGACAGTAATAATATCTACTGGGTTGGTTTATAAAACTAAACCCTAAAGTAGGAGTCCTGATGGAGCTGCTATTGTTGTACATCACATTACACTGAACATATAGCAGTGACTATAGCACTAACAATGCTTGTGTTGGCTGCTGATGTCAGAGAATTACAGCTTATGGTGAGGAATAAATGTTAGTTGGAGATATTGCTCCGACCATGAAATGTGACAAATGAGGAAGTGGGGAGGCTAAATGCCACTTTTGGCAGCTGGGAAGAAAATGACCAGCGGAGTGGTGACTGAGAAGGCAAATAGGCAAGTAAACAAAGACAAATTGTTGTTTTCGTAATGTGGTGAGATTGCATTAACTCTGCGTAGGATGGAAGGACTGTAGTAAAGGAAGACCCTCAAATAACGTTGAATGAAAGAAATGCCAGCGCTATCACTCAATGACTGTTGCGCCTGCAGAACTGGTTTGTCATCGTTTTGCCAATCCTTGATATCCCTTAGAGGAAGAACTGAGGGTTGTCAAAAGTGAGAGTCAATAGCCCATTAAGATACTTTGAATGATATATAACAAGGATGCCTGTTTGGAATAAATAAAGAAAAAAAGAAGGAAAGAAAATTCAGGGTCAGTTGCAGGAGTGATGTGCTGTATTGAGTAGATGTTGACATCAACAACATGTTTGTTAGAACTGAAAGAGGCTAAATATTGCTTAAAGGAACAGGTTGGATTTTGTAAAGTTGTACAGTTTGCAAACAGTCACTGAAAATAAATATATATATATATATATATATATATTTTTTTTTTTTTTTTTAATTGAAGAGTTGATCACGCTTTGTGCTTACACCTTTTTTTTAAATTTTTTTTATTACATTTTCCCCCAAATCCGCTAGTTTTTATGAAGTTTTAGATTTGACTTAATTGATCCAATACATATTCTAAAAAAAAATAAAATGTAAAGTTTTACTTTTCTTATACTTCATGTAACATGGGCAGCTGAATCTTTGATTATAGTCAGATCTGTGAGAGAGTACATTAAAACAGGAATTATAAACCAAAAGATAAAACTAAACATATTCTACAATCCAACAAGGGGCTATATCATTATTTGTGTACTTGCTTGCTTACTATTCTGGTGTGGATGTTTCCCTTTACGTTTCAACATGTAGAGTTCCCAATATCATCTAGCATGTTTTTTTTTTTTTTTTTTTCTGTCAGCAAAGTTGCAATTCTTCTTTATGCAAGTTATTTACTTTCTAAACTGTGTTGTTAAGCACAGTGTGTTTATTGAGTCCCTCCTTTCTCTTGAGAAGGTTGTTTGATTATCTAAAAGAAAAACAAAGACTGAGTTAACAGAGGACAGGAAATCGAGGAGGAGAGGAGTGTCACATCAACCAAGGTTTGAGTGATGCACTGCAGAGTGTGGTGTTGTATGTTAGATCCGGCTCTAAAGTTAAAGATAAAACAAATATAAAGATAACCTTTATTAGTCCCACAAAGGGGAAATTTGCAGTGTTTCAGCAGCAAAGGATCGCGACGTAATAAAACGATAGTGTTCTGCCCTCGGAGCTGCACCGTGTGTTCCGAGACAGGCAGTTAACCAGTCGAATGACCACGCTGGGTATTTCTTTGATGAATTTTATTCTTTAGAAGAGCAGCATGGCCCATGTGTGTGTGAGTGGTAAAACTGCAACAATTATTTTAAAATTATATAAAACACTAATGAAAACAAGGCACTACATAGAGAACTATTCGCGGTCATCATCCAGGACACTTGGCCTCGTAACTCGCCCCCCCATTTTGAGAGGTGCCAATAAAAAAGCTAGCAACACACTCGACTCTGGTGAAGAAAACGCCATGTCTTACGAATATAGACTGGGATTAGATCCCCCAGAAAGACAGAAGTATGGAAAGAAGTTGTCCTTGCTTGGTTTGGAGTGTTTTCCGGACCAAATTTTTCACGGTTCGTGGAAAGACGAACTAACTGGGTGGCGTGATCTGGAATGGCCGGCTATTTACGAGTACCTGGTCGAGACTCCTGGTGTGTTCACAAGCGAGTGGTTGCCGCATCCAAAATCAGCACACCTTTTAGGCATGATAAACGTCGCTTTCAGTAGTAGTTACTATGTAGTTGTTGGCACCCCTCAAAATGGCGGGGATAGTTACTAGGTCAAATGTCCCAGATGTGTGACGTCACACAAATCTACAAGCTACAACAAGCTAACATGCTGATGTTAACGTTAGCATATGGTGCTAACAAGACAGAATGCCAAAACTAGCTTCATCTCCCTCAAAACATGAAATACAACAACATGCAAGGCACAGGCAAAGTGTAGACATGTTAACTAAATTATTCTAATCAACGTACAGGCTGTGATGACTTAGGACACAGTGCAGCAGGCTGAACAATATTTCTCCAGACTTTTTGGCAAACTGGTAGTAGTACGGCAGCTACTTCCGGTTTCACCAAAATAAAACGTAAGTGTAAATAAACTCTTCAAAATAAGGCAGGAAGCCATATGAATACATTCGCAGCATAAAATAAACTATGGATGGCTCATAAGGAGCAAGAACAGATAGCAATAAGAACAAATAGTAGCATGAAAAAATATATGCACATACCTGGAAACCGCACAGGTGTGTGTACTGTATATATTTGAAAATAGGGAATACAATGGTGCAAAAAACACATTGCACAATAAAACAGAATAGATATATATATATATATATATAGTTGAGGTATAGTGAATGTATGTGCCTGATTGTCTGTTTTTATATGTTAAACATATGATCTATTCTCGGTATGACCAACATAGTGCCTGAGAAGGGAAGGGCTTGATTTTAGCCTCAATTATACAGAAACTTCCATCCATCCATCCATCTTCTCCCGCTTAGCCGTTTCCGGGTCGCGGGGGCAGCATCCTCAGTAGGGAGGCCCAGACTTCCTTCTCCCCGGCCACTTCCTCCAGCTATTCCGGGGGGACCCCGAGACGTTCCCAGGCCAGCCGAGAGACATAGTCTCTCCAGCGTGTCCTGGGTCTTCCCCGGGGCCTCCTTCCGGAGGGACGTGCCCTGAACGCCTCACTAGGGAGGCATTCAGGGGGCATCCTAATTAGGTGCCCGAGCCCTTCTCACCCTATCTCTAAGGCAGAGCCCAGCCACCCTACGGAAGAAACTCATTTCGGCCGCTTGTACCCGTGATCTTGTTCTTTCGGTCATGACCCAAAGTCAGAAACATCAGAGTTCTAAAAAGGCTGAACTGATGCTGAAAACAGCCTTATTTTTTTTTTTTTTTGTCTCTTGATGAATAAGAAGCCATCAACTTTTTTGAGGGGGAGGGTGGTTTCTGATCTTTGACTCATAAGGGGGAACTATAAAGCCTCAGCCAAGTATCAGGAGGTCAATCCTGGCTCCATAAATTCTAAAACTAACCATCAGCATCCTTGGCTAGAGCAGCAATAAAACAAACCATGGCTCATAAACAAGGCCCCCAAGGGACAAAAATATTTCTCCCCAGCTGATGTTTAAACTATGATTTTGAGACTTCCTTCTTTTCTGTCCTGTGCCATTCAAAGTAGTGAAAAAGAATCTGCTGCTTCAGCTTTATTGGCACCTGAAACCAGTTTGCAGTCTGGATTACTCTTGCTCTTTAAGTATGCTTTTGTTTTGCATTGTTGGTTTTCTGTAGCGTTTTCCTTGCTTTACTTCACCAACAGTCCCATCGACAGCAGATCCTATCTCACCCATAGGTCTCCTGCTTTTGACTTTGTGTCAACACATCAGGAACTCTTGTGGCCAGTGGATTTGCACTGTGTGATTGATATTGCAAGATATGTTTTATTCCCTTTCTATTTAAAGAGAATCTGAAGAGATTTCCCTCAACCTCTATGAGTACAGGACCCCGTTTGACACGAACACTGTGACCCTCGTCTTTTCAGAAGTTTTTCTTAATCCCACTGGGAAGTTTTGACATTTTCAATGTGCCAGTTTTTCTCTCTCTTAAGGCTCTGCTTTTTTACAGTTTGGCCTTCCTTTTATTCCAATGTTTCAACTTGTGATTCTGTTTTATTTGTCTTTTGTCTTCAAAAGGCCATTTTTCCAATAGGCGGTGTCTACTGATGTCCTTCGAGCGGACTGGCAAACTGTGACAATGGGCACTCCATACAGAGCAGATTTACGATGGCTCAGCCTTAATAAAGGGTGACCCTGGAAGCCGCATCTGCCGTAAAGTGCCATGCCTTCGCAATTTACAGCCCAAACTATCTGCGTCCACGCTCAATTTTTTGTAATTCAGTGCTGCACATTTTCATTTATGTACTGTGTGTTTTTAGTTAGATTGATTGCCCATTCAGGGGTAAAATAAATATGCCTGTAACGCATTATAGTGATAGATTGGAGTATGAAGTGAAAATGCTTTGTATTATTGTTTTAGCTGGTAACATGAGCACTAAAAACAAAGAATGCATTTTCCTTAACACAATTAGCTTAATTCACGTATAGTGACAGAGCGTAAAATACAGTGTCATGTTTAAGTCTAAATCACGATCCCCTTGCCAGAGGTGAAAGTAACGGATTAAAGTACTCACGTTACAGTAATTGAGTTGCTTTTATGAGTACTTGTACTTTTTCGATAATTTTACTTGTACTTCAGTACGTTTTAAAAGACGTAATGTAATTTGTTACGTTTCTACACTCAACCGTTACTGAGTAAATTATTATTGTGAAACTAAAGAAAAAAATGAAATGACCAGACAACAATCAAATGCATCGCATCATATCTGACCAACCAGATTAAACATAATGCACCGCACAAAAAACATTGTTTGGAGGTTATTTTCTCAGATTCAGAGTAAATAAATATAACTATACAAACTTAGAACCTGAGATTTTTTCTTTTTTTTTTTTTCTTTATTGAATTCATTGGTGTTATTTTTATTTTTATGTTTTTTACTAATTGTACATTTTGATAAACCTTTTATTTTATACAGATGCCTTTGTGGAAAATAATCTAAGGTGTGCAAGGTTTCATCTCTCCTTTTTAGGTTTATGAGATGTTTACTGTATGCAAGGGAACTGTGGCAAGATTTATTACCAAAAATAAATGTGGGGGGTGAAAGAAACTAGTAACTTTTACTTTGAGTACTATTTAATTGAGCTACTTTTTACTTGTATATTTTATGTCGGACTTACTGTAATTTCGTTTTGAACCCTGCGACTTAAACAAAGACGCGGCTAAATTGTGGATCTTTCCCGGTTTTACAAGCTTCATGCACATGCCACAGAATTGAGCTCCGTCACATTAGACCAGGTGGAACAATGAAATGAACATTAAATTGTTTTTGTTCGCACTGAATAATTCTGATCTCTCGTTTTGTCATGATGCGCACTGCCTCGTCATAGCAACAACACAGAGAAATATTGTTAGAGAGAGAGAGCAGCAGCAGCAGCAACGTGGATGCAGTATAAGTCAGACAGTTTGTAATAGAAGGATAAACAGCATAAAGTTGTTAAATCACCGCGTTAGGTTTGTTCAGGATTAATCGGTGCTCTGGACTCTAGAGACGCTTCGGTAAGTAGGACAGACAGACAGAGCGGAGATCAGAACATCCTGGATACAGGCTGTATCCAGGATGTTCTGATCTCCGCTCCGTCTACAGTAAAAGTCAGTCAGTTTGTAATAGTAGCATAACAGCATGAAGTTACTAAATCACCACGTTGGATTTGTTCAGAACGATCGCGTCCGTATTCTGACTCAGATGCCGACTCGCCGTGATCACTCCGCGGTAGTTCACGGTAAGAAGAGCGGACAAAGCGGTGTATCAGTCTGGTTCCAGTAAAAAGTGACCATAAAAAGCTGTAAATGGACTGATATGTAGACGTGGGGCAGTGAGGAGCTGACTTCATGTAGTAAAGGAAACTTATCAGTTGAAACACGGACGCTTCCGTGCAACCTAACTTGAGTACAGCAGCCCGCCTACCTGCCTGTTCTGATTGGCCGAGTTGTCTGGAGGGCACCCTTATCAGCTAACAGAGTGCGGCCTATGTTAGGCTGCGGCATTTGTGTGGATTTTTTTTTAGGAAATTGCTAAATTATTGTAATGCGGCCAATAAAACAGTGCGCTTTATAGCCCAAAAATTACAGTACTTGAGTACAATTTCAATCAACAGTACTTCTACTTGAGTGGAATTAATCAATACTCTTCACACCTCTGCCTCTTGCACACAACACATTGTTTGTAAGGGGATTATCTCTTCCTTTGTGCTCCGTTACTAATAATTAAGCTGCTATGACGCTTTGATTTTTCCACTAATGACGTACAGTAGTGCATCCAAATCTTTGCGCTGTACGAGTCCTGTGGTTGCTGCTGCCTCCCTGGTGACTTCCCAGCTTCACCACAGGCACCAGTATGACTCCTGTACTGGGATGGTCCCCCAGGGAGCTCCATCTAATGAGCTACAACAGCATCCACATTGAAGGCAATGCTTCTACCTTCAGATGATGACTTTTCACACAGGCCTGAGGGCTCCACTGAATATATAAAACATCTCCTACAGCTATACACAATGTCACCACAACTTTACAGCTTCATTTCAAAGTCATCACACTTCCTCCTGGAGGCAGACATAACCAACACCAAATGAAATGAATTAGTTTGATTTAAAGAGCATCCATACTTTGAAGGCGGTGCTGTTTGTTATTTACATTTAACTGTGTACTTGTATAGATCTACTGGAAAAATGACAATTTGTAAACTTTTAAAATAGTTTATTCAGAAAGAAATTTGAAATAAGTGTAAATATTGCTTATCTAGAGACAAACCAAGAGCCAAAGGATGAGGAGTCAATGGACAGATGCACGTGCAATGGGGTTTATTGTCATTGGATGGGTGAGGGTTGGGTATCGGTTGGGTTTTATCTGATACCGGTGCCTACTCTGTATTTTTTAAACGGTGCGTAATCCGGTACTTTAAGAAAATTAAACAGCATACACTCAAAATACAATGCCCTTTTATTTTCAGGGCCAAATTGAACGCAATATTACTGTAAATAATATATTTATACAAGTAACATATGGAAATAATAAATAAACAAAAACATTTAAATAATATCAAATAAAACATTGTATTAAACTGAGATGATTATTATCATGATTGTATTTGTCAATAATAATTAATAGCCTGTGTTAAAAATAAAAAAAAAAACCTCTTTGTTTAAATATTTTTTTTTAAAGATATAGGGAGCCATTGCAAAAGAGTCAAAGAGCCACATGTGGCTCCTGAGCCGCAGGTTGCTGTAAAGTGCTGAGCTAGCCAATCTGTTGCATTCCTGTGTAAATGTAAAACTTTTAAATCCAGTGTTAAAGCTTAGGTTCAACATTTTGTCTACAAACATGACTTATGAGCTTAACATTAAGCAGAAAGTCACCGATATGAGTCACCGAAATCTTTGTTCTTATTCGGTCATGGTACTACCGTTTACTTTGGAACCGGTGCCCAACCGTAGTGAGGGTCCACTACCAATCTGAGTAGTGCTTTTGTCTTTGTATAAATAAAGTTTCTACACAGAAACCTGAGTAGTTGATGTTATATTTCACAGTCACAGACTTGTATAAAGTTGACCTGCATTAAGGGCCATAAAGGTCCAGTATTATGCTATTTTTCACCCATTTACAATTCTTTTTGAAACCCCAACAATATAGTATTTGAGGTTAATTTTCCCAAATTCCCCTGTTTTCCAGAGTTTTAGCCCTCTGAAAAGTCACTTTCATGACCGCTCCTAGCCGTGTCTGTAGACGCCGACGTCGGGGGGACCAGACTTTTCCGCTGATACCTTGTTCTGCCCGATCCGAGCACTTTTGGAAAATCAATGGGAGAGATTTCCAGGCCCTGCCAGCCAGCCCTCTACCCAGGGATGAGGCACCCTGCCGGGCCAAAGGGCCACCAGAGATGCCCCTGATCCCATCGATGGGTCTCTGAGCGACAAGCACCGACTTCCAGGGCCTCCAGCGGGCGTAATTTGTAATCTAGCTGAAAACCGAGCACATAACTGGACTCAGGGGAATAAAAGTTGTCCGTTGATACCACTATTTGACCAAAATGAGTCATGAGGGGGAAACAATCTAACTCACCCATTTGGAGCTGAGTTTTTACAAGTTGTGGAATAGCAAATGAGGGAGGAAACACAACTTTTTTAACTTTGGCCCTCTGAATGAGGCCTTAGTAATTATACCACTGTAGCAAAACTACTATTATAAAGTGACATTTTCACAATACTGCTCCTTTATGGTCACTCTGACCTGAATGCTGTGAGAACAGTCAGGTCAGACAAGAGGGAACCTGGAATTCCTTTACAGTTGCCTTATGTATTAAAACATTGGGCCAGGCTTGGGCAAACTAGGATTTTACATGTGAGCAACAGGTTTGACCATCATTTTTTTTTTTTTTTAGCAATTCATTTAAAAAAATGTTTTTTGAGGTTCCTGTACAATATTTTTAAGATGGGTATTTAGGTAGTTGTAACACTGTTTGTCAGAAACTAAACTGTAAATTGGCATCAAAAAAGAAAGAAAAAAGACCTGGTTTGTTTCACAGCGTTTCAGTGTTGTTTGAGTATTGAGTTAAACAACTCTCCATTCTCCCAAACCAGTGGCTAAAATAGTGTGAATGCTGTCTGGTGTTATCACATTCTTTTCTGTGCTTTCTGAAGCTCTTATCTAAGCAGCACTATGACCTTCCCTGTGGTCGTCAGCTAATATCCTCACTTGGGTTTCTTCTGGAATAAAGACTTCTGGTCTCCGCTCTCTTGGTGAATACGAGTATACTAAACAAAGCTGCACCGCTGTGCCAGCTCAGCCTCTAGATGGGGAAAACCATTGTAGTGGAGCTTTTAGGTTGCATCCTGGGGAGTCCCGTAACCAGTGACATTTCAAAATGGACAAACAAAGCAGTGAGAGAGTCAGAAGCACTTACTCCACAGACTCTTCGATTCCCTTTTTGTTAGTTTCAGCTGTGTTCACTGAATGCTTCTTTCAACCAAAAAAGTTGATTATTGTGTGTATTTTAGATTTTTTTAACAGTAATATTTATTCAAAAGCACTTTAAAATAATTCATATAGGCTATTTGTAGCATATTTATCATGACATTTTGAACCATTGATTCACACATTTTATTTCACATGTTGTATTTATAAGTATGGTATTCATAAGTATGTTGTTCTGCTTTTTGCTTTCAGTGTGATGAGATTCACTCCTTGGCAGATTGATTGTTAGCTCACTATGCCTTCAGCTCATAAAATCATTATAGATTAAAAAATGCAAGATATTGACATATTTTTAAAATTATAATACTGTAAGTCATATTGTCTGGTCTAGCACTATTTAAACTGGTGATCGACCGATTCATCGGCCAATTTTTGCATGTTTTACGTGTAGCGGCATTTGCCGATGCTCGCTGCTGCGTTCGCCGATCCACTTTATTAACTGCCACAGGCTGCTCCGTGTTGCTGGAGACAGAGGCTGCAGAGCCCCTCCCCCAACTAGCTGAGCGTGAAGCAAGCTCTTCAATCCAAACTGCAAGTTTTAAACTTTCAAAGCATCTTTTAAATGTTTAACTTAGCGTTGTTCCGTGGTTCAGCGTTGTGTCGCAGTTGTAGTTCACGAGCATTAATGTAGTTATAAAGCATCACAGTGTGGAATTTTTTATTTTATTTTTTATCACAAGAGTTCAGCATCAGACATTTTTAACAGAGTTGCACTTATAGCAAAGCAAGAAGAAGAAGAAGAAGTACTTTAATCCTCTTAAATGACATTTTTTTTCTCATTACCATCTTATCATCGCTTCCCAATCTGAAAAAAAATGTCTGCAGATGCTTTTCTCTTACACAACTCGTGGCCTAAATTCCCCACAAGTTTTCAACAACAAGCAATTACTTAAGGTGAGCAGCAGCCAATATATATCTAATATTTATACCTTTTAGTTCAGGGGCCAAATATGGAGCAGTTCATCTTAAGTGGGCTACAGATTTTACGGTGGCAAATGAGTAATTTAATCATTATTTTGCTTTAGTTTGCGATTCCACATATGAATAAATTATGAAACATGTGGAATGATTTGCAGAAAATTGCAAGATTTTTTGTTATTTTAATAATTTGAGATTACAAATGACTGCCATCATGTAATATATATAGTAAGCATTGGAAAAATGTGAGCCCTGCTAATATTGTGGTGTTTCATTGAATTTGAGTATTATTTTGGAGACATGTAAAACTGAGTTAGTTTGTATTTACCCAATGATTCATGGTTTCTTTGACTTTTTCGCTTTCTGCTGCGGGCTGCATTGGATGCTCTAAAGAGCCGGATTTGGCCCCCGGGCCTTGAGTTTGACACGTGTGATTTATACCATTGTAAACTAATGTTTATATCTGGTATACCCATGGTATTATTCATTAGAGCTGTAGACGGCAGCTTTCCATGTTCTGGCTGATTAAATTTAACCTTCTTTAATCCAGGATCGGACATGTTCCATCCTACATTAAAACAGCTCAGAGAGAGTCATGTTTGTTCAGTCAGCTGTGGACAAAAGCCATGTTGGTGTTCCAGTGAGGAAGGGACTGTCAGTTATCTTCTTTACAGTCTATTTTAGTGCCTCTATGTGTGATTCAGAGAGGATCAACAACTGCCTGGTTGTAAACTGAGTTCATTCGGAGTTCACTACAGACAATCGTTGCCATACTGGTCTGTCATTGTTAGATCTCGGAAGCCAAGCAGGTCTGGTCCTCGTTAGTAGTTGGATGGGAGACCATGAGAAGTGGTCCAGTGGTCATTGTGTCCTTGGGCAAGACACTTCATACACATTGCTTAAGCTTAAATACTTCTTTAAAGCGAAATAAAAGTTAAATACTGTTTAACCTGACCTTGTAAACTTAATTCCTGATGCTAATTTAATTCTGAATCAACCTTAATTCTGAATTAGGTGGCAGGTTTGTTCCGTTTTAATTCCAAAATTAAATAAGTCCTCTTTCTTATAAACAGCTAACAACACTTGATTCCGCTTTAAGGCAATGACGTGCTGGGTGATGACATATTCCAACATGGCGGCCCGGAATAGAGCCGACACTATTTAATAAGAGCCTTCAAAGACATGGATATAATGAAAAAAAGAGATTGTCGGAGGCATAAATATGCGGACATTAACACAGACATGGACTTATTACCCACACGGACATCGGCAAACGAAACGGCTTAATTGGACAGGTGATACTAAGACCCGACAACGGAGTAAATGTGAATTACTATATCCATGTAAACGCGAAGCAGAACACTTTAATTCCGAGTGATTTAATTCAGAACAACTAATTCCGAATAAAAAAAAACATCATGTAATCATGGCCATTGCCTAGTATGAATGTAGTCATGTGAGTGAGTGTAGGTGGTGGTCGGAGGAGTCACTGGTGCACTATGGCAGCCTCGCTTCCATCAGTCTACCTCAGGGCAGCTGTGGCTACAATAGTAGCTTACCACCACGAAGTGTGGAGTGAAAGAATAATGCCTTAATTCTGTAAAGCGCTTTGAGTGTTTGTGATGAAGCACTATATAAAATCCAATGCATCATTATTATTATTAATAACTCAGTTGATATATCAGGTCTGTGGTTGAAGTGTCTAAGATTAACCTATGAGTTTTAGAAAAGAATATTAAACTTTATTCATTTTATGTGTGTATTATAGTATTTTCTATCTCCTGATGCGTAACCAGTGTGTTCCGTCTGCTATGGGACATCTTATCATTCCAAGCAATGTCTGCACTGCTGACATGCTTTTGATTATTTATGATGTTTATCCTCCTTCTCATGCATTTCCTGTACCAATGAATCACGGGGAAAAAAAATAAAAAATTAAGACAATTATGGGAAGTGAACCAGCAGAGTAATAATATCCCAATGAATAATGAATCATCTTTATGGCATAAAGTATCATGTGTGCTGAATGACTGGAAACGTAAAGTGATGGAAAAGAGTAAGATAGGTTTCACCTGCAGCACTAAAATATGCAAATGGCTGTATACATCCACAGGAAGTGTGACCCCCAAGTTGGTATTTAATATTTATTCATGGAGCTCTGATGTACTTCAAAAATTGATACGACTGTGGTAGATGCAGAATTGACATCTGAGTCCAAGCTGATTGAGACTGTTGGCTGTTTAAATGAACCTTCAACTCACGTTCATGTGAACAGGACTGCCTGTGCTCTTTTGATCATAAAGAAGAAAGCATTGATGTTGTAGAAGATTGAGAATTTGATTGGTTTACCATCCTGTTTTTATTTTATATGATGTAGTCCTTGTCGAGCAGCATTACCAGAATAAAACAGTTTTCTTTCACAAATCAATGGCTTACCAAAAGGCCATATAGCTACAACATTTAAGCATTTGTGAATGGTATATTTAAATCATATAGAAATAGGCTTGCCGGAGTCTGACTGTCGACGATTCCCCTGGATTAAGGACTCATGACTGCTCCGCCGACTTTTTAGTGACTGATTGATCGGAGATGTTGACAGAGAGTGGTGTCGATGTTTGATTCAGCTCCTGTTATCTGTAATGTAGCTAAAGCTCTCAATAGACCCACAAGATTAGAATGCATTACTGTCAGAAAGCAGGGTGCCCCGGGGCCGCACCAGGCTTGTTGAGCGTTAATGACTTAGACTATGCTTGACAAGGGTTTTGTGCAGACAATGCTTTCAGTCATTTGCATCCCAATCGGCTCTGGAAAAATAGTTACTCCTCATGAGTGATTTGATATCTGATAATCAGATTTGCAAACATTTGGTAACGCGTTATCAATGTAAGACTAAGCAAAGCCGCGTTTACTTGTTCAACAATGAAGAATTTAAAAATTTTAATTGGTTAAGCTATGAGTTTGGTATTAGCTTACTGGTGGTAAAATGGCTTACTTTTGATTTATATGGGTTTCACAAAAAGTGTGTATTTCTTCTTGTAATTCTCAGTACATCCAGAACCAGTTTAAAAATGTATTTACATTATGCAAAAATATAAAAAAGCACAGCTAAAAAGCTATATCCATGTTTCGTAATATACAAAGCTGAAGTTCAGTATAATCACTCTGAAATGGTGTCTGGGTTGGGGTCAATTACATTTTTAAATTACAATTACGTCTTTAATTATCCATGTTCAATTACAACTCAATTATGATTACAGTGACTGGCATTTTTTTCTAATTAAAATTGCAATTTTTACTTTTCCCCTGATAGTCATTCACAATTACTGAGCCTGAAATAAATAACCCCATAAAACTTACTAGCTCTTTGTGTTGGCTTTCTGTTAGCATGTCTTATGAAAACAGGTCAGTTTACCTTAAATCAGCTTTAGAATATACAAAAAAAAAAGATCTATCATCTAATTTGGTTTCCATCTCTCGACTAGCTTGTTAGGCTTGTATATATCCATGAAAATATAGGTTTTATTGTTTTTGGTGTGAACCTTTTTTCATTCATTATAGCTTTAGATGAAAAACATAAACAAATTGTAAAATGATCCTCAACAAAAGTCATAAACTTGAACTTAAACTGGAACATGGGTCTCAAAATATAAATTTCAATTATAAATTAGATTTCAAAGTCTGTTCTCTGGTGTTAATTATAATTCAATTACGATTAAAACAGCAGCAGGTTTTTCAATTACAACCATAATTACACCATAATTGTAATGGATTATCAATTACTCGATTACAATTATAATTGACCTCAACCCTGGTGTCTAATCATCATCCTTGGATTAATCATAACATATAATTTAAGCCAGAACTTTTTTACAATGGCCTCCAAGTGAAGAAATCAAATCAAGGTTAAATAAGAAACAAATGTACCAATCTAACTGTTATTATTATTATTATTATTATTATTATTATTATTATTATTATTATTATTTCTCATCTCTGTAACATAAGTTTCTAAAGCTGTATTATGGACCTGCCAAAATAAATCCAAAATGAAGCTTGAAATGTTCAGCAACGTCTTGTAACTTAAAGAATGAGATAGTAAAGTGTGTACATGATGTATCATATACAACACTCGATACATGTGCTTTTAATGTCAGTTGGAAATCACTAAGTTAAACAACAGGTAGGAGAGAATAAAAGGAAGGATCCTATGGATTAAAAGCCTTTAAAAGTCCAACAACATAGATTATGGCATTAAAAGTCTCCAACAGCGTAACTCCACCTTCGCTGATTGTCTATGTGCTCCAGTGGCCGGTGGACACCGATTTTGTCGCGGGGGAGGAGGGCGAGTAGATTACAACACCGCTTTATATCCAGACAAGCGCGCACTGAGCGCAGGGTTTGCTTGTTCTCTGTTCTAGCCACTTGTTTTCTCGGTGTATCACTACAAACAACAGACTTAGGAGACTACGAGCACCCGGGGTGTTTTTGACACTTAAAATATTTGAAAATTATGTAAATTATATCAAGAACTTGATTTTTTTTTTAATGAATTTGGGAAAACTTTTGATCACTGGGCGGGGCAATGCCCCCCGCCCCTGCCCTACGCAAACTCCGCATATGGAGGACACCGGGTTTATTATGTCAAAGGTCTGGGATTCGAAGGCCAGCCTGCTGAGTGTGTGTGTCTGCAAATTATCAAATTGTAAACAGAGTCAAAACAAAAATTATGTTTACATAGGTGTAAAGAAGTGGGACCAAAGTGGCTCGGAATGTGGTAGGAGGCAGATGAGGGAGACTTGATCCCGATGGAAAAAGGCGTTTATATACTGTGTGTATATATATATACACAGCTACATCCTTCCCAGCTCCATCAGCACAGGTAGCTCCCCCAACAATCAGGTAAATACCACACTCTTTCCTAACATACACTTCATACTTAAATGCTGAAGTGCCAAATAAAACCCCTCGATATCCATGCTTAGCTAAATAACGTTTATCAATTACTTGTTGAAACATAATTTTACCTCCCACCCCTCCTCCTTGGTCTCACCTAGTGACATCACCAATGACATCACTGAATATGTCACCCAGGGTATAAATACAGGAATTTATGGGCTCCGCCCTCCTTTAGTCCATGGAACACATGGTGGGCAAGGTATGTAACAAAGAACACAGTGCCATGAATGAATTAACTAATACTCAGCAATTAATTTGCAATGCTAAATTAGTACGATATATAAAATTGATGGGACAAATGGTGTGTTCTCCCCCACTTTGTCACAATAGGGAATTCAATTTGTGTAGGAATGAAAATTCAAGTATATACAATGAAAGTCCCCAATTCACAGTAAATCTGTTTGAGTCTTAAATGTCTGAGTGTGTAAGGATGTACTCATATAATTTACTAGGTACATTATGAGTAACAAAATGATAATTGATTTTCCAACATGCTTCTTGGTGGATTGTGTGATTTGCAATTAAAATATATTCCACTAAGTGGAGGCACCCAACAAGAGTGAGTCATAATATTTAGTTACTAAGGCAAACATTTGTTTAATAAATAAAGCACAGCAACAAATTAGTACAAGACCCCAGAGCCCTAACCAAATTCTAGCCAGCATGCAGCTGAGAGGTCCTTAAGGATCATGGCATGGGGAGTTAGATCAGTAATGGTTAGGTCTTTAATAGGTGCTCTGGGGATAGTTAATACCTACTTAATACTCTGTAGCAGAGATTGCTCATCTAATAAGGTGAGAACTGCTCCTATATAGAGATTAGGGCGGAATCACAGGGTACCTTGTGATTCAATATGCCATATGTTTCATGATATACCGATATCACAGCGATAATACACTAGTGCATGAAAATCACACAGCAATTCATTGCAAGTCCTATGTCAAAGATTAAAAAAAGTAGCCACAACAGTGTCAAGTGCAGAATTTCTCTGTTTATTTACTGCTGCTCAGGTTCACATAACTCTATCAGAAACTGAGATTAAACATTGAAGAAAAACTGCATGATGTCCAGGTTAAGTACCTTTTACAAGTCAGACAAACTAGCAGAGCATTCTGTTTTATCTGACTAAATAAAGTGTCCTGTCCCCCGATAAAGTTTAGCTTAGGGCTGGTGATAAATTGCAAGAAAGATTGCACTACATCTACCGTCAACCTAAAAGGACAAATGCAGGACAAACCTAAAAAAAAAAAAAAAATGTACGCAAACAGATTGATTATCGTTTCTTATAATGAACATTTGTCGCCATTTCAATACCTTTTTTTAATCATTTTGTCCCCCCCCCCCCCCCCCCCCCCCCATTAGAGAAGAAAAAAAGGGCTGCACAAATTGTTCATTGATCCTTCTGCTGTTATAAGGCATCAAACACAGCAGACAATGTTTTTGTTGACCTTTAATTCACGTATAATACTGTTTCCCTTGGGTTTGCTGCAAATTCACAAGAAGTGATACTTCTGTATAAGCTTCATGGGCGACAAACAAAAACAAACAAAAAAAACATGAATGTGGTGCAAAAGTCTAGGTTGCTCAACTGAGATATATCTCTGGCCTTGACTCCAAGCATAAAGGACATGTCTCTGTTGCCATAGCTACAGGACTTCTTAGATGCTGGTTAGAGTGCATAGGTCACGCATTTTCTTTTGCTTTAAATGCCTGAAACCATTTGGGCTGAAATTTGATTTACTTAGAGACAGAAATCTTTCATGTTGATTTAACATCAAAGCAAAGACACCGACGACAATCAAATATTTCATTCTTAGTAGTTTGCATAGGTATACAAGTAAAACGTGCTGTTTGCCAATTTTAGCACAGTGCAGTTTTTTTTTTTTTTTTTTTTTACATTCTAAGCAAAAAGATCATTTAAAAGCCCTTTCAAAGTCACACTAAGTGTATTAATGAAATCTAACCCTTTTTTTCACGGTTTTATTGTAACATTCTTATACTGTATTTCTTTTTTTACTACTTTATTTTTATTTCCTTTTTTTATGTAACATATAAACACTGACAAAGATGAAAAAACAAACAAAGCAAAACAACATCAGAAAAAGAACATGCTGGATTGCCATGTCTGTACAGTTTGTTCCTGCGATGAGATAGTCCTTATCCTGTTGTTGATGTGTGGACAGTCAATTTTTTTTCATTGCTCCTCTTGAGTCCTTATCTTATGGGTCAACTGCTCCATGATATATATTTCATTCACAATTTTCAGCCAGTCGTAATTGCTTTTTTACAAGCAGCTAACAAAATGTTCAACAAATAACTGTCTTCTTTTAACCCAACATCCCCTGTCACGCTGCCAAGTAAAGTGATTCACATAACTTAGATACAGTATGTCTTAATCCAGAATTCTGACAATAACCAGATGAACATCCTCCCAAATGTTTATAATGTTAGGGCAAAGCCAAAAGACATGAGAATGATCGACAATTGTTGCCCCACACTTTCTCCAACATGGCTGTGGTACCGACAGGTATTTGTGCTGGATTTTGGGTGTGATTTAAAAAAAAATCTAATAAGTTCTTCCAACAAAATCTCCAAGCACGTGATGACTTGGTTGACTGTTGTGTTCTCCAACTACTGTATGTAACCAGAAATATTCACTCCCACCTCTCCTTCCCATTTCACCTTTACATATGAAGTTGTATTCCCTCGTCTCTCCATTAGATTGAAACACATTGTAGATATTATTCTATATTTCTTTGAGTTGTATATTACAATTATGGTTCTGATTGTTCCGTTATTAACCAAAATTACAATATGCTTAATTTCTTTGTCAAAATAGTCCCTTATTTGGAGATATCTGCAGTGGTCCTGATTGTTTAATTTATATTTGTTTGTTTAATTTCCTGAAAACTCATAAAATTCCCATTTTTAATTAGGGTACACATTGCTGTTATTCTACTTGAAATCCATTGCTTAAATGTCTCGTCAAGAGAACCGGGGATGAAACGCCTATCCTAGGTTATTCATTGTATTAGTCTAAGCTCTTTCTCCACTTTATGTTTTTGTACTAGCTTAAACCACATTTTCAATGTAAAGTGAATGACAGTGTCCACATGTTTAACCGAGTGCTTCTTCTCTGTCTTCAAGAAGACTTTGAATTTCTCTTCCTTGCACAAATTGCTTTTCTCATACTATATTTCATTGCCACTCACTGTGTGTTCTAGCCTAGAAACATACGTCAGTTGGAGGTTGGCCCGGAGAGGATAATAGTACTGTAAGATGTCTGGAAATCCCCGGTTGCTTTCTTTAAACCCACTTTGAAGCAGTAACAAAATGTACTTACTGAACTCCGTTCGAGAGAACAGAAATAGGACTGTAGGTTGCGAGTATATATGGCTTGGTGGGGAAAAATACAGATAAAGACCTTGGAGTGACCGTAAGTAACAAAACAAAAAATGCTCAAGAAACTGCATAATATCAGGAAAGGATGAAATGCTGTGCTATGCTGTGTGTTAACGCTGCTGGAGACGATAACTAACATTTTTTTTTCAACCCCGATAACGACATAGTGTTGGTCTCAGATCAAGAAATCATAGGTATTTCTTCTGAAAAATGGGAAAATATAGCTACTCACAAAGGTCGAAATTGCCACTTGCAAGTTTATTGACTCGATTATAAACAATGGGTTTGACAAATGGTCATGTGACTTGAACTTCGGAAAGGTTTTGTGCATTGCATTGTGGGAAGAACAATGCCAAGATGGCGCCGAAGCAGAAAAGTGATTTTACTTAATTCTTACTATTATTTTTTCTGTTCGCCCATGGATACTACTTCATGCAGCTGAGCTAAACAGCAGCAAAAGAGCAGAGCTGAGCACACAGAGGAAATATTTTACTAAACTCTAACTTTTTCTTCTGAGAAAGGACACGATACTTCATTTCACAACAAACTATCATTTACCACCTGATTCTGGCTCTGAGGTAATCATCTACTCCTTTATTTTTTGGCTTGCTCAACTGGAAAGCTACATACGTAACTAGCTACAAGTAGCAAGCTAACTAGCATAAGAATGGCTCTTTCTACAACAGAATAAAGCAGCCTTTTCCAAAATATTACTCAACTGGAGACTACAGTGCGAGGAATAAAAGTAAACATAGAGGTTAATGGACACTGTGGATGGAAATGAAACGACTGTGCCGTTGTTTCAAAACAGTGGAGAGCATGAAGCTAACTCGCTACCAGTCGGTGCTCACAAAGCTATCAGACCAAAGGAGGATCCTGTTCCCATTTATAAACCAACAGGTGCGAGTCCTTCCTGGAATACTCTCGGAGCTAAGCCTTAAACACTCACACACACACTTGCATACCTGCACACGTGCACACGCCTGCGCGCGCAAGCACCTAATATTTTTTTCTAAGTGTTTACATGTCACGTATACGGTGATCGATAGTGAAGCGCACCTGATCGCTCTAGCTTCACTCAAGCCACACCTGCATCTACGTGTGACTGATATATTTGTTTGTTAGGTCCACATCCAGGTGTGGCGTATGTGTGCATATACTTTAATGTGCATGCACATTAAAGCATCTGCAAACATGTTTACCCGTAAATATACCCCTTTATAACACTACAGAGTATGTACACCTCTTTGTACATCCAACCTTCAAACATACTCATTTGGCCATATTTGACAACTCTACCTATGCTCCCACTATATGAATAGATACTTCCAATGGGCACTGTATTAGTTTCATAAAAAAGAAATACAAACTCAAAGTTAGTGTGTATCACAATAAATTAAACCATTTTTTTTTTCTCCAGAATTACATAACTCCTTTTCAAACTTGTTTTATTTTGGTGTTGCAAATCCTGCCAACTGGGCTAGAGTGCAGAATGGTGCTGAGACTGATACTAAAAGCAGGAAGGAAACAACGGAAGAATATGCAATTGTCCAATCATATGCAATTACGCATTTTGCTTGTGTGACATGAGATATTTGTCTATTTAAGGGGAGAGCTCGTAAAACACTGTTATACACATAATGAATGTTTGAGTACTTCTGCAGGAATGTAGCAGGTGTTTGTAGAATGAATGTGAGACAATTTTGTTCATCCTGAGATTTGGTATAAGGAAGAGCAAATGTGTTATTTTTCAAGGTCTAAATTAATTAAATAAGAAGCTTATTTGTAAACCACAATCATGCTCTAATCTTTTGCCATTGCTTGCATTTTTTGGTGCCATTAAACAGTTGTTCTATGATCCTGGTAGATGGCAGCAACATACGATGTGATCATGAACTGTTCACCCCAGACTGTGTTTGCTCCACTCTAAAAACAGATTTCCACTGAGCAAGCAGTGAATAACAGCTACTTTAGGCAATGACGTATGCAGGTGAAACAACAGAGGCCAAATTGTAAGATGTCTCTTGACAGAGAAAAAGCTTTGCTTTGGGACATGATTTAGCATGTGCAGCTTTTGAGGCTGAAAGGCAGAGATTGACTCATAATGTGTTGCACTACTCAACTTTTTGTCTAGGCCTGAATAGGAAAATTACTCTACTGGAGCCTACACAATGAATACGGATATTGACTCCATCCTCCTTCTACACCCACTTATCCTGTTTGAAATTATAGGATGCTGGAGCCTATTTGGGCTCAGAATCAGGATGTTTACAATACTGGATAGGAATTGAGAGAAAAGGTGGGGAGAGACTTGGAAAAGGTGCTTGTGATCAAAGACGTTTGAGCAGCAGTCTCATTTTAACCTCTTATTTAATGTTTTTAAATTGGTTTCACATTAACTATTGTATATCTGTCTTCAGCATTTATTTTTAGACTGATCTACATTTAAAAAGAAAACTGGAAAGCAAGAGGACTCACCTTGCAGTGAAAGGACTTTTTATCCGTTTGACGTCATGTCATGCTACTTCTTAAAACGTACTCTCAGTAAATAGAGAATTTCCGATTGTAGAAAGTTTCTCTACATTCCGAAATATCTCCTGTTTTTTTGCACTACCAGAGTGGGTAATTTTAATACCTTTGTAGTCCCCCCTGGAGATCCTTCGATCCTCAGATCCCCATGCAGGGAACCGGAGCAGGCCCTCCGGGAACATCTACAAAAGAGGCCGATGTGGAGGTGTGGCACAGTCTCTCTGCAACCAAGCAGATGAACTCCAGACAAACGTAAAGTTCCTGATGGAGTATGCGAGTGCCTGTCACCTCATCTTTACAAAAACATGGCCTAAGGATAATGATGTAGCCTAGAATTGACTGACCTGATCCTCCAGGATCTGTACAAGGACAGATCCCAAATAAAGGCAAGGTCGATAGCTGCTTACTTCTCTGGACAGACACACAACATGCCATGTTGTAAAAATATATCATCAAACTTAAAGGTCCAGTATTATGCTATTTTTTACCCATCTCCATTTGTTTTAAGAACCCTAACAACATAGTATTTGGGGTTCATTTTTCCTCAATCTCTCCTGTTTTGTGGAGTTTTAATCAAAGTCAATTTCATGACACTTCAAAAAACAGGCATTTTTGGGACCTTCATGCACAGTGGCGCCAGCCAGAATCCTGTACGCACTGTGTACAATTTTTTGAAGGCGTGGGGGAAAAAAATGCTCTCCGCTCCGTTTTAAAACAGAAGCCCAAACTCAACCTCCCTGTCACAGTGTATGGACTTTATCTTGTGTTAGTAGAGATTTTTCTGGTGTTTTATAGATTCTGACATGAGTGGACAGTGTGCAAGAACCTCCGTGACTTTACAGTCGAGGAAACTTTTGGGCAACCACAAGGTGAAATAGACAGTATTATTAAAGGTGAGATGGATGCGCGTTTTGGAGAGCGCAGCACCGCTCATTGGAGCACCTGCTGCTCTGAACCCAGAGGTTGAGAATCATTTCCTTGATCCATCAAAGCTAAGTTCCAGGGGTAAACTGGACAAACTGCAACGTCCATCGTAGTATAACATGTTTTTGTTTTTTTTTGTTTTTTTGGTCAATTAAAAAAAAAAAAAAAAATTGAACTTGTAAATGTGCCTACTTGATGCCAATCAGTGCTAAAGGAATATATATCACTATAGCAAAACCATTTTAAAGTGCATTTTTCATAATACTGCCTCTTTATCTCAAAAATAACTGTAGCGTTGTAGAATGACCCATACCCTGCCATATTGCCCTTCTCCATTGCTGCATGCTACGCTATGAAACAAATTCGCCCCTTGGGAAAAATAAATACAGGATCACCTTGAACCTTGTCCATGACAGAGTTAACGCACAGAGACAGATAATCACAGACATACACAGTGAAAACACCAAGTTTTTGTAGATTAAAGAAAAGCTTTCAGAAAACATACTACTGCACAGTATATAAATGGACAAAAACCTAATTCATTCTCCAAAAAACTACCTTTTGGCCTCAGTATTTGAAACACACAACAACAGAAAGACTGACAAAAATCATTTGAATCCTTTGTTGTGTTGAGACAGCACTGAATTGGATAATATCAATAGCTGCCTACAGCAAGGTACATGATCCCTGCATTATTGAATGTATGTTGAGGTGCGTATTGAATCTGTCACTGCACAGCCTTGACAGGAAATTAGCACCGTAGACCCAGGATCTCAACCTGACACAGAATGTTTCTGAAGAAAAATAGAATATTTTCACCATTTCCATATCGCAAAATAACTGATATTTAGGCTGTTAATCATCAGGATTGAGTAGCGCTTTTGCAATATGTTTCAATATCGAAATGTCTGAAATGCCTCCTCATGAAATAGTAAACACTTTTTAGCGATATTTGACGTAATTCATATGTTTCCATTACCAGTTTTTATTGAGCTATTTAGATTTTGCACATTTCCAGTGGTAATGGAATCCCAGCTAGTGTCAGTGAGGATCTCACAATTTTTAAATACAGGAATGCTCTTTATTTACCTATTGATTAATCCAAACTGTCCAAATAATAGGAATCATTAGTTTTAATTTATATAAAGACATTCCTATTGCCAGTCAAATGATGACTTTATAAAAGACTTACCAGGGGCTTGGAGTAGGTGTCCTAGGTGTATCCCTTTTAATAATAATAATAATAATAATAATAAATTTTATTTAAAAGGTCACCCAATGACTCTTTACAATAAAACAACTGAATAATAAAAACAGTACAATACATTAAAAACAGAATAATACAATTAAGAAGAGAAAAGAAAAAAAAAAGAAGCAAGGTAGGCAAAATTAGGAATGATAATTTTGAGGAGTTGAGTATGTGTTTTATTTGAGTTGATTAGTGAATTTACCCTGACCTTGCCAATTTGAAAAACCTCCAGACACACACACACTTGCCATGTTGTTGTGTATGACTCTTGGGCCTATCACAGCTGTGATATATAGGCTAAGAACGCCACCACAGTAGAAGACAGCATGGATAAGTCTTCTAATTTTAGGAGCCATTCTTTTTGTCCTCGCTCGCACCTCCTTCTACTTTTCACCTCCTGCTCAGGTGTCAGTTCTGCAATGCAACAAGCCTTTCTTTTCCCACTGGCACAATGAATCACATCACATACCACTAGTTGGTGGGGTCTTGTCTTCTCTTGGTTGCCTGAGGAGTAGTGTCAGATTGATGTACCAGTCACCTAGAGACTCGCTCGCATTGTGATTAAAGCAGCCAACCATCCACTCTGACTGTGGAGGGTTTCACCACAGGAAGGATACACATTGTTGCACAAAAACACACACGTGTAAGGTGATGCAGCAGTCAACCAAGGTGTGTGTGTGTGGTTGTGTGTGTGTGGATGCGTGTATATTCCCCCCAGCATGTTTTCCTGATGTTAAGCTAATCATTAAGCTCAAAACCATTCCCCTTGAACCCAGCATGCTTCCAGCCATGTTTTTTTTAGTTAGTTTATTTAGCCTCTCTTGTAACTATGGAGGAAACTGCCCTCTTTGAACAGTTGGCAATTCTTTCACTTTACTCTGGGGCAGCGGATTTGGAAGGATTCCAAAAGACAAGTGTTAGGGCGAAAGTCACCTCAGGTGTGCTTGAAGTAAGGTTAAACTTGTATGTTTAATTTAGACATTAAAGTATGTTGGAGACAATGGACCAAGAGTAATAATTTAATAAACAAAAATGTGTATCTCAGATATTCAAATCAGGCTGTAGGCTTCTATAAAAAGCTATCTGCAGTAACATTGTTTCATTTGGAGGGCATTTACCTTAAAGGTGCAGTCCGCAACTCTCAGATCCCCCTCTCTCCCCCTTCCTCCCCACTGCTCTCTTGCCCTGCCTCCAAACATTCCAAAGTATTGATTTTGGTATCTTATAAGTATCTGTTTGTCTATTTCCTTTTTGTATAGAAATATCAATAATCGAACCAATTTGTTAGCTAATGTATGCACTTGTGAAATTTAATAGCCACACGACGATGAGCCTGGTCACTTAGCTTAGCATTTGGGCGGTGTTCACACTATTGTGCGTCAAACACAAAATTCACCCTCCAACCTTTAAAAGCTGTGATGTCATTGAGTAGATACATTCTTCTCCAAAGCACAGGAGCCCAGCAGTCAAAACTAAAAATAGATTAATAAATAAATAAATTAAGAGTGCCCTCTTGGCAATATTCCTTTCCTGATTATTTTGTAAATCCAATTTTTAAACCATAATATACAATATACACTGAGTTTAACTCAAAAGGACAAATTCTGTTACCACGAAAACAATTAATACGCTACAAAAAGTACGGGTATTTAGTCCCAATTTACTTATATAAATACATTTTGCTTGGTTATGACAACAATGGCAACCATAGTAGAGCAGAGAACTATTGCATGACTATTAATTACAGAAAACAGACCAAAATTTACCATCATACAAATGTGAGTTTTTCCATAAGTGGATTTAGCAGGGCTGCTTGTATTTGGAGGACTTTGGATGGAATTCATGACAGACGATAAAGGGACTGCCTACCAGGAGGATGCTCCCTCCGCGTGAGCGCATGCTCCTTCCTACTCCTCCCAACCTCCCACCTCCTCCTGGCAGCAACACGCTGAGGCGGCACTTTTTTCCCCACAGACTGAGGGATGGACAAGATACAAAGTGCATATCAGCTTTCCTCTCTCAGCTGCTGAGACTCCGTCCATCACTTCCTTCTACTACTGATCTTCCTCTGTGCATGAGTGTGTGTGCGTGTGTGTGTGTGTGTGTGTGTGTGTGTGTGGAAATTTTATTCATTACAGCTCACACGACAGAGTTAAGATGGCTAATGAAAATTGTTCATGGCTTAAATTCCTTTCTTTATACTTTACACCAGTGATTCTCAACTGGTGGGTCGGGACCCAAAAGTGGGTCGCAGATCTGTACTGGGTGGGTCGCGGAAGGCTGGCCAAAAAAAACCAAAAAAAAAACTTAATGTCTGTCATGTGTGACTTGTCTTTTATTTTGAAAGAAACATTTCTTTTGACAGACATGCTGTGAAAAGCATGTTGCACAGCAAAATATACAGATTTATGTTTTAAAAAAAAATAAATATATGCGTGTTTCAACAGCTATCTTTGATAAAAAAAATAAATTTAAAAAAAAAAATAAAAAAGTGGGTCACGATTTGATGACCGAGGCAAAATGTGGGTCCCAAGGTGAGACGAGTTAAGAACCCCTAATTTACACTATTCTTTCAATTTGTAGTAAATTACAAAACATGGGGAGTTTAGGTCATAACATTATAATAAAAAAATAACTAAACCCCAAAACCACTTTTCTGAAAACAACTGTTTGGTTATTAAGCAGTGTTGTTGATTGATCCTGGTCCAACTCTCAACATTTTAGTCAAAGTATTGAATTTGGCATATTTTGTTCATATTTGCATATTTAACCCCTCTATGGGTTAAAACCCAAAGCATAGATTGTTCTTTGGGAGATTTTATAGTACAGACTGGGCGTGTAGAGGCAGATCAGCAAAAACCAAAGGATGCAGTTAAACTTTAAATGCTAACTTGATTGAAACTTGAAATTTCTTTGTCGTTAGATGGTTTTTTTTGTTGCGTTTGCTATACATCCACAGTGGCTGTATTTCACTTTGATAAGATGTCACATTGGATGATGTACAAGTATTAGATAGACTCTGGTTGCAAGGTATGGCACATTGTTTTATACTTTCATATTCCTCAGTCAGCAGCCAATTGATGGTTGTGTTGTTTGTTTTAGCCACATGAAGGATCTTTGGCCTTGTATGACATGAGAGCATATATTCTCAGTCAATCTTTGTGAAATCCCTGGCCCTGGCTGATGATGTCAGCTCATAGTTTGGTATGACACACAATGTGAACTCAAAGTTCTCACCACCTAGGCAACGTCTCGTTTTTGCTTTGCCATCTACTGTTGGTTTTAATTAATTCTCCAAACCTCTGCTGCCGTCTGCCTTTATTCATCTGCTTTTTTAAAAAAAAAAAAAAAAAAAATATATATATATATATATTTTTTTTTTTTTCTTGCCTTTTCTTCCCTCTTTCAACCCAATTTACTCTTCTGACAGTGAGATGTGGTTTGCGTCGCTGCTGGAATAGCCTACATTCTAAGCTCACAGGGACTGAATGGAGCTGTGGCCAAGGCCAACACAAGTGACCTTGGAACTGGAGGCACAGAGCATATTTACATGGACAGAGACAGACCAGAAGGATAAAGACATCCATCACATTTGTTATTAGACCCTCAGAGTATTTCCATTTACATTATGTTGACCGATACACATTGACTTTTAAACATTTTTGTTTCAAGGCAGAGCTGTGACTGTTGCTAAGCATTTTGAATTATTCCTTGCTGTTGGTTTTTCTAGTTCTATTAGACTAAACGTCTTTAGCTGTGAGCGAGGAGGTTCCTCCTCTTGGCACAGCATCACGAAGTGCATCTCTTTAGCAGGGCCCGAAGAAAACCTCCCACTACCTTGTATGAGTAGAATCTGTCAACAACATTAATCTGCACTGTAATTGGCCACCACTGCCACAGCAGCCTGTGCTTTATGAGCATGCTCACAATGGAGAGATTGACTTTCCCAGCACTACATTCAGTCGTGTTATCTGACAACGTGGTTGTGTAAATAATTAAGACTTAGTGGTGACTCAAACAACAGGACACTCTACTCTCAGCTTGAGTCATTTTACAGTCTTAACAGAAAATAAATTGAGGGAACATAGCTTCACTAGCCATGTTTTACGTCACATTAAATGATAAATGTACTAAGAACCATTAAAAAAACATTTTTCTAAGATTAATTTAGGCACCCAGCTTAAAAAAATGAATGCCTGAAACCACAAACCAAACCAGAAACAGAGTAGCCATGGACTCAGAAGACTTCAACAGCCATTTTTAAAAGTAATTTTCCATGGTGTGCTGGCACTACTGTGATGTTTGTTTTGTGTAAAGCACTTTGAATTGTCTTGTACATGAAAGGTGCTATATATATAAACTTAACTTGTCGTACTCTTCGATCCAGAACATCACAAAGATGTTTGATGAGATTCATATCGGGCAAGTAGGGAAGCCAGTCTTCTGAGTGATCCTGCAGCTGTGTGTGGCCCAGCGTTATTGTGTATGACGATGACATGATGATGTTGGCGGATGGTTGTAAAAAAAGAAGATACCACGAATGCCACAAACTTTTTTTTCTATAGCCAAGGATTCCACTTGAGAGCAAGCAAACATTTGAGATCATGCTTCACTTTGTGAATTAATCAAGGAGTGGCTAAGGTGTCAGATTTCTGGTGCGTAACATGGACATTAGGGTGGTTCACAAATTTTTTTTCCACCAAATTTTGCCAGATTACATTTTGCCTTGTTCCAACTGACGTTGTAAGCATCTGAACCAAAAAACTGAGTCAATTTCTGCACATTGTTGACGTTTATTCTATTTTCAGTATTAGTATCTGAATTCTTCAGATGTTTTTACTCATTTAATATAAATACAGGGAGAAACTATTAATCACCATACTTACCTTTATATCATTTAAATTTCTGATAGCTGTGAAAGTTGTGCATTCTTCAGTTGAGCAATAAAAATAGAGACAAACTGTACCACCCTTTACTGACGTTATATTGGCGATGTTTTTGGTACAGATGTTCAAAATGCCAATAGGAACAAGGAAAAATGCGATCTGGCAAAATTTGGAAAACTTTTACTTTGACCATCAATCACCCTAATGGACACTGAGTTTTACTCAGGAGAAATTATTATTTTTTTAAAAAAAAAATATTTCCATGTCTTTTAAACAACACGTTGCACATTCACGCTCTTAGTATACATACACATGGTCTCTTTCTGACAAAACAAAAATGTCAGTGTTAACCTGTAAAGATTATTTGGAGGAAGTCTCAGACTAAAGACTGTGCATCCCCTCGAGCGGAAAGCAATGCAGACTCACTCTATTCATTGTAAAACGAATCAAGCTAATGGGGAACTTCAAATCCATGCTGTCAACTCTGCAACCGTATTTATGTCTTAAGAGCCATTACACATTGGTGAAGTGTCAGTCTGGCCTGATCGACTGCCACCCTCGGGTCATGGAAGATGGACAGTTTTTGCTCCCCAAAAGAGATTTGCAACAGACAACAATGTGAATGAAATTGTCACAAACAAATCATCACTGCTAGCTTTGTATCGTTTTGCTCTTTAAAAGGCTGTTTGCTGTTGTAGACTTTGTAAGTGTAACAAATGAGCGTAGAAGTCATTGCAGAGTGCCTCTCTAAAGAGTGCAGAGCAAAGAGCTTCTGGTGATGGTCATTCTGGATGTGAAATCAGTCGTGCTAGTTATCATATCTCAGTGCCAACACATGACGCCCAACTGTACTCACCATAAGAAGAGTAATCATGACATGGTGTCAGGATATGCAAACACTAATCGGCTGTAATCTCTAAAGGGATATTGTGTGTTTTTTATGGCTAAAGTTGATACGAATGACCAGTTTTTTTTGTTTTTTTTGACACAAACAACTGACAAAGTTCTATTATTCAGCATTAAACCTATCATCAAAGTGCATTTATGTGATGAGATCTTTAGCTTTTTTATTGGCTTCTGTGATCTTCCCGTATTCTAATAGCTCCATATTCAGTGGACCCAGATGCAGAGGTTTATTGACAACATAGGCTAGTAAATAACTGCTTGCATTGATTGATTGCCAGTGTACACCATCCATCTCTGCCAACACTTTATAGAGTAGAGATCCATAATCTTCTTCATGCATAACTCATTCACGATAACTAGCTACCAATACATTAAAACAGGCCAAACTCAAATTAGACTACTCGCATAAGTGATATTCCTTTTTTAAATAATGATAACCAATATTATATCATCATTAAAATGGTTTCTTTTTTTTCTATTCACTTATTTAACCCTGAGGCAGCCCCAGGAATAGCTGGAGTAGGGTTTTGCAGACCAGTGGTGAGACAGAAAAAGGCAGCAGGGTTAATGCACAGTGAGGCCTCTTGGTGCTTGCCATCGGTATGGCTGAGTTAACATGTTGAAACACGGTGCTAAATTCTAATTTACCAAAGCAACTTGTTTTTTTCGCGCGAGAGTGCATCAGAAGATACATTTATGAGTCAACATTGCAAAAGAAGCAGAAATCATTTTCTTTCTGAGTCATGTCAGAGCCCTAAGACTGTGGAACCTGAGCAAAGCAAACTCTATCACACTCAAGGGTCTTAAAAGGAGAAAGTAGTCAGTGAATCATCAGAGCTTGGTGGGTGTTAGTTGGCAGGACACCTCCAGCTACAGAAATGACCATTTAATCCCTGTGGCTCATCTCCAGCTGGCTATATGCTGACCATGTTAATGGACAACTGCTCAGTCCTAAAGCAACACTGACTCATGTAAAAGATCTTTCCATTAAACTGCACTGTAGATACTCAATATAACCTCCAAGCTGTCAACCTGCACTTCCCTAATTATGAAATAAACGTCTACAATTATTACTAATGATGAATATAGTTCCAGCGAGATTCATTTTGTCTCTATTTTGAACAATATGTTAAGTTGAGGTTTGGTTTATTCAGGCAAGGTTTTCCAGGAAAATCAGAAAATCTCCCGGGAGATAAAACGTCTACATAATTATGCACATAATTATTTAAAAGTGGCAAATACTATATTTTGAAACTATTAAGATGTTGGCTATTCTCTATTTCTAACCTGATAAACTGGCCTCAGATTTTGTTATCAACAGTGTCTAGGTACCATGCATGCACTGACGCATGTATAAAACCAAAGTTCTTGGTCTCAGACATAAGTGTACCAAATCAAATTGAAAATTTCATTTTTTAAATTAATTATAGTGTTTGAGTATAGTTGACATTTTCCTCTCCTTAGTCTAAATATGATGTACATTTCAAAAAGTGATTGAAATCCAAACAAGAACTTTCACACTGTCCCTTTAATTGATTTGATTTGCATTTATTTTTCTTCAACCTAATATTTGGATATCAGCATCCTCAAAAATCCCTGTTAACAGTTTCAAATGATCTTCTTTGCTCAGGGTTTGAAACCTACTGCATCCAGCCTTCTACAAACGGTGACGTGCCATGCTGATAGTCTTAATGAGCAGTACCGTGTGCTCCCAGCCATCCCATAATGAAATTTGCTCAAGGCAGAACAGACCGGAGAGGCTTGGCAGAACATTGAAGCATATGGCGGAAACAGCCGTGATTTCCATGGCAGGTGGCTCAGTACTGCAGATAGGTAAAAGGCAGAGTCACCCTGAGGTATTCCTCCAATGGAAAGCGGCAAAGAAAGATGATCCAAAACGTGGCACACAACATAATATTTTCACTGCTGATTGTCGAAATACATCTGAAAAACACAGACTTCCTTCAACCTTTTGCCCTTTACCCACTATGACGCAATAAAGTCAGTTAAAATAAGAAATTTACTTATTCTTTCTTTTGGGAAGAAGTGTTATCATTCTCTTCGCTACAATAATCCTGCAGTGATACATGGACTACAGTGGCACCATTACATTTGAAGAATGGACTAAAATAATAAACAGTGCCCTCTATTTCTGTTCCTCCTTTGTCTTCTCAAAAAAAGCACATAGCAGCACATGAAAGCTGGAGACCTTGTTAGAGCTGGTTCACCAGTCTCTGGAGCGCACCACAGAGGAAGAATAAAAGTCCTACTTCTTTTAATTAAATTGCAGATTTCCAGCCTTTTATTCTGTGGCGCCACATAAATGAAGTCCTCTCATGAGAACATGAGATTACACACTCAAATGTACACATTTATGTGTGTTGAACCAATCATGTATTACTAATTGTAAACATGTGAGCTCGTGTTTATTTATTTATTACAGGAGAATTAAGATAAATCAGAGAATGGATGCACACATGGTTTGCTTTTTCATTTATTTGATGAAACAAGGAGTCTGAGCCCTGGGGCACTTCTAGTACAATGTGTATATAGAAGTGTGTGACTTAAGGCGGGCATGCACTATGTGATTTTTGGCCCATTTTGAGCCGAATTTTCGACTTGTGGGTCTATTTTTGGGATCATGCGAGTCTCTGCTAGATCGTGTAGTATACATGGGGTCACGAGAAGCAATTAACACCTCACGACCAGCTCCCGATCAGCAATCGTATGGTCGCAAGGAAATCAAACATGTTTGAAATCCAGTCGCTCCACGTGAGGGTATCTCACAGTTGAAGCAGTGCCACGGACCGGCTTACCGTAAACGCTCACACTGCGCGAACACCGTAGGACCGCTGTAAAACTGACGGTCTGTACTGCCCACGTCTGTCCAGCCAGCTCCTGGTCCATCACATCGCCGTCTTTTCTTTTTTATAGCGGTTTTTGCTGAGATTTGCGTGTGTCTCTCCACTTCCGGGTTTTTCTTCTTCGTCTGTTTTAATGGTGACGCTTCAGAGTTCTTCTTCTTCTAATTTGTACATGTCCGTATAGTGTGAGAACATGCATTGTGAGCTGCGCACATTCGGGTTCTGCGCACGAGTCGCACAGTTTGAGCTGGAGCTGAGTACAACGATTCAAAAAATCACACAATGTTTCCCAGCCTTTAGTCAATTGTATCCTCCTTGTCCGACCTTGGGTAACCCATCGTCCTGCAAAACTGTTTTAAGGTATTTTATCATCGACTCTGAATTAACACAATTAATTACAATTATGGTTTCATTGTAATTGTAATCTTAAAAATATGTTGCTGTCGTAATCATAATTAAATTGTAACTGAGTTTTGATAATTGACTTTGTAATTGGAATTGCCATGAATATTCTGTAACAATTGTTAATTATAATATAACGCCAATAATAACAATTATTAAAGAAGGTCTCATATCAAGCTTTCCAACATTTTACCAATTTAAAAATATAAACCTATTTTTATGAATTAGGAAACCTAACAAGGTAACCAAGATAGATAATTGTTTTTAGTGTATTTCGCATCTGATTTAGGACCTTTTTTATCATTAGAGATGCTAACACAAGAGTAACTGTAATTTAAATGAACATGGATAATTGAAAACTTAATTGTAAATGAAAAATGTAATTGACCCTAACCCTGGTCTTTGCTGAAAATAAGGTATTTCAATGTTTTGTAATTAATTGATGAGTGTGGGTATTTACCTCTAGGGGTATGAGTACCCCAATGTTGTAATAACACAGTTGCTTGTCTCTAAATCAGAGAAGGAGTTTGAAAACAGTAAATGAAAAAGAAAACCATTTCCTTCTTTGTTTAATTAAAATCAAGAAGTTGACTCTGAGACATCATGTCTGCATTGTATGAGTCACTCTGATGGATTTGAACTCCTCGGATCAATTCATAGCGCTGACAAGAGTGACAGTGACCAGAGAAAAGAGCTGTAACAAAGTCAATACTTCTCAGGGTATTGCAACAATGTGATGACTGCTCCTACTAGTCACATGCAATAATTCCTGCTGCGTGCCTGTTGGAGATCTAGGCAGGAACGCAAACCAGAATAGCTGCAAAGAAGATCTTTTTGTCATGTAGTTGAAAGCTTTGGCATGCAAAATGCCAGATCATCTTTTTTGTTTTTCTCTGGCCCTCCTCCTTTTCAGTTTTCACTCACGATAGCACAGATCTTTATCAAGCTGCCTTAGCCTTGACTCCTGTCACCGTAACTGGTTACACTCTGCTTCATCACTCAGGCTTGTTGACAGCAGAGTGGCAGCTGGACAACTCATTATAAAATGACCTTGGTCTTGTGTCAGTAGTGATGCCTAAACAGTAACGGCCCAAAATGAGTCGATGTCAATCCACAGGTCAGCATCTTTGTGAGTGGAAAAACCTTTTTGATTAAGGTGGGGAATGGGTGCTGGTACTGGCCATCATCATTAATGGAAACAGCATAGTGATCATTGAAGTTAAACCCTGACAAAGAAAGCACAGTGAGTGTAATTAGAGCAATGGACCAATCTGATTATCTTGAATAAACTTGGGAGTAGATTAACGATAGAAGTTTTTTTTTTTTTGCTGTAAAATTCCTTGCAGAGCTGTTTAATTAGTCTTTGTGCATTCTCTTGCTAAGGTTTTATTAAAGCCTCAGGAGCACTATTTGTTTGTAAGCTGAGTACTGAGGAGGGACTATAATTCCCCATCACCCGTTAACTGGAAACAATGTTGCGTATTATTCCTAGTGCAGCTACTGAAGGGTTGTAGCCACTGAAGTGGTTGGGTGACAATGCAGTTCCTCTCCTTCCAGGCATTTTTCTTGTTTCTTCTTCACAGCTGTAAAGTACTTGGCTCAGAACAAACATTTCTGTCTTTCTTTTAACCAATACAGTATCCCTAATGCGATTGGGAGAATTTATGCCACTTAAGCAAACAAGAACCATGCTAAGAATCAGTCGCACTGATCTGAATAAATAGGGTAAGATTTTAAAAGTCAGGTTTCTTTTTATTGTAAGCCTTAATAAACTAACTTTACTTTGGTTAAGCTATAAGAATACAATCTCACATATCCACCATTTTTTAGGCTGTTTTTGACATAATCTTTTGTAACATTTTACTTGAAATGTTACACTCAAGGCTGGCATTACACTGTCATTATTATGACATGACACCCGTCATTAGCATGAATAACCCTTCATAACCCTAATTCTAATCTTAACCCTAACCTTACCAAACCTTAACCCCTAACTCTAACCGTAACCTTAACCCTACCTAATCTTAACCCTTACTCTAACCTTAATCCTAACCCTAATCCTAATCCTACCTAGTTTTAACCCTTACTCCAACATTAACCCTAACCCTACAAAACCTTAACCCCTAACTCTAATCTTAACCCTAACCGTAACCCTACCTAACCCCACTATCCCTCCACCTAACCCAAAAAATGCCAACATAGCTCCAAAGGTGTCATCATTTACTGAACGACAGCTTAATGACAGCCTTCATGACACTGTCTTTATGCTAATTACAGATAATGACAGCGTAAAGTTAGCTTTATATATAAAACTTCAAGTAAAGTGTTATCAAATCTTAAATATACTGCTTTAAATGTAGAAATCTGCCACCATGAAGCAATAAACTGCACAGATACCTTCCCAGGTGTTGGTGACCTTCCCCAGAAGCTCCACGAGGTGATGCTTGAATTTCTGTCAGGCTCGACTGTCCTGCGGCAATTTGTTTACTGGAGCACATTTTTAAACAGGCAATGAAGCAGCTCAGTGTGCTGTGCTCTTCTTACCACAGGGGAGTTAACACACATACTCTTGGCAAGCCTTTGTTGATTGACCATTTAAAGAAAAAAGATCCTAAAAAAACTAATTAGACAAACAAACAAGCTGCAGGGATTGTCGCTCCATTTTTTGTGTGTGCTCTGGAAAGCCTAAGGGCATTACGAAGTGAAGGTTTCATCTGAAACCAGGGTTAATTAATTCCAAATTCATCATTTAACTCACTATTCTTAGAGAAAAAGATTGGATTTCCTGAAAATGAAGGGTATGAATGAGCTTTCACATTTCATTTTAATGACTTTGAAAACTAAAAGAATCAAAAGTCATTACTGTGTTCCAAATAAACAACACAGTGCTGTGAAACTCTGCCAATTTAGAAAGCTACATCTCCCTGGATAAGGACTAGATAACTGGAATTGTAATGTGGGTGTTAGAGGCCCTTCTCATCATAAAGGCACAAAAGATAAATTTATGTTAATAAAATGTGCATTTTTTTAGTCAAGTCAATTTATTTATAGAGCACAATAAAAACAACAGAGTGCTGTACAATAAAAGATAACAGTGCCGTACAATAAAAATAACAAACACGAAATAAAACAGTAATACGATACAATGCTGTAAATATTGCACATATAACACAAAGCAGTAAAACATGCAATAGCAGGGGTATCTTAGTGAGTTTTGAAATAGAAAGAAAATACATGTTTTTAGGCACGATTTGAATATGTTATTGGATGGTGGTAATCTATTGGCAAGGGGTAAACTATTCCACAGTTTAGCAGCAACAACTGAGAAGGCTCGGTTACCTTTGGATTTCAACTGGGTTTGAAGTATGAGGAGAGACCGGTTAGTAGATCTTAGCAACCAGGTGGTAGATGTAAATGTAACTTGGAGCTAGCCAATGGAATGCGTTCTAAACATATAAAAGAACCTTAAAATCCATTATTACAATTTTTACTATATCTTCTCTACAATCAAGAGCACTTAGAGAGCACAAATATCCACTTTACCACGTATCGGCAGTCATCTGCATCAGTGATCCTGATCATGGTACCACGATCATTCACACTTTAAAGGCTTGGAAGACATTTCAATCCCCAATTATAATGATACAGTAGGTCCAAATTTATGGACACCAAAAAATGAATGAAATGCACATTCCTCATTCGATTTGGATGGAAACTGGTGGCGTAATTGAGGAAGCAACCCAACATAAATGAGTCAAATTTCATAACAACCTTTAAATTACAAGTATAAACTTGTGAATTTTTGGCCAATATTGAGATATAAGGATGTTTCAAATTGATACAGATCAGTATGGTATATTGATCTGGATCCTGTCCATAATTAATTGAGTCTTCCGTGGCATAATATCTATTTCTGGTTAACATTTAGTCAAAATCAGGTAAGTGCTGTTAAAAGACAAACAAAGAAATACATAAATCCCATGAAAAAATAACCTTGGGTGGAGGTAGAAATTTGCCCTGAGTTCTATCTTGGGTACACTTCTGTTTTGCGTTTTATATACATATTCTATACTACGGTACTTTTCTTGTGGTAGCTAAACTAATAAAACTCAACTTCTAGAAAAACGTGTGGTTAATTGGTGTCTCTAAATTTGAATTAATGTGATCATATGTTGCTACGTTTTACTTAATTGAGCAGGTAATTAATGTCTGACTACGTGGATAAGCCATAAAAGTTTGATTTAGTGTCGTATGGAAGCTTTGTTGCTAATAAAATGAAAATGTGCAGTGTAAGAACCATGAGCACAATGATGATAATAAAGTTTTTTTTTTTTGTTTTTTTTTCTAATGTGTCCAAGTGTTTCCTTGGTATCAAGGATTCATGGTGTGTTGGACTGGGAGTGGATCTTGGGGGCGAGAGCTGGGAGGACAAGAGCAGCTCTGTATAGAAATCTTCCCAAGACACACTGGCAATGTAATTAGCACATGAATTATTTCTGTGCGATGACATGCTTCAGTGCCTTTTGACTTTGCTCGTGTCTGTAGGTCTTTGTATATAAGCCTTGAATTAGACATCTGCCAAACGCTGCCCTTTACAGTAAGACATTCCTTCCCTGGTCTGGTAATCAAAAGTGAACGTAACCTGTAGTGCTCTCTCACAGCATGCGTTTGTGGTTGGTGCTGCCAACCTTGACAAGGTTACATCCAAATTGAGCAGCTTGTTAAAGCGCATATAGTAAGGGTTTACTGCTGGGAGCACATTTCAAACGTGGCTCATTTAGAACCAAAGCGGCTATTAAATGTTTCTCCTCACCTGTCTCTGGATTCACTCGTGATTTAATGAAAGGATACAACCACCAAGTTGTCATTGCGTTTTCTACATGTGTGTTGTTATTATCAAAACACATTTTGTGATTTTTCCAAGGCTTGCGTGTGGAGTTTCACTGTAGAAATGGATTGGGATGTGCAGATTAGTATTCAGCACATTGCACTCCTCCTTCACAGTAATGCTGTTGTGATTCTGTAATAGGCTGGGAGCAAATGAGAGCCTTGCAGCTGTGAATGTGCTGTTTAACATGTGTGTTTGTTTGCCTGAGTGTGTGAGTTTTCACATTGCATTTGCTGTCTGTTAGACCCCCTCCCTTTCATATTTTAACGTCCTGTTAGATTTAGTTTCCTTTCGTTGGGTGTGCTATTTCTAAACAGAATTCAAGGACCGGAGTGCCGTGAACACTTTTACCCTTTCCTGCCTCTGTGCATCTGATACAAACATGGCTGTCGCATATTGGTGAAAAATTCCCAACCTTGTCTGCTGCCAGTTCCCTTAAGTCCTCAAAAATCTGCTTTGGGTAGGTTATTTGTTGAGGCCTCTTCAAATAAATGGTCTCACTGGTATAAGATGCACATGAAAAGATCTAGATTAATAGTCCAGCTGTCATCTAAAAACATCTTTTCAGTTTTGTATCAAGAATATATTTGATTTACAGGGTTTTTCTGTAGCTTTGAATACGAGGTATTTACGACTTTACCAGCAATTATTCTTGCTCTATTTTAGACCCAATGAGCCAAACAAAAGCTAAATAATACACAAACTGTTACACAAATTATAATGTGCAAATGAATTTGCCACAAAACTTAGAAATATACAAAACTTCACTAAATTAAAAAATGTTTTGGTGTGAATGTGTAGCTACAAGTCCACAGCACTATGAACTGCATGCCCAGTGTAAAATAAAGATTTTAATTTGGGGTCATAATATGTCAATTGCTAAACTTGCCAATGGGTTTTTAAGCAGCGTGACTTGTATTTTAATGTAAAATAAGGTTATGGTTCTGTTCAATATTTCTACAATGCAGGATTCTCTCTTTTTTTTTTTTTTTTTTTTTTTGGTGAGGGGAGGAACTTGGCCCTTGATTTTAGTTCATTTTCAAATCAAAACCATTTTAATTATCATCTTTATTATGTTTATAATTTTTAACTAACATAAACCTAAAAAAAAACCCCATCGTTTTTTTAAATAATCCGTGTACCCTTTGTGTGGTTGTTTTGTTTTTATGACTTAAAACCAAAACAGAAAGACAGAAAAACCAAACAAGCAGCATTTTTTTGGTTTGAAATGAAATCTGGTTCTGTTTGTGTGATATTTGGATATTTACGGGGAAACTAGGACGAGAGCTTCATGTTTGAATCTCACCACACAGAACGACCGACAGACGGACTTTTACTCTGCGGCGTTTGATAAAAAATGATCTTGTATCATGTTGTCCACCTCACACTAATGGCAGAGGCGTCATTCTGTTAAAGAGTTATTGATGCTGGAAGTCTGAATCTGTGAATATCTGCCAACTTTACCAAACAGTGTTACAGTCCAAATAGTATCCAATTAAACTGGTGACTGGGTGGACTTTTGCTCTCGGACAAAAAAAGAGCAACGCACAAGTCACATTACTGTTGAATTGAAACTTTATTAATACATGAATAAACCAAAAAATAGATGTTACTTAAAACATACACATGTGGAACCAGATGTGGTGTAATGAATCTACTGGTGCTCCTTGTTTCTTGTGATCAACGTCCGGTCGTGTTGATGGCTGCTGTTAGTGGTATTTACTGTATAACGTGCAAAATAAACATTTTTACTGCCCTCAAAAAAACTGTAATTGTTTTTGCAAAAGTGTCAAATGGTAGAAGTTCTAACAACTATTGTTCCTCACACCAGCCTCACAGTCAATAGTCAGTCACCAGTTTATTTGGATACTATTTGCATCATAACACTGTGAAACAAAACATTAACGTGAGCAGCTTTTTAAGAGCTAAAACATCCACAGACTGGATCAAAGCAGGACCAGAAAACTGCTGAAATAAATCCTAAACAGTTCTATTACGTGAGGAGACCTGATCCAGGACCTGGGGAGGGAAACCAGGTGCAGCGGACTTCAGTTCTTGCTCTAATTTCCCCGTAAAATATAAAAATCTCACACAAACAGAACAGGTTTAAAAAAACAAAACAAAACAGAAAAACGCTGTATCTGTTTTTTTTGTTTTTTTTGTTTTTTTTTTTTTTTTCCTGTATTTTTGTTTTGGTTTTAAATCAGTAAAACAAAATAACCACACTGTTTATTTGTTATTTAGTTTTAAAACGGAATAACCAAAGAACGTAGGGCACATAGATTTTTAATGCTTTCATTTGTTAATTTCCCACTCTTTCTCAAGTACCCCCTGTAGGACCATCGCGTACCCCCATTTGAGAAACACTGGTTTAGTGTACCATTGTGATTTATTATGGTAATAAAATTAGATACCATTGTGGTCAGTTTTATATAGAATAAAAAAATAATAAAAACATTTCATTCTTCTCCCTGTAAGTCTCTTATTCTGCTTTTAAAAAAATGCTGTTTGCAAAGTGTTTCTTCCAGGACTCTGTTATTAGAATTCGATCTGCTGGTGTGTGTCCAAAGTATTGAGAAATGGATATTCTTTGGTATGAGCTTAGGTTTGTATGAGCTCCATTGTCCCTTGTATGTTTGTTTTTCCTGCTTGCGTGAATGTGTGCACAGGTGTGTGCGTCATCAAAGTTGCAGTGGCAAGCTGTGGATGAGGTGATATGTTGTCCTCGTGGGAGCAGGTCTCAGTGGAGGTTTGTCTATGCACCTGACTGAGGAACTGCCAATTAGAAGAAACAGACATGGACAGCTTGTGATCTGCCTGACATACTCTGAAATTGCTGCCAGGCCTAGATTGTCCTTTTTGAGTCCCATTTTATTAGATTTTATAACCTTTCCTTCACTAATTCTGTCTTGTGCTTAAGAGGATTTTACACCTCAGTCTGAACAAAAATACAGCAATAGTTTCATCTCAATTTCACTCCAACAGTTGATGTACCAACAACTTTATGTTCTGTAATAAACAGTTGGACATGCATATTTAGCATAGATATCATATGTTTTATTCTATGATGTTTAGGTGTATTATTTTTAAGCGATGGAAGTTTTTCCATCAGTCTACTTTGAGGGTATTAGATCATAATTACATTTAATCATGATCAACAGCAATTTAAAATTATGAACAATAATACATGAAATGTGAATTAGTTGTGATGAATCACACTCTCTCACTATTAGGGCTGTCAATCGATAAAAAAAAAAAACAAGTAATTACCACACAATTTTCTGTATTATTTGCAATTATTGCATTTTTCTACTTAAGTCAGAAGCTTGTAAAGGATATTACAAATTCATGGAAAAAAAATTGTGGATATAATGTAGAATTGACATCGAGAAAATACATTTAAATTCAAAGACCAGTTTATTAACTTTCTTTCAGCTTTGAAGGAACACAGACATCCACTAAGTGAGAATAACAACACCCAGATGTATATGTTTAAAGCTGATACCTGGAGTTTCTGAGAAACATCTCGAGGTCCCGCCCTAAACAGCCTCACTTCCTCCTACTGCCTCTGCAATCTACCAGAAGCCACACCTCTACTTTTCTGCACGCGCATTGTGGAACATAACAAGGTCGCATCGGGTCACATTGATATAAGTCTATGGGTCAGGTAAGAGCCAAAATCATATTTACCTGTTTGCTGTTGTGACGCGTGGCCTTGTTTCCGTGAACAGTTCCACATTCACTTTGATTGACAGACTCCGCTACAGGAAGTAAAAGCTTATTGGCTGGGCACACTCTGCGATTGTTTGCATTTTTATAAGGGTCTATAGGACAAAGAAGGGACTTCTATACATTAATGTATAAGAATGACCACCAGCAGTAGACCATAGTAAAAGACTAGTTAGGTATTTTTTTGCATTTCAAAAGAATCACACATAAACATAGATTTCTCAGAAACTCCGGATATCAGCTTTAAAGTGCAGGTCCATCACTTCTGAATTGAAACACAGTATTTTAAGAAAATAAGTTTTAAACTTGTTATATGAACAAAGGTTTAATAATGTACTATATCCACTGACACAAATAATAACAAAATGTCACTTACAGGTTTGATATCTGCCCGTGAGTAGCTCACTCCTGTAGTGTGGCTGGCAAAGCCCTGTAGAAGTAGTTTCAGTCAGGTGTTTTGCTCTGAGATGATATGCCTCGGATATATTACTTTTATGGTAGGTAAATTCAGCTTTGCAAAGTGAAACTTTCTGCCTAATATTCCATCCCCTAACCTGGCAAGAGCCAGAATGATGTGTAGCCCCTCCCTCTAACTCGTGTTCTCCACATTGATCTGGGTCTGTGTCTGGCGAACCCTCTCAGAAGCAGGGAGGGACATGAACAGAATGCCAGTTTTGCTTTGGCGCTTCTGCTTTCGTCACACCCAGATATCCCGCCCTAAACCACAACACTGCCTCATGATTGGTTTGAACCGTTTCGGTTTGGTTTCGAAAGGCAAAGGCGGGAACAGCACAAGTTGGATTCTGGCACTTGTGAACACCAGAATCCATCATGCAGGCAAGGTTATCCATCTCCCATCGTTGCACAAACGTCCCCTTTTCAAAATAAAAGCATCTCTTCTTGTCTTCTATTAGTTTTTTAACCCTTTTCTAAATAAGACGCTTGTTTTGAAGTTAACCAGAAGTTTTGTCAGAAGCACAATGGGAAGGTCTCCGAAAATCTCCAAAATGTCAGAATGAAATGAGTTTCCGAGAGTTTTATGGATCAAACAACTATATGTTGATATTCTACTTGGTCACTTTCTCGCTTTAAATGTTTTCAGAACTTTCAAAGGTGGCGAATCAATGGGGATATTTAGCCTCAGTGTGCTTCTGCTTTTTGTCGTTGTAGATTCAAAATACAATGGCAATGGTGACCATCCTAATCATCTTAACCATACTAATAGTATACAGTATATACTCATTGAGTCTGTAGTGTGTAGTACGTGAGTATGCAATTTTGAACACAGCCTATGTCTCTGGGTTTGCCTGAACGGGCTGCACAACTGACCAAAGCATAGAGGTCAGTCAACACCGGAAGTTAACAAAACTGCTTTCCTTGCATTAGTGTTTTATTTTTGTTTTTAACAAACTAAACATTTGAAAAGAATCAACAAAATAAACGTTACTGCAGACAAGATTATTCAGTACTCACTACAGAAAAACTATAGAGCGTAATGATGGAATGAATGAGACACATTTTAAAGATTCTAACTGTGCAAATAAGTGAAAATACATAGCATTTACTGCCTCCTGAATAGATCATTTACTGTCGTCTCCCACCTCGTGTGAGATCAATACTTATACTTGTTATTTCAGTTCATGTTCTAATAAAGATCACTTATATTATTTATTATGATTATTATTTTAAACAAAAAATACATGTTAATAAAATGTTGCACGCTTTTATTTGTTAATTTTACACACTCTTTCTCTCTCTCAAGTATCCCCTGTAGTGCATTGGTATACAGTATATGAGAATACTGTAATACAAAAAAGTTGGCAAAGAAAGCAGTGAACTTGGATGTAGAAATCCGAGCTCGTTGCCTTTGTTTCGCTCCTGACTGAGATTAAAAAAAAAAGTCTTATCTTCTTAATTTCAGTCCAAGATTTTCCTTTTTCCTTTCTTTTATATTTAAATACTTTGAGCTGTGACTGATATGACGTTAAAAGACCGACACCATTTTTCGCAGACTTAATTTGCACTTCAGAATGAGCAGTTCAGAGATATGATGTTGATTATATTGATGTTACAGAATAACTATAAGAAAAAGAAGTTTGATCATTTCCCCGTATGCACACGGAGATGCACTTAAATGAATCGCAGCTTGCCTAACGTGCGCCTCGTGGACTAATACATGCCTAATTGATGCCAGCTTCCATCCTTAATGACAAGCTGAGTGGCCAAGCCAATTATAACCAATTTACTATGGATGAAGTATTCTGCAGACTGACGCCAGGGAAGAGCAGTTCTTCTGAGCGTGGCAACACATCCGGTTTACTGTGGATCTAAATGACACTCAGTGTTAAGCTCACCCAGCATGGTGCCTGACAGCCTTACAGGATGTGGAAGCTCAACCACGTCCACACAACCTGATTCCGTCAATTCTATGCTAACTAACATTTAATTAAGCTGAACATTCTTTTTTTTTTTTTTCCCTCCGATTGGTGCTATAATAATTAACAACAACAAAAACGATCCAGTTCACAGTTTTTCATTCCAACTCGTTTTTTTCCATACAAGCCATCATAATTTCTCTTTGTCTTGTGAACAGCATCAGTGCAAAATAATACATTTATTAAATCTTTGCACAAGTGTGATAATCGTGTAATAAAATAACGGTTCTCGAAGAATATAGCACTTCAGTAACTTCTCTCTGTCATAGCATAAGAGGCTTAGGAGAGTTTTATCATGCTAACTTCCTAACATTTTAATAAGCTGCCAGACACTGACTTCTCTATCGTTTTAATAGGCTGCCAATCAAACCCAGGGAACAGTGGGGGCACGGTAACAGCCTGAAATCCAATGTCACTCACTGGGTTTTGCTGCAGATGAATAAGCAACATTGGTCTCTTGTTGTATGGGTTTGATGTTGTGTTTTGTTTATGGTTTAGCGAGATGCTAAGTTCCTGTGTCTAAGGTGCGTCACAGTTTTTTTTTTTTTTTTTTTTTTGTTTTTTTTTCTGAAATTTTTTTAAGCGTTTGATCATCATAAAACTTTATTTTACAACCTCTACTTTTAACTAAGAGCAAAGAAATGCTAATGCAAGAATTTTGAGAGAGTTGGTCAATTATGGAAACAGTAAAGTTGGGTCACTACAGGCAGGTTGATTATAAGCAGAACTTATACCTTTATCTCTTTCTATATCCATTTTTTTATTACTTCCATCATGCTGTGCATATTCCTTTTTTATTGCAAATGGTCATTATGATTTGCTGTAGTGTGGTTTGTATTATGTCTGTAAAATTAAAATGTGTATACCAATTATTCACATTATATCTAAGAGTATATTATTTAATAATAAATAAATATAATAGATACATTTCCTTTATTGTCATTCACATAACATCAGGGATGCATTTGAACAAAATTGCGTTGCATTAGCAGCAGCAAAAACATTTGCATAAGCAGCAAGAACACAAGAGTAAAAAGAATAAAAAGGATAAAAACCAGGTCAGAAGAGGGATTCAGTATAAATGTATAAATATATCAGTGCAAGAGAGTATGTGCAACAAGAGGTAGATAGGATAAATAATGTGGATTGTCATTAGGGCTACGGTATTTGTTTATGTATTTATTTGATAGGGACAATGCACATTAATGAACATCTGCATTGTAACAGCAAAAACAGATAAAAACATGCCAGATTAGAGCCACAGCGCTACTTTACATCTGTAGTCCCTCGGGAGATGGCAGAAAATACAACAAACCATGTAACAGAAATGAATAAGTACAAGAAAAGTAAAAGAGTCACTTATATATGAATTATACACTGATAATTCTAATTTTTATTGTCATTCTCTAATCATCAATCATTTCTTTGCCCACCTGTGGGGGCAGCAACATGTCTCTGCAGTATTTAGTCTACAACAATAACAACAACAGTTAAAGGTAGAGAGAGTCAGCATGTCAGAATCTGAAGGGAAAAACAACTGTCCCATCCCCAATTGTTATTGATGATATCAAAATGTATTTTGTTCATTTATTTTACTTATTTTATTTATACAGGTAAATCCCATTGAGACAATGGAATCTAATTTACTTGAGGCTCGTTTTTATTTATTTTTTATTTTTTTGTTTTTTAAATAATTATTATTATTATTTGTTGCTGTTGTTGTAAACCTCAACTATGGATGCACTTGCATTGTAAAGTAGTTTAATGTTTATTCCTTGTTAATTGTTTTATTTTTTTCTTTGCACTGTTGTTATATAAGGTTTCTTGACTTTATATTTGCATTGATTAATTTTCATTATTCATATCTAAACTCAGCAATTATTTCCTCCTGAAAGCGATCCAGTGTTATTTAAGCTTAACCACTTGATAGAGGTGTTTCTTCGAGTTCATTTTAAACTCATTAATGACTAAAAAGGGAGACTTTGCCAATTGTTTATTGTATTGGTGTACTCTGAGCAATATAAGGTTATTTAAAGTACACTAATTCAACTATAATTAATGCTTATTATAAAGTCATTAACACAAAAATGGTACAATGTCACTCTTTCCTCATGCTTCATTTATTTGCTTTTTCTTTACTGTTATCAGAATCAGAATTTCTTTATTAATCCCAAAGGGAAATTGCTTTTGTTACAGCCACTTAAGAAAGAAAAAAAATAAATCACAAATGAAATAATAAAACATTTAACAAAGATGAAAGAAAGAATAAACGTTAGATAAATATATAATTCAGTAAAAGTATCAGATACACACACATTACAGAAGTAAAAGATAGATACTACTACTACTAATAATAATAATAATAATAATAATAATAATAATATAAATATACAAATTACATACAAATATGATACAGATATTTACAAAAATAATACAAATATACAAGCACAGTGTCTGATTCATAGGGTATGATAAGGTTTGATACTTCACAAATTAGGATTATGGCCCTTTAAATCCAAGCTGACCCAGGTGTTCACTTTATGGCTAATATTTCCTCATAGCCTACTAAGCCTGTTGTGCCATGATGTGATGTTGACAGGCAGTGTGTGCTCCCCTGAGCGTTTGTTAATTTAAAAAGCAGCCATAGAGTAGCAGATGCCAAATTAGTGTCAGAGGAAAGTGACTGATGATGAGTCTTCTGGTCGCTTGGTCACATGCTGGCACTGTTGTACATATGACATGCTTCAGCTTGTAGCCCCACGGTGCGTCATTACTAATGACTGATTAGATTCCACATACTCAGCTTCCTTTAAGTGAAGATGATACTAGACCCGCATTTCTGCTGCCTTGACAGATTTTTTTTTTTTTTTTTTTTTTTTTTTTTGCGGTGATGTACACTTTCCGTGTGGGACAAAGGCTCTTTGTTGTCACTGACACTAATTTAATTTGTAAGGGGAATAATTGTATTACTTCCATCAATGTGGATAGTTAGTTCTGCACGGCAACCACAAATGTGATGTGACTACAGTTGACGTGTCATAGAATTTATTTTAGAGGGATATAGTAATTTTTTTTTTTAAATCATGAAAATTTACGGTATGTAAAATAAGTGTGAGAAAAAAATTATTTAATCATATTATTAATCCCGGACATGTCCTATTTTTACGTCTTGTCCTGACTGTCTGGGTCCGGGTTTCCCAGGGACTTGGAACGCATCTTGGGGAATGCGTTAAAGGTCCCATGTCATGTTATTTTTCACTCATCTCCATTTGTTCTAAGAACCCCAAAAACATAGTATTTGAGGTTTATTTTCCCAAACTCGCCTGTTTTCCAGAGTTTTAGCCTCTGAAAAGTCACTTTCTGAGCAACTCTACACAAACAGGCTGATTTGTGGCCTACATATGCATATTCATGAGTGGACGTGTCTATAGACGGGACACTGACTTCCTCCTCCCCGCACGGTGATGTAGGGACAGAGGACGGCCCGCCCTCCTCCCACCCACTCCATAGCCGAGCTCATGCTGCTTTATAAACACAAGACAGAGCGTGGGGGCGGGGCGTTTGCCGGTAAACACATAGACTGTAGAAAATACATACATAGCACTGCGCAAAGGACCCTGAAATGCTCACCTTCGTGGGCGTGTCTGTTTACATGTCAATCACGGCAGAGAGCTTCCTGGAGGCGTGGCTTCTCTAGCTCAGTGCCGCGTCATCAAAGTGGGAACGCGTCATCAAATTGGAGCGAGATGTTTGGGATCGCCCTGCACTAAGAAAGGAGCAAATCACCCTCTAACTAACGATTGAGGGAATCAAAGAAAAAAAACACTTTAGGCTTGTGTATGAAGCCCTAATAGCACTTTATGATGTTTAAAGCACAGAAAAGTTGATTTAGCTCAACATGGACCCTTTAAAAGAGAGCAAACAGCGATGGATTTAATTGAAAAAGAGAAATCTGGATGATGGATGGAGGTCCAGATTAAGATTTTAGAACGAAGGAGGAAATTTAGCCTATAGTAGTTCCCAAAGAGGGAACAGTAGCACATTGCAGGGGGTACTCAGATTGATTTTACATATAAATCATACAGTTGTGGTCTACATAAAGCGCAACTGCAATGCTTGGGTCTGAATTCCTCATTATTATAGCTCCACAGGCCCCTTTTCTACCCCTTTCCTGATGTGCTTCTGAGAGCAACTCGTTTTGGTGCGGTCTCTTTAAATGCAAATGAGACACTCCGTACCCCGCCCCCTCTTCAGGTGACACTCGGTTCAACTTCACCCTGCTCGGCCATTTTTGTAGTTTGATAGAAGAGAAACGGCTATGTAGCGGCGCATAAACTTACAGCCTTACATGTTCGAGCCACAGTCTGACCCGACGGAGCGAGATGAAAATGAAGATGATGAACCTGCAGAACTCTAACAAGTGAGCTATCACAAGCACCGAGCTAACGCTAGCGCCAAGCTAACGTCACGAAATGCATTTTAATACAGTCTTTTCAAAGACAAAAACGGCAAAATGAAACGACTAATGAAAACTTTAGACTTAAATTAAATCACATAGGCCATATCATCAAGGATCTAAAACGAGCACACAGCGTTAACATATGAAGACGATGCAAATGCTAATGCTAGCAAAACAATGACAGGGACGTCTTATCACACTTTTTAGCGTTATTTACAGCTTACCGAAGTGCTCTGTTCGTCGTCTCCAAAGATAGAAGGAATTGAACCCTCAATCAGACAAAGTCTTTCGGCAAATCCTTCTTTATACTGGCGAAGCGGTCATCCTTGAAGTGCTTCGCGCACACAAAAATGACCTTACCCACAGATGTGGGTACATTTCCGTGAAAAATAAAACTCAACCAGGCACTTCGAAAAGGTTCTGTAATGAAGCGTGTGGGTTACTACATCCAACAACCGAACATTTTGACTTATCCTCTCGTAACTTCTGCATCCTTGAGCTTGGACTACAAAATAAAAGCGAGAAATAAAAATGGCGGATTGCTCGAAGTGTTGGACCTGGAGTTGATGTACTAATTTGGCAGTTCCGCTGCAAAAACTGTGATGTAATAGTTCAAAAAACGTAATAGAGAACAGAAAAATCGAAACAGATTGAAAAATATGAGCAAAACAGAATATAGATATCTACGGAGCACGTGAAGAGACTAATGTGATTTTTTTCTGTACTTCTAAGCACTCTAAATATACAACAAAATGCATTTAAGGGCTAAAAAAGTGGATTTAGCATGATATGTCCCCTTTAACAATTAATTTGAAAATAAATCGGAAATTACCTAAGATCCCTTTTTGGCCATTTTCTTTTTTGACGAATTCACAACGAACTATTAATATGTTTTGGTTTAATTTATTCAAGGTAAGGTACAATCAGTTCAAATTCTGAATCAATAAATATTGTTCTGCCTTTGTCTAGCTCGTCTTTGTGTATATTAGCGTAAGGTTTTTAGAACAGAGTATAGAATCCATAACTTAATTATTGTATTTTGCCATCACAAGATAAACGTCGAGTACTTTTTAAGTGTGCCGAGGTCGGTCCAAGTGTTAATTTTTTCTGGAAATCAAAATATGGTCACCCTAATTTATCAGGATTTCGTTCCTCTGTCACATGTAAGAAAAATGGAGTGGCTGATTGACCATAAAAAATTAAATAAAACAGGCTAAGACATGTTGAGTTCTGCTTATTTCTGGCCAGTCTTTGAAAGCTACGCTCTTTTTCTGCCCTCTTTGCAAAAAAAAAAAACCTACTAAGAGTTGGCTCTTATCCACGATCCCATTCAGAGACATGACTCAAGGGCATCAAGGTGCCACCAGCTTGCTGTATTTTGATTGACTGTAGACTGGACTCCAGCCCAGAGAGACAACAAGGACACACCCCCTATACCCAGGAGAACACAGTGACAAAATGGTACTTTTCTTCAAGATCAAGTAGCTTTTATCTCCTGCAGGAAACACACTTTTTAAGTGACACATCTGCTGCTAAATATTAACACAGCAGCAGTTCTCCTTGTTTGCTTGGATCTCAGTCCTGAAAGAGACTTGGCACAGTTGTACATGCTGCTCACTGTCACAAAGCTGTGGTATTGGGACAAGTACGTGCTCTTAAGAGATCTCCTTGTATGTAATTACAGGAGATATTTTAACTTTTTTTTTTAACCTTTCTTGAACCATGAACATTATTCAAGTAACCCTCCTTTTTTTTCTTTTACTAAGCCAAAGCTTATATCAAAGAAATATCACTATGACTTAATCATTGTCGTTTGCTATGACAGACGTGTCAAACTCATGGCCCAGGGGCCAAATCTGCCCCTCTGGACTATCCAATATGAACGGACAGAGAAAACAAGAATCATTGTGTAAATGATATATTTAAAGGTGCAGTCTGCAACTCTTATGAAAGTGACTTTTTGTCATATTTGCTAAAGCTGTCACTATGTAAGGACAGCCTTACATCAAACTAGTAGTTGTGTGAAAAAAAACAGACTCATTGAGTCCACCCTGCTGCGCCTGTAGCCTTTGGCAGATTGCCAGAATGCACCGTGACCGAGCAAAAACCAATCAGAGCCTGGATTGTGTTTGATGGGCTCACAGTCCCCGCCCCTTTCCCGGAGCTGGAGCGCCGTCTTTTTTAGTGTATGGTCTGGAGAAGTAGAAACTGGAATTAGCAACTTTTCTGCTTGAAAGGTAATAACTGCTGCTTGATTTACATTATGTTTAATTTGTAATTGTTACACTAGAACTCTGCAGTGTGTGTGTTGTTCATGTGCGCGCAGCAATCTCCGTGTGGGCTGCTGTAAGTGACACTGTGTTGCTGCTGCTGCTGCTGCTGAAATGCGTGCACATAAAGAGAGAAGCGCTGCAATAATATGCTTTTAACAGAGCATGTTATATTACTGTGATGTTGCTGTCGGACTAACTTTAGCTTGTTAGCTCCTCTGAGGGAGGGACTTTGAAAAGTTTGGAGGCAGGGCAAGAGAGCAGCTGGGAGGGAGAGGGAGAGAGGGATCTGAAAGTTGCGGACTGCACCTTTAAAGGGCCACACTGTTTTCCCGGTGCATATATTGCATGATTGCAATGGTAAACTGTTGAAAAAACTTAAGTTTCTTACAAAATCCTTCATTTTTCCACAAATTATGACATGTTTCCCTTAAATACAAATTGATCATAAAATCTAGGAAATTTAAAGTGAAGATCTAGTTGGGACTGATATTTATCACTTATTACATGGATATGGTCGGTTTCCTACATATTGAATATTTTCTGTATACGTAGAAGTGCAATCTAGGGCCTATTAATGTTGAAATTACTTGTTTTCCTGCATAAAATCTGTGGCCCACTTGAGATCAAACTGCCCCTGAATTAAAATGAATTTGACACCCCTGTGCTATGCTATAAGCTTTAATTATCTTTTTTTTTTTTTTTTTTTTTTTTTAATCTTATTTTATAGTTTTTTTATCACATTATAATCTGGAAGAATTTCAATGGCAATACAGCAATCCATCTCAAAAGGTAACGGATCAAACTACAAATTGACAGAGCAGAGTGGTGGGTCGAGAACAATATGTGTGCATCACTATTTGATTTTTTTTTTAATAATGTAAGAAAAGCTTACGTTTCCATTGTAGTATTGAGCAAATATTAGTCAGGCAGCTGGCTTTTGTTTGTCTAGTAGCTGCTGCTCTGGCTTGGGGGAATATTAATGAAGAAAACCAGATTGGCCATAAGAAAAAGCCTTAAAACCAAGATTATGAGGTAAGACAATAAAGAGCTGGGCAATTCTTTATTAGAGCACCGGTTTATATGGTTGCTCGTGTGTTTGTCACCAATCACGGAACCTCCCACAATACATTAAAATGAGGTCAATTTCAGTGGATGGTATGAATATATTTATTCAACTCCGCTCAAACTTTATTTATGAAACACATTTAAAACAACTGGGGTTGACCAAAGAAGCAACACAACTGATAGAAATGACACATAATAATAATAATATGGCAAAGATAAAGATAATAATGCAAATATATAAAGAGGTGAACTAAAATAAAAATAAGTCCTAATGTTTTTGTCAGATATCCAGTCAACTTTGATTAAAAGCCAAAGAGAACAGATTACCTATATTATTAAAGAAAATGAACACATTTTTGAAATATTAGTCATTTTTGTAATGTTTTAATTACAAAATAATTATAATAAAATAATTACATACGTTTTAGTCTTTACACTGTCAGCTCTGGGTTGTATGTGTACCCCACCCCAAGCCCCGATCCCTAAACTCCCACTAGATTGAGCCACAAATGCGGTAAATTCCTAACAATGCTGCTTCTGTGCGCACACAGTTTATTCTCAATCGTTTAGGGGAATTAACTGTGACTTGCCGGCATACGGACATAGAGACTGAGATGAGAATGACCCTAAACTATTGGCTCTATTTGTTATGTGACTATTGAGCTTGAGCGGCTGGAAAAGGTGGGTTTAGTGAAAAGGGCAGAGTTCTCTCATTTTTACTGATAGGGGTGTTCAGACGTAGAGGGAAGGACCAGTGAGAGGATGAGATCCAGTCAGCTTCAATTATGGCTCCTTGTAGTTTCCCCAGAGGTGCACTATAGTGCCTTTAAGGGGAAATCAATGAGGTGACAAATTGTTGTGGACAGCAACCTCTTTTTATTTCTAACATTGCTGCACCCTGTCTGGACACTATTCTGACTGTGGTTGTTCACTTGTGTGATTCCGTGCCTCAATCTGTGCGCGCGCAAATTTGTTTTGAAGGCATATACAAATGTAAAGTGCCATTTATGATAATTGAATCCTTTAGTTAATTTGTGTTTTTGGTGCTTTATTTGCTGCCAGTGGCTTTAATGGCTTGTTATCTGTCTAAAACTGTTTTTAAACGCCGTCTAATGGATGCTCACACGCATCACCTACTGACGCTGAATGCTGCTTTGTTGTTTTAATTCTAACAATAACGCCGTTCAGGTTGTTCTCGTGCTGGTTTTTGCAATCTCAGTCCCCCTCATCCAATCCCTATATATCTGAAGGCTTTATATGAGCTGATATAGTCAAATGTATTTGTGGAGCATATGTGACAGAATTAATTGGGTGTTTTAATCGTGGGAGGAGTCCTTGGGAAGTGACATATGAAAGCTTTCTGCCTGAATAGCTGGAGTCTGTGAGATTGATGGTCATGATTTGGATAATTACTGGCACTGGATGAACAGCAGTGTTAAAGACCTTCATTACCCGGGGTAACTCGACCATCATTCAAATCCAGTTGTTTGCATGTATACAGAAAGTGAAGCATATTTTACAATAGAGGTTAGGGTAAATACAATTGTATTTTTCACACACACAATTCTTTGAACATGTTTAGTAAATGAGCCTATACATAGTGACTTTCTTCTGAAAATGTTCCACAGTTAATGTGCAGGCCAGTTTATTTATGTCTGTGAATGTTTTGTGTTTCTGTGGATAACTATTTTTGATAACGGTCTCTAATGAAAACTACATGTGTATCCATCTTGTTTTGTTGTTCAATGTTAATGATATCAGTTTGCGGTGGTTAGTGATAGCAGTGTTGTTCCCATGACACTGCCACTACCACATGGCGGTTTGTGATACTGATCAAAAAAAGCCCTAATTGTACCTTAGGTACAAGCTGTAGCCTTGGCATTTCACATCATATCATTACAATTCAGCACTGTGTTTATGCTTAATGCAAATCATATCAGATTAAATAAATTATTGTAGTTTCATTAGAATGTGGTAAAGATTGCAATGGCAATCCATCTGTCCATTTTTCAATCCTGTTGCTTCTTTTTTATGGAATCACAGGAGTGCAAAAATTAAAAGGAAATGAATGGGGGAATATAAAGAGAATCAATAATAAAAAATATACAAATGTAGTCATGTTCCTTTCTCATTTTTTCTTTGCTTTTTCTGTTTTGATTTTGTCTTTTCCATTTGCGTTTTGACATTGCTTTTACTTGATGGCTCAAGCAGTCAAGTAAAAGCAATGTCAAAGCAATGACCCGTCCATCTTTCTGTCCAGGGTGACTAGTCGATAACTGATCACACAAATCGTGTGATCGGGTATCAACTAGTCACCCTGGACAGCTGTGGGCGCGTCTGAAAGCAACAACAAAATGGAAAAAGAATGACTACATTTGTATATATTTTTTATCATTGATTATCTTTATATTTCTCCATTTACCGGTATTTCCTTTTAATTTTGGCACTCTTGTGATTCCATAATTTTCAGGCTAATGTTATTTGTTTTTTTTCCCCAAAAGTTTCCACCTGCTTTGTTCCTTTATTCTTCATAAATGAAGCTCCGAGTAGTCAAATGTGTTTTTCATTTTACTGTTGTTGTTCCCAAAGTGTTCAGACTTGTCTTTCTGAAAAACAAGTTAGGTTTGCAGGCAACTACAAAGTAAGAAAAAAAATAAGTTCATACAGGTGGAACGATATATTGTGCGACAAGATATTACAATATTAAAACAACACAAGATATAATGGCTGTGTTCGAAATTGCATTTAAATGTATTACTCATACTAAGTCTGACGTCAAAATAAGTAAGTAGTGCATTCACATTAGATGGTATGAAAAGACTGTGTATGTGAGAAATAACCAGATATATACTATATCAGGACTTTTATTTAAGTATGCACAGTGGGCACACTAGTCATACTCAACAACCGCCCCATGATACATTGTGAGCGGAACGGCTTCAAGCTAGTTAAACATCCCCTTTTCAAAACAAAAGCATATCTTCTTGTCTTCCATTAGGTTTTTTTAAACACTTTTCTAAATAGGGCTCTCTTTTGAAGCTAAGCCAAAGATTTGTCAGTAGCACAATGGGCGGGTCTCCGAATATCTCTGAAATGTCGGCATTAAATGGGTTTTTGCGAGTTTTACGGATCATATGACCACATGTTGATATTCAATTTGGTCGTTTTCTTGCGTAAATTTCTTTCAGAACTTTCAAAGGTGGCAAATCAACAGAGATATTTAGCTTCAGGTTTTTGTCGTTGTAGGTTCAAAATGTATCTTGAGAAACTTTGAAGTATACAGTGGGAACGGTATAAAGTAGACAGTATATAGTCTTGGCGTTTGTACTAGTTAAGGAGTGTGCCATTTCAAACACAGCCATTGTCTAATGTACAAGTCTTATAGCATTATTGTAAAAGTAGGGTTGGGGGGCGGAGTGGGGGGTGGGGGTGCTGCTACATCTGTCCCAAGTGAGCGTGTCTTTTTAACATAGTTAAAATAGTCAATTCCCCACAGGTCTCAATTGCTGCCAGAAAATGTAGACATGCTAACCTTGTTAAAAAAAAAAAAGAACACTTCCTTATCCTAAATCTGGGTTGTGTAGACTGCTCTAGTTTGATTTATTTTAAAACTTGTTATGCAAAGTTCATGCACCGATAGACAGTTTTTTGAAGAACTTCATGATAATGACATGATTTGGTTTTATTTTTCGACTGGTGTGAATTGTCAGTCTCTGTTTTTGCATTCTGTTTATTTAATTTTTTATTTCTGTAAATGTTTTTGTTTTATATTTATATTTATTTGAGTTGAAAACTTATACCCTGAATATAAAGTAGTTGTAGTATGTCCACAGTCAAATAAAAGCATTGTTAATTTTCAAACTGCATTTTATTTTCACTCTAAGAAAATATCGTCCTGTATCGTATATATTGTTTATTGTACTGTATAATATCTAGTGAGCTTTGGATATCGTCCCACCTCTTGCATAATTGTCTCTATAATTTTGAGGAAATTCTGGCCCTGGCTTGTTTGTGTAGAGTTTTTGTTTTCTACTTAGACAGGGACACACTAAATCATTTTTTCTCTTGCTATATAATATTGCTTTTGGTCAAAACATTTTATTTCATGTTCTCTTTCATTATGCTTATGTATTAAACTTCAGTCATTCTTGTTCATTTTCCCCCTGACAGACTCTCAACAGGCATTCTTGAGGCCCTGATCTCAATGCAACACATTTCTTTCTCTCTTTTTCTCTGCAGGAAAAGAGGAGTATGTTGCAACCTTCAAAGGATCCGAATTCTTCTGCTACGACTTATCTTTGAACCCAATTCAAAGCAGCAGTGATGAAATCACATTGTCATTCAAAACACTACAGAGAAACGGACTGATGCTGCACACGGGGAAATCGGCTGATTACGTCAACCTGGCACTGAAAAACGGGGCTGTCTCGCTTGTCATTAATTTGGGGTCTGGAGCCTTTGAAGCTCTTGTGGAGCCAGTCAATGGAAAATTTAATGACAATGATTGGCATGATGTCAAAGTAACAAGGAATCTACGTCAGGTAACCGTACAGATGGTGATGCGGAGACTCAGTAAATGAATAGGAGACACACTTAAATCATTACCAACATACAATACACTGTTTTCTCGGACATCGTAATTTCATTTCTAAATTGAATCATAGTGACTCATTGTGGAGAATAAAAGATAACCAGAAAGGAGCAGGGACATCTAGATTTGAATCAAGTCATCTATTAGGTTATCGTCTTGGAAGGGAAAGACAGACACAGCACCAGCCGCTTGTAGACTGCAGTAAGCTAAACAACGACGCCCTTTTGTGTTTCTCTCATACATTTCATTTTAAAAACCTATTAAAGTTTGAACGCTAAAGCTAATCTAAACACACATCAGAGCTCTTTGACATTTAAGGAGCTAACACCAATTTTAAGAACAAACTTTTACACAAAAACCCAAATCATCGCTGTGGAGTTATTTTAATGCCTTAAGGCTCTATTGGGTTTAAACATGGTTGAAATCAACTCAAGTATTTATAGTGAAATTCATAGTTTATTTAGCTGTTATCACTTATTCAAACTAAGAATTGACAGAAAGAAGAATTTTAGTTTAAAAGGCCAACTGCTGTTTTTCTCCAGTCTTACTGCTTAAAAATAAGGTACTTTAACATTTCTTAGTATTCATATGCATTACTTATTTTCACCAATACCTGAAAGGGTAACATCAATAAAACAAAGAGATTACACTTCTTCAAAAGCAAGTAAAGCCTTTTGACACATGCTGTATCACATAAGTGTAAATTTACTTGCCTTAATGCCACCCTACACCGTTTTACAAACTCAAGCTTTTTCCAATGACTATCAGTGTAGATCAGTTGTAAGGTTTAATTTACCTTTTCTAATACCAAAGCGTATCGTGATGAATATTAAGTCAGGTTTTTTTGGTTTTTCTAGGTTTTTTTTTTTTTTTTTAATATCCTCCCTATAATAAAGTTCTTCTTACCCTTCCGTAGGGAGGACTTGTGATGGCCACAATTATGCAATAAATGGAATTTATTTATTTAATTGCAATAACAAAACATGCATTGCTGTCTATAAAAGATTGCATTTCTTGCAGTGTTAACCTACGACAGTATGTGCAGACAAAAAAAACAAAAAACAAATACGTCAGGATTTCTTTAAGGTCTTTTTGAATATGATATAAAGTCTGAGATGCAACTTTTCGGTCAAAAGAAAACTATTCAATTCAGATATGGCTAATGAACTGTTGTCAACATTTTTTTTTTTTTTACACAGTTTCACCAACACCTACGTCGTGCCTGAACAGGCGTAAAAAGGGCAAAAAGTTATACAGATTGTCAACAAACTTTCCCTGTCAAGACTTGTAGAATCCAGCTGATACTTTAAGTTCTCTGACCTGACTGAACCATCACCAGCAGCAATTCAGGCATCTCTGGATGACTTGTTGGTCTTTTGCATGGTTTGAGTTCCTCCCACACAGGCGTTGAGGTTCTGTAAGTAGCACTGTGCGTACTGGACAGGGAAAGCCTCGACTTTACCATGGCCATCAATGGCAAACTATCTTGGGATTGCAAGGTCGTCGAGGTGCAGAGAAACTCCCACATCATTTGGACAACGAGTCGCTGATAAGTTTAACTGTAAAAGCAGCACAAGACGGTGAGACCTGCGTGGGTGGCATTAAGGTCGTCAAAGTCATTCGGAGAGAAATCCAACACATTGGAAAAATGCCTTGGCATTTATTATTATCTGTTGAGTAACCTGCTTGGTCCTATCTAGCTATGTTAGTGCTCATTCTGTGGGAAATATTTGCCTTCACTGAAGAAACAAAGCTGCTTTTCTTTACATTACTACGCCGATTGATTATCTGGCAATCCACAGGGTTCTGGCCTGTGGATTCAATGCACTGAGTGCAGGGGGGAAAAAAAAACAAAGCTTATTGAATGTACACCCTGCAGGGAAATCAAAGCTTCCATGCTCCCCTACTTTGTGTCAGGGTGCTTTATGCTTTGTCTCATTGCAGTAAAGTGATCCTAAGTTCATCAATAGGACCAAAGGGAGGTAAAGTATTGTATGAGTACTGGGAAGTGTGGATTGGTCTCAGAGACGTAAATTAAAAGAAAGTTTGAAAGCAAATACACCTAAAAATGTAAAATAAATAGAATATAAATACAATGTTCAGTTAGGGCTTTGTGAATGAGGGTCAATGATATATTTTAGGCTTTTCTATAAACCGTTTGGTGTAAAGAAGGTTTGACCCTATGTGGGAGAAAAGACGTGTTAACTCGGTCTGCTTTTTTCTTGTTAAACTTATTTTGCCCTTCTTTTCTCTGTGTCACTAACCTCTGTAAACAAACTAACATCATTCATGGAATGTGCCATTTTACTAACCTGGATGGGTTTTTTGCCGTTTAACAATGTACTAACAGTATTAACCATCATATATTATTTGAGTAACAATTCTGTTTACAGTTTTTTAATTTCCTTTCTCCCCCCTTTTCCACAAAGCACTCAGGCATTGGACACGCTATGGTAAACAAACTAAATTGTTCGGTAGATATCATTCTAGTTGTTTCTTAGTTTGGGTTTGCCGTCTGTTTTTTTTTTTTTTTTTCTTTGATTATTTTTTTTAGACGTCATTTACAAAAAAGGGGAAATTGCGGTTGGTACTTTTCTGATTACTTTTCTATTTCCTTTTTAATTTCAAGGACTCATTCATTGGTTTTAACCCCTTTGTTTCATCTCCTGTCCATTTCTGTTTGGTCTACCTCTTTAAGAACATCATTCCTAGCCTTTAGCATCATTCTGTGTTAATAATAAAGATCCTCACCTGTCTTGCTGGCCTGATGCTCCATTACTCAGCATCTAGTAGATCCCCATTCACTTGGCATGGCATGCACTTTGACTTCATATTGCAAGTGTTGTACTGGCCATTTGTTGATGTCACATTTGGGCTGTGTGTGCCATTTCTGCTTTGGTACTGTCTTTTCATTTTTTTTCCCTGTGGCTTTTAAGTAACCATGAGCTTTTGCACACATCTGACACTTCTTTCCTAAGTGGCAAAACAAAATATTGATCAAGAAATCAGATATATTTTCTTTTTGTCACTTTGCAAACAGAAAGAAGAGAAGAATGCATGTTATATTTTTGTATAACTTATCTAGTGACTTTACAAAGAAGCATGTCCTATAAAAAGTAGCACATTTTATTTTACTTTCAAAATTTGTTATTGAAATGCTTTACCTACTCATATAAAACAATAACTTAACCTGAATAACATTTTACTAACACCATTTTTGTGTCTGCTGGAATACTTTTAAGTTGCATTAGCGGCAATACTAACACCATGAACTGATCACTAACTCTAACTCTAACTAAATAGCATTCCTTTGAAAGCTTCCCGCTAATCGAACTGGACAAAATAATGACGAAAAACAAGAAAAAAGACGATGAAAACAGACATGAAAATGGGTTTCGGAACAAATGTAAATAAGGAATTATTTGATAGTCTACTCTACACAACACAATAGCAATAGCATTGCAGTCCATAGGCTGAGCATAGTATGTTCTTCCCCTGTGTTTTTGTGATCTAGGTTACCATATCAGTTGATGGGATTCTGACCACCACAGGGTATACCCAGGAAGACTACACCATGTTAGGCTCTGATGACTTTTTCTATGTTGGAGGAAGTCCCAGCACAGCTGACCTGCCTGGATCTCCAGTCAGCAATAACTTCATGGGCTGCCTAAAGGAGGTAAACACACTTTGCGTGAACTGTAATTCTTTAGTACAGGATATGACTAGTTTCACCTTAGGACTGCACAGCCAACCCACACACTGACCCTGTCTGGTTCCTAACACTTTGCTTGAGTGTGTTTCTCAACTTTTCCTCACATTCTCTGACACAAACTTTTTCTGACACATAATTTGCTTCTGCTTCCCCCTCACACCCTGCTACACAAACACACGTATATATGAATGCACACACCCTGATGACTGGTATTCCGCTCACCCACACATGCAGAGCTCTGTCTTTGAGTGGAGATTGCCACGGGCTTCACCCAGCTCTGTCAGGTGCACTTTAGGAGAAGTGTTTGTGAGTTCACTGTGTTAAATTTTCATGAGCTGTTTCAAACACCTTACACTACACTATTGTTAGAAGTGAACTATCTCAAACTGATACCATCATTCTACACCCATCTATTGATGAAACCTCTTGTTGTTTGATGTCAGTAGTAATGGTGTTCACACAGATGACACTCGATGCAGGGTTGGGGTCAATTATAATTGTTATCACATAATTGATGATTACAATTATAGCGTAATTATAATTGTAATTTAACAAATCTGTTGCCATTGTAATTGAATTGTAATTGAGTTAAGATAATTGACTTTGTAATTGTTTTAACTTGTGTGTCTGTGTGTGGTAGACGCTGTTTGTACGGTGTGAGTGTATGTTTATTTATGTAACAGCACTTTGAGGTACATTTCTTTGTATGAAAAACGCTTTTTATAGATATTGATTGATTGACTGATACAGGTGGGAAGGGTTAGTTAGGAAATAATAGATATGTCTTATATAAACTTAAAGATGCTAAACCAACATCATACACACATAAAAAAAAAAAAAAATTGCATCATCACAACACTATACGAATAAGTTAGTAAAATTGTAATTTAACCTTAAACTATTTAACCTGTAATTGACAAGGTAATTGTTCTTTTATTTGTCTGTAATATGAAGCTGGATAATTCAAAATGTAATTGAAAAATGTAACTGACCCAAACCCTGCTTCGATGTGCTGGAAATGTATGATCAAGTATTTTATCTTCTGCAAAAGCGCAAATGTTGCTTTATAAAAAGTATCATCGTGACACATTCATTCTCAGCTGTTGTCTTGAATCCTGCATTTAACTGCTTGATGAAGCATGCATTTCTGACCCTTTTTGCATGTGAGTGCAAGCATTGGGGGTATTAGTTCTTGATAATTGGTCATTTAAAAAGTAGAAGTGTCAACAGCTAAGTTCTAAAACTTGGCGTTCTGTATCGTGAAGTTCTTTACATTGGCTTCTCTAAATGTAAATAGATAAAGGATGTTTTAGGGAAACTGTGGACCAGCTCTACAGCCATCCTTGAGGGTGCATGGGAGTTTGCCCAACTAGTCCACGTGTGTTTGTGAACCTGGAGAAGGCATTCGACCGGGTCCCTCAGGGATTCCTGTGGGGGGTCCTCCGGGAATATGGGGTATCGGACCCGCTGATTTGTTCCCTGTATGACATGAGTCAGAGCCTGGTCTGCATTGCCGGCAGTAAGTCGAATTCATTTCCAGTGAGGGTTGGACTCCATTGTCACTGATTCTGTTCATAACTTGCATGGACAGAATTTCTTGGTGCAGTCAGGACGTTGAAGGGGTCAGGTTTGGTGGCCTCAGGATTGCATCACTGCTTTTTGCACATGATGTGGTCTTGTTGGCTCCATCATGCTGTGACCTTCAACTCTCACTGGATTGGTCTCGCAGCCAAGTGTGAAGCAGCCAGGATGAGAATCAGCATCTCCAAATCCGAGTCCATGGTTCTCGACCGGAAAAAGATGGAGTGTCTTCTCCGGATTGGAGATGAGGGCCTGCCCCAAGTGGAGGAGTTTAAGTACCTTGGGGTTTTGTTCACGAGTGAGGGAAGAATGGAGCAAGAGATTGACAGGTGGATTGCATCATTGCAGACGCTGAACCAGAGTCTGCATCTATCCGTCATGGTAAAGAGGGAGATGAGCCGAAAAGCAAAGCTCTCAATTTACAGGTCGATCTATGTTCCTACCCTCACCTATGGTCATTGAGCTTTGGGTCATGACCAAAAGAACAAGATTGTGGGTACAACTGGCCGAAATGCGTTTCCTTCGTTGGGTAGCTGGGCTCTCCCTTAGAGATAGGGTGAGAAGCTCTGTCATCTGGGAGGGGCTCAGAGTCGGGCCGCTGCCCCTTCGCATTGAGAAAAGCCAGATGAGGTAGCTCAGGCACCCAATTAGGATGCCTAATGGGTAGGATCCCGAGTGAGGTGTTCAGGACACGTCCCTCCAGAAGGAGACTCCGAGGAAGACCCAAGACACGCTGGAGAGACTATGTCTCTCTGCTAGCCTGGGAACGTCTCGGGATTCCCCCCGGAAGAGCTGAATTAAGTGGCCGAGTAGAGGGAAGTCTGGGCCTTCATACTAAGGTTGTCCCCCCCGTGACCCGGCAACGGATAGGCGGAAGAAAATGGATGGATGTTTGAGGAACCAATGCGTCTGCTTTGCTTCCATTAGACTGTCCCTGCAGGGCATCTGTGGCTACACACATATTAGATTACCTCCAGAAATACGATGTGAATAAATGATGTAGACTTCTTTAATGTTGCTTTATAACTCCAAGCAATTGTTTTTAACATTAGCTATAGTGTGTTTTGTTGTCGCAATCTAAAGCACTTCAAGCAATACTACAGATAAACAATATAATGCATGTAATGGAGAATGTTCAATTATAATTTACAAATCTTCAATTCAAATGAAGTAGTTTTTTAGCTCACGCTTCCTGCTTCTTGTTGTTTATCTTTGTCAGTGTCCTACATATTGTAGTTCACCTTAAGTGCTAAGCTGTCATCCTCTGTAAGTCTCCTCAAGAGGTCTGAAGCGTTTCTTTTTAATGAGTAGCAGACTGGGTGTGGACCACATGTCCACATGCTATGTATAGCTCATTAAAAGGTCTTAGTTAACGACATGTATTTGGGCTGCTGCACATATGTGTGGACAACAAATAGAAAATTGGTTCCTACCAAGCATCTACTAGACATCTACACACTAATTTAGTCTTTATCTCATCTTAGCCTGTGATAACTATAGATGATAGGGTCACAGAATATAATGGATTGAGCTACTCGAAGATGTATCAATGCAGATCTGTAGTGTCTCCCAAGAGAAGTCGCACAGGCAAAATTTACCCTCTTTTATTTTCTTCATTAAATATTTCTTACTTACTCCTACCAGACAAATGCAAATGTCAATATCAAATGCAAGGAGCCCAATCTTTTTTTTTACTGTAAAATCTATATTCATTTTAATTCAGCTAACAAAAAGTATATATCTGACCTGTTTAGTACTCTCACAAGCCCTGTACATCACCTCATAACTTGCAGGGTAAAACAGACAATGCATTGGTCACAATCTTGCTATGTAGTGATATCATATAAGCAGTGATTCAACATTATGTAGTGTTGGTTCTGATTGATGGCATGTCCCCATGTGGCTTGTCGCAGCATTAGTGTGCAGATTCCTGTCTAAGCAGCTCCGCATGCCTGTTGATTCTGATGGTAAAAACAAACAGTGGTGCAGTAATAGCTCAGTTGTCACAATCCCTGTTTTGATGACAAATGAGTGCAGCACTACCAGTGCGGCAGCAGGCGTAGCTCAGACTGAAGCGTTATGATCCTGAAAGGCACACTTAGTTTCTAATGTAAGTAATAAACTAAAGAAAACTTTTGGTTTTAATTTGATGATTAACCTGACTGTATGGATGAGATGAAACTTTATTCTAAATAAGATAGCATAAAATATAAAATCAACACATATTGAACTAGAATATTTGCATATTGCCAGTGACGTTGCCGGTGCTGGCCCGCGTTGTCGAACACCGCATTGGCCGAGTATTAGCCTGGCATTAGCTTAGCATTAACATTAGCCTAATGGTATGTTCACACCAAACGCGTTTTGGGCATCAAATTTGTGCCTCACGCGAGTAGTTGGATGCTTGTGCTCATTGAACACAGACGCTTGTCACCAGCATTGAAAATGCTTGGGACGTGCATTGAGGGGAGGGGCTACTCTGTTGCCGGTGGTGTTCATACAATGGATGAACACCACCAAATTACTATTGCAACAACACATCATCAGTAGGGTAAAACTAACCTGTCTCACGACGGTCTAAACCCAGCTCACGTTCCCTATTACTGGGTTCATAATTCACCCAGTGACTGTGATATGGCGGGGAACATTATTGTGTTGAGAAACCTGTGTTTCAGGTGTGCCCTAGCCAAGTCATTGTCATTGTGTCCTTGGGCAAGGCACTTTACCCACTTTGCCTATTATGAATGTAGTGTGTGTGTGAGTGTTGGTGGTGGTCAGAGGGACTAATGGTTCACTATGGCAACCTCACTTCTGTCAGTCTGCCCCAGGGCAGCTGTGACTACATTAGTAGCTTACCACCACTGTGCGCGGAGTGAAAGAATAATGGACATCAATGTAAAGCGCTTTCAGTGTCTATGAAAAAAGCACTATATAAAATTCAATGCATTATTATCATTATAATCATTTGTATTCTTTTTAAATCATGTAAATCACGTTGAATTCCCGACACAAATACATCTGCCTTGCTTTAGGACAATGGATTTTTTTTATTGTGGGAGAATCCAAGAAAACTATTCTCAATTCTTGTTATTCTAAACTTAAACACACACAAAAAAACAGAAAAGCACATTCAATAGGAGAATGAAGTAAAACTAAGAGAGATGGAACCTTCCACACTTTGAAGGATCCATTCTTTCTCACACTTTGTCCTGCTCCTTCTGTTTCCTGGCCTTCTGTTTGTCCGTCATGAGGGCGAGCTCCTCCCATTCAGCGTTTTCCTTCACCAGAAGATCTATTTGCCATTGCTGGTTCTCCTTGACCTTGGTCAGAGTGAGATGTTGCTTCTGCAGTACTCCATACGTGGTCTCCATGGCGTGGATGGTAGCATCCTTTTCCTGTTTGGTAGCCTCAGCAGCGTTCCTCTCATGGAGCTTCACATCTTTGTGTAGAGCCTGTAACTGTGAGCAGACGTTCCTCAGCGTGCTCTCATGGTACGTGGTCAGAGTCTCCTTCACCATCTCCAATTCTGCTTCCATCTGAGCCACAGTGTCCATATGGTAGCGCTCCTTCTGACACAGTTCATGCTCCATGTGCTGCTTGTCAGTGTTCATCTTATGGTACACTTCCTTCAACGTCACCACGTCCTCGTCTTTTTTCTCCAGCTCTGTGGTCATCTTCATCTTCATGCGGTTGAAGTCACAGCGTCCACTCTCCAGGCGCTCCACTGCACCGTTGGCCTGTTGGAAAGCTGCCTTTAAAGAGATGATCTCCTGCTCCTTCATCTCCTCCACACCTTCTTCACCCATTCTGTGTTCATCTGAGCTTTTAGCGACCGGAAGACCTCTTTTTCTATCAGTTCTTTGTTCTCCTCCATCAGCCTCTGGTTCTCCACAATTAAAAAGTCTATCTTGCTGTTTTGTATGAAAGCTTTCATCTTTTATATCTTTGACCTCTTGTGGACCACAGATTTTAGGCAGGAAAAAAGAACAATTTTAAAATTGTTTCCTAGTTTTCAATATCAGTTCAATTCACCTCAAAAATTTTGATTTTATCCATTTTTGTGTAATTTAGTGGGAATTTTGTGAAATTGTTTGTGAGAAATTGCAAGACTTGTGGAAAAGTTCAGTTCTTTCCACAATTTGCAACTAAAAATGATATAGTGATATAAACAAAAAAATAAATAAAAGCCCTTAAAAATATTGTAGAGTTTCATCAAATTGGTTAATTTGAGATATCTACAACTGGACTTTTTGGTAATTTACGCAATACATTTTCTCTGTAAATTTTATTTTCGCCTGCGAGCCGAATTGGATGCTCTAAAGGACTAGATTTGGTCCCCAGACCCTGAGTTTGACACGATTTAGATGAAAGCCATGAAAGCTCATGTGTAACGGGATAAAATAAGAGGTCAGGAAGGACCATATAGGGCCCTATAAAATACATTTTTATTGTTTTGTCCAAATTCTGTTTTGCACATTCATTTTTTAAAATTCAGTTAAAAAATACACATAAACATAAAAATAATAATGGATGTATTTTGGTGTGACTCAGTGTGTGTACTGTGATGTTAGAGGGCTATAGAGAAGTGTGGGTGAATGGAGAATAAAGTTTGGAGTTCCTCGCTGAACACGCCGCCTCCAACTCCCATTGGCTCTACATTATCAAGAGAGTGGCTTGGCTTTATTTGCGCCTTGGCGCCTTTTCCGGACTCACCAGAGTTGCACTAGGAAGAGAGTCGCTTTCAGAGCTACGTCCATCTCTCCCGTGCCCAGTTTGACGACCTGCTGACCCGCATCGGCGCTTGCATCTCCTACCAGGACACCAACTACAGGCGCTCTATTCCAGCAGAAGAGCGTTTGTCCATCCGTCTTTAGTTAGTGTCATGGTTGGGGAACGCTTCTGATTGGTCGATGCACCGCGATATACCCCAAAAGTTCAACAATCCCAACTCCAGCGTCGGCCGCGTTGGAGGCGCCGGACGCACGTCAAAAGCGTCCACCGCATGAAAAGCTTCAAACGCACCTCACAGGAGGCGCGGGACGCGCAGCGGGACCTCCGACACTCTATAGAAGCGCGTCTACCATATATTGTGAATGTACACCTGCCGCTGTTGACGTTTTCGACGCATTTGGTGTGAATGCGCCATAACACTAGCATGAGCCTTGTATTAGAATTAGCCACGCATTTGCATTGATCTACTGTATTTATAGAAATAATCTAGCAATACCATTACCTAGCATTATCATTAGCTTAGCATTAATATTAACCGAGCATTAGAATTAGCTAGCATTAATATTAACTTAGCATTAGAATTAGCTAGCACTAACCTAGCATTAGCATAAGACTATCATCAGTATTAATCTATCAAGAGCCTTAATCTAGCATTAGCACTAACTTTAGCATTAGCACTAACTTTAGCATTAGCACTAACTTTAGCATTAGCACTGAACCTTTTGATAGTGTATTTGTCAAAATCAGACAAACTGTGTTGGATGCCTCCTGCCTCTTCACTAATTACACCACCTGATAGCTACAGGTTACATAATTACAATTTTAAATTACAAGTCTCTGTTTCACTAAAAAAAAGAAATGTAATTTCTTGGAAATAATCACATTCAATTTCTGCAAATCACTTCACTTGCAACCAATCTTCCTAAAACTTGGAAAGTTTTTTTTAAAGTTAGGATTCTAGTACGTATGTAACTGCTTATACACAGTGGATTTAACTGGGTGATAAACACAATGCTTCGTGCAAGTCCAATCCCAATGGTGATGTTCCTATTTTCAGGTGAATGCATAGTGTAACAGCACATGAAATAAATGGCTTTGGTTTACACAGCTGTAGCCCATTTAGTGTGGCTCGCTAGAAACTACTTAAACTTTTACATCACTACTACTATTGATTAAGTTTGTTTGTATTCTGTTGCTTTAATCACAAAAATAATCAATCTCAAACTTTTGTAAAGGAGTTTGTAATATCAAAGCACGCTACACCTTCTTCCATCACAAGAAGGATACAGCAGATGTTTGCACTTTCACGGCCATGCTTTTTGTGTCCTTGTATTGCATATGGTTGCAGTTTTTGGGCCTATTTTGAGAATGGGGTGAACATGTTGAGGGGATTTTGTTGTTTTTGGAAATCCTAAAATTTCTGATTTTAGAAAAAATGTTAATGAGTTTCTTAAATCGAAATCAAACGCAGGAAAACAAGGCCATCCTTGATGTCACAGCTGCTCTATGTGGTGCACTTTCATTACAGATATAGGATAATGATAGGTTTATACTGTTCAAGTTGTCTGCAAGATGGCTGAAAATTACACTGGTACTTCAGCTTGATTTATACACAATGTGCCTACAATGAAAATCTGTATTTTCCTGAACTTGATGTTGCATAAAAAGAATACAAAAGGTTTTTATCACCTAATAATACCCATCCATTTCTGCTAACACTCAATATGGTCAGGGTTATACAGGTAGAGTCGTGCAGGTTATCATCGCTGACTCATAGCACAAGGCAGGGTTACTAATCTACCACAGGGTTGAGTGCAGAGAGCATCAAATACAAAGACATTCAGTCTGCGAAGAAAGCTGAAAGGCAGTGTCTGCTTTATTTAGCAGCCTCACTGAATAATATAGTCATATCAGTCATAATATTCCTTTTACCAACATTATTAATATACAAATAATACCAAGCACCATGCAATTTTTAGTAAACCAAGTTGAATGAGTACTACGGTCTCAAATAATTGTTTAACCTTCAAATAAGAACAATTTGTGTAGGATATTTTATTTTCTAGAGTTTAAAATATTCAAATGTATTATCTACTTAACTTTATTGTAAAGGGAGGGTCTGGATACAGCTTTAACCACACTTTTACACCTCATCTGCAATAAAGAATGTAGTTTAAGGCATACGAGATAAAACTGAATAATTCTCCTTTCTTCTATTGTAATTTCAGGCCCTTTTCTATTGAACATTCTGGTGCTGTAATTGCAAATACATTTCCCACTTATTTACACTTCACTATGTCAGGTCACCCTCTGCACTTGTGCATAAGGATGCATGCAAATGGGGAATACATAATGAGCATTGGGCTGTGAGTTGTGCATTTCCTTTTGTGGCACATGGACACAACTCGTCACGCATAGGTGCAGTATGGCAAACATTAGGTATGTCGAAGCATGCAAACACTGCCAATGGTAGTTTGGCCTGAAAGGTAAAATGTCATATGGATAAGATCAGTGAAGTGTTGGTTGTTTGGTTCCTTTTGACCCATGAAAGTAAATAACATTTTATTCACATTATATCAATTGAAAATCTAGAAATAATCTAGAACCAGGGGTGAACTGGCCATCTGACATACAGAGGGGTCGTCCTCTGATCAAGAGGTTGAGGGTTCGATCCCTCTATACTGGTCTATGTGTCGAAGTGTCTTTGGGCAGACACTGAACCCCAAGTTGCTCCCAGTGGTTGACTAGCACCTTGCATTGCAGCTCTGTCCCATTGGTGTGTGAATCTGAGTGTGAATGAAGCACTTTGTGACCTCTGTCTGTGAAAGGTGGTATAAAATAAACATTACTTACTTACATACCGGGCATCATCCCGGTGGGCCATAGACCCAAACTGTACCGGTTCGGTACTCTACGTTGTATTTATTTATTTATTTTTATAATGAATGTTTTGACATGACCCATCAGAAATTCCCTCCAATGTGAGTCACAAAAATTGATAAGTGGCAAGAAAAGAGTTATAAGTGAAGAAATTGGGCAAAAAGCAATCAAGAGGGCCAAAAAAAATATGTATGTAATGGCAAAGGGTAGCTTTAATGGGCAAAATGTGGCAAAGAATGGTGAACAAGGGCAAAAATATGAAACAAAAAAGGCAAAATGTAGGGAATGAAGGAAACAAGTGGTATTTTTTGGGCAAAAGGTTGTATGAAAAGTCGCAAAAGTTATTAAAGAAAGGACGAAAAATTGGATTAAAGTGTCAAAAACACAATGAAAATGAACAAAAAAAAATAGTAGAAAAAACAAAGGGATATTTATTGGCAAAAGGTGACTCAAATCTTATAAAACTGTCAGAACTTTATGAAAAAGGGCAAAAATGGGACAAACGAAGTTGCAAAATAGCCAAAAAAAAAGGTAAAAAGAGGTTCAAAAGTTTACCCCATTTTACAGTTTTCTGGGTGAAATAATAATTAGATCTGAGACATAAAGAGCCACATGTTTTGCATCACTGACTTAATAACGGCTTTTACATGGTGTCACTGATAATGTAGTGGGTGGTCTGGACAGAAAATGCCAGGGCTGTTTTTTTGTCCCAGTTCACCCCTGTCTAGAAATGGAACATTTTTGTTGATTTTTATGTTCAAGTGAATTTGGTTTTAATGGGAGGACCTTTGGCACAAAGTGTCTGCCAATTTTTCATCAAGATGTTGTGAATGACGTGTGTTTTTGGTAGTTATTGTACTTGTGTGAGTAGGAGTAAACCTTTTTTTTAACTGTCATTTCAGGTTGTGTACAAAAACAATGACGTGCGACTCGAGCTATCCAGGCTGGCCAAACAAGGCGATCCAAAGATGAAGGTCCACGGCACTGTGGCATTCAAGTGTGAGAATGTTGCCACTTTAGATCCCATCACATTTGAAACCCCCGAGTCTTACATCATTCTCAACAAGTGGAATGCCAAGAAGACAGGCTCCATCTCTTTCGACTTCCGCACCACGGAGCCCAATGGGCTTCTTCTTTTTAGTCATGGCAAACCCAAGCAGCAACCAAAGGATTCAAAGAGCCCTCAAACTTTGAAGGTGGACTTCTTTGCCATTGAGATGCTAGACGGTCATTTATATTTGCTGCTAGACATGGGCTCAGGAACTACAAAGACCAAGGCAGTCAACAAGAAAGTCAATGACGGCGAGTGGTACCATGTGGACTTTCAAAGGGATGGACGATCAGGTAGGTTTAATCTAGATCAAATACATGACTGAGTTTCCTTTTTTTCCATATACAGTACTTTGTGGATTTTAAAGCTATGTTTCAGGGTGGTGTCTGTATAAATGTTGGTTTGTCTGTGGATGATAAACTCCTGTGTGCCATGACTCCAGTTCTATTCCCACATACTGTTCAACAGAAACCCAGTGCAGCAGCTCTGCCGTACACCCCCTGGATAAATTATTTAACAGCATCTTAAGTACTACCGTGAGGTCACAGTTAAATCTTCTGCGACAGAAAATATCCATTACTTTCCTGGGGCCGATACTACATCACCACAGTAACCAAAAAATGTTCCTGCTGTGGGAGCTCATTGTGAGCACAAACTTACATATATTTAATGTGCCAAGGTTTGGATTTTTACTAACTCAAAATAGCGGCCATTTTGCTTTGACTCCAAACACACAAAGCCACACAAATAACTTTGCCTCTTCCCCAGTGTGTCCTGTAAGTCCTGGGTTGCACTGATCTGGTCCCTGTTGATTTGCCTATCTAAGCAGCAATTTGTTAGTGTGAACTAAGAGCCAAGCCCTTGCAATGTCATGCTGCAAATTAGATACACCCCTTGACCATGTTTTCCCATGACATATTGAGAGGTGAAAATTAGATTAACTGTTTCATTACCCTTCAAAGGAAGGCTGGGTTGCAGAAAAAAGTTATACCAGATATATTGCACTCAATGCACCCATTTATGGCCTTCATAACATTACTAAAATATTTTTCGATACGTCTTTAAAAATAGACATTTTCAAGTAATTTTATGACCACTAGGGGAAGAAAGTAGGTTATGTTTAGTGTCATAACGAGGGTGCAATAGTGAACCAGACTTCACCACACTAATCTCACAAAATCAGTTAGTGTTCATTAAACTCCGAGCATCCACCCCCGCTACTCACATGATTTAGCACACGTGTGCGCACACACGCACACATTGCTCTCCCTCTCATCAAGTGTACTCTTCCTACCCTGCCCAGGTTTCCATGGAAACAGAAGGTGGTCTCTCCCAGAGCTGAGGCAGTTCCTGCACAAAGCTGTGCTGAGCTGTGCACTAATGACATTTCACCGCAACTTTCACTCATCTCCTCAATTCTAATGCATGAAAACATACACGCTGAGGTGTGAGGGACTCATAGAAGCTTTTTGCAATATCATGATGTGAACTAAAAATAAGTGAATATTAGTAAATAGCAAGACGCTGTCTTTGAAGCAGTGTTTGGTGTTTACACACCCATTAGAACTTTCACTTTAAATTTCAGTTTGATAAACAAGGATCAATGATATAACTTTATTCATTAAAGATTAGACCAAATCGTACTCACAAAGTTATTTGTAGTGTATATTAATCTGTGTGGTTTAACCTAAAGTTGCTAACTCTGATATTTTTTTCAAAAGATAAAATCATATTGTAGGCCCCATAGATTAATGAATCAAACAAAATTTACTCCAAAAAAAGGAAAATTGTTGAATTTGCTGCAAGAAAGTTTATTTTCATTGAACATTGCATTGTGGGATGTGGAGTCCCATAAACAGATGCATAGAAGTGTTTTCTTCATTTTTTGTGATTTTCTTGAGTTTTTGGACTGACATGGAAGACAGTGATTTACTTGACTTTTTTGGAATATTTCATTTCCAGTTTTATCCATAATCTCAGAATGAAGTAAAATCACTTCTTTGCACCAGTCTCTGTGACTCCACATCCCACAATGCAATACACGAAAATGTCAACAAATGGAGCGGCAATTTCAACCTTTTATGTCTTTTTTTTTTTCTGGGTAAATTATTTTCATTTTATTGATCATTGAAGCCTATACAATGGATTTATCTGATTAAAGATTAAACTAAAGCTGAAGGTATTGTAATACAAACTCCATTTCTCCAGCACACATTGAAACTCAATGAGGCGTTAAACTGTGTTTTTCGTGCAAATAGATTGAAAACTCTGCAATAGCTTTTTAAGTGTAGTTTTATATATCTATTTTCTTATTAATTATTGACACACTGAAATGTAAAAAAAAAAAAAAACTGAAGTGGAAGCATAGATCAAAAGTATTACTTTGGACAAATTGTTACGTAAAGGTCCAGTCCCCGATACATTTGTTACACATTTTAATATTTGATGGAATTAAAGTAAAACTCCAGAAACAAGTTCACTAGTCCCCGGAGAGCGTTAGACACGAAATATATGGCCGTCCCTGCCTTTCATGTGAGTGTCAAATGTTTTATTAATAAACCCCACCAAGGACATCACTTTTAACAAAGAGTGCATCACAACTACCAGACGTAATTATCTGCAGCTGGGTCCTCCATGCACCACACTTTTTGCAGCTGCGGCAATTTTCTATAATGATTGCTGTAGTATTTTGTTGCGTTAGGTCTTCCTACCGGAAGCGAGTCGTGCAAATGGCCTCTTGCTCTCAGACAACACCACCTAACCCCAGTGCATTAGAGACGCTAAGAGACACTCGGCTTTTAAGCGAGGGCTTCTGTGCTGGAAGTGCTGTGGGTCACTCCTCAAAAACATTCCACTGACATCACTCTGCACATGCACACAAGGACCCACACACACACACACACACACATCCCAACCTTGCAGTGTACTAACAAGCATCTTTCTCTTTAGAGAATCCAATCACATAAAGAGGTTTGGCAGTGTGGCCATAACTGGATTGAAGTAATCCCCTTTTTAACATGTTTTTCTGGGGATGTGTAAGTGGGGTCAGGGGACATCATGCCAAGTTGAAACTGGTTGCTGATGCAGAAAGTATGAGAGAGATCTGTCACTTGGACCCGATACTGTTTTTCCGGAGCGTTTCCATTGAGCACCGACCTGACAAGCGGAAGTGCCGGACTCCACGGATTACAGTTTTTTGCTACCATCCTCTCAAAATCGCCAACAAAAATCAATGGCGGCCAAATGCTTCCTCTCTGTGCATGAGTTGATGACTATACTCTGTGATGATTCTCAGACCCAATCAGTGTCTGATTTGTGCCTACGTCACATTTTCAGACCAGGGATGCTGTTTTTGGAATCTCAACAAAGGAGGTACTAAAAAAAGCGGTACCAGGGAGGAGGTACTTTTTCCCAGTGGGAACGGACGAAAAGAGAGTAGTGCTGAGCCGAGTAGAGCCAATACCAACAGTGGAAATGCGCCATTAGTTTGGACAACAGGCATTCCAAGAGTGCTGACATAGAGTAACAAAAGCACCGGGACTTCTCATGGATCATATCACTCCATTGTACAGCTGATCTAAATACCGTTAATTACCATTACATCTTGGGCTACACGCCGCAGTACACTGTCACTACGTTCACACTGCAGGTGTTGATGCACAATTTTGATTTTTTTCAAAAAATCTGCTATTTTTGTGCGATTGTTCACATTACATATTAAGTGCGTCTTCAATCAGTTTGGAGTATGAACGAAATGTGACCCTGAAGTGACCCGCATGTGCAGTAGAGGTCCTAAGGTGACCCATGAGGCATATACAGTGTTTACTGAAGTAAATATGGAGGCGTCCAGTGTAGGACTGTGTGTCGCGCTGATACATTTTCTTTCCAACCAAAGTCAGCACTTGTGATGTGATGACGTAAGAGTCAGATAGAAAGCACCTTGGCTGTCCAGACAGCAGTCTCATTGCAAAAAATCTGATTTAGGGCCACATATAAAAGGGTTGAATTTGAAAAAAATCACAATTGTGCTGTTAAGACTGTCTTCAACAGGTTGGATATGAGCAAAAAGATCAGATTTGGGTCACATTGATAATTCAGGACAACAGCCCTCCCTCTTGTGTGATATTGCTTAATTATTCAGTTATTTCCTTTGCTTTCATTATGATAACTCCACTTTACTCTGAATTCGATTCTTGAATTCGATTCTTGAATTCTATTCTTGCATCCAACGCTGCCTTTTTCAGCCATACTCCCTTGTCTGCTCTGGTATCAGTCATCACACAACACCCCTCAGCTTGTATCCACACATCTTTATCTCAATGTTCTCATCTTGTTCCATTTCTCCTCTTTTGTACCAGGTAGCATATATTCAGAGACACATCCCCTTTCCCCCTTTTGGCAACCCTGCATTGTGCAGCGTGTGTGTTATATTCCACACGCTGCTAGCACGGTGATGGCACACGTCCCCAGTGGATTGTGAATGAGCTTTTTTTTTTAACATAGCTTGATTCTGTTTGCACGCTACCCTACAGGACTTTGACAAGTGAGAAAAACATGCTGAGCAGCAGATGCCTGAGAAATGCTGACATCCTTCTCCTATATCCAACTTGCATCGGTCTCGACAGACGTGCTTACTGTACACTTATAACCCCATTTCTTGTTTACAATTTCAAATAACATTTTAGCATGGATGCACTCAGATTTAGGTTGGACACTCGCCTGATATTTACACAATACTTGCAGAGTATTTACACAACAAATCATAATTGCCCATATTTACTCTGATCTTTGGCTTTGTAAGTTCATAGAAGTTGACTGTTTACTCAAAAATTTGTGAAATTGAAGAGCAGCAACATAAAATAACCTCCAGTAACTTCATTAAGTGCATTTCTACAATTCAATCTGATCTAATACAATTTTTCTGGCTTTACTCATATAGTAAGAATACAACTAGATTCATAACTTTCAGTGAGGGATCCTTATTGTTTATTTTCAAGGATGCAGCAAGTGGAAGTTACTGTATTTGGAACTACATTGAGAGGAAGTTATGATAAATGCATAGTAACTTCAAATTGTGGTTGGATCCTTGCTTTTTTGCAAAGATTGCAACAAGCTGGTGTGTTGTATCTACTAGGTATCTGGATTTGAGCACACACGTGTGAACAGCGTTGTATTCACAAACAAGAGCACTCAGAAAGCACAAACCTCCATCAAACATCCTCTTTGCCAGTTCTTGGAGGTTGTATGGATCAGTGATCCTGATCATAGTACAATGATCAGTGCTCTTTAAAGACTTAAAATACATTTCTATCCCCATTCATAACGATACAGTAATTTACAAGCACATAGGCGGAGTTTGAGGTTCTTCTTCATCTCAGTATTTGCGCCAACTACAATGTTTGTAACTAACATCCAATCCAATCCTACTTTATTTGTTAAGCACTTTAAAACAACCACAGATGACTAAAGTGCTGTTCAGAGGAAAATAAAACACATAACAGCTCACATAACATGTAACATTTTTGTTGCAGTACCATACATGAACTGCTGGGTGCAGTGTCACTTCACCATTTACATTGTGAAGAAGAATTGCATAACAGAAAGAAGAACCAACCTAAAGTCTCAAAAGTTTGGGACCATTTCACTGAAAACTTGTATTACACAACTGAGGTATAGATATACAGTATATTTTGTATAGTCACTCATTGTATTTAATGGCACTTAAAATATTTATATATTATGTACATTATGTTAAGAATTGTATTTTTTCGAATAAATTTGGGAAAACTCATGAAAAACTCCACGTATGAGGCACCCAAGCCATATATTTCGTTTTCAAAAATTGCGATGAAATGCACAATCACGAATCTGATCCGGATGAAACAACATATTCATGAGATTCAAGAGATTCAAAGTGTTTATTATCATGTGCACAGTAAAGAAACATGTTTCTCTGCACAATGAAATTTCTACTTTGCTGACCACAGTGGATGCCACAAAAAAAACAAAAAAAAACAAATTTGAAACAAAGAACAAAAAATCCAAACAAATAGAGAAAAGTATAGTAACAATAATTATAATAATTTAAAAAGTGATAGACAGAAAAGTCTAATATAAAGTGCATTGTGCGTAGTGAATTATAGTGAGTTCCTATGAGTCAAATTTCATAAAGATCAGTCAATTACAAACCAAGATATTAATTTAAAAAAATTTGCCAGTAGTTTTGTTAATTTTTTTAAATCCAGAATCAGTATATTGATCTGTACTCCCTCCAAAATGTAATGGAATCTTCCATGAAAATCAGTACTTTTGACTAATCTTGCTCACAGAATAACAGATAAATAAACACCAGTGGAATTATTACCTCTTTGGCAGAGTTATATAAATAAATAAATAAAATATAAATAAATTGCTTTGCATATGTGTACATGGCCACCGTATTGAAATAGACTGTTCTTTCACAGTTCTTACTGACCGTAACTGCTCACTCTTTAGCCCTGCTCTACACTGGGAAAAGTTTCCTTACTAATGAGTTTGATGTAGTGAGCTCGTTAGCTATAACCTAAAGGGAGCTGTTCTGGCTGCATAACGGGTGGCCAATGCCAAGTGTGCAAAGCTTGGAATTCTCAACAGCTGTGGCTGCAAAGAGCAAGGGCAGAGCATGGCAGCAGAGAAGTGCTGGGAACAGCTGCCTGGGGCCAGGACCCCAAGAAAAGAGCTGGGACACATTAGTGGGAGCAGGTTAATCATTGTGAACTGGGTCTTTTGCTTTTTAAACACCCCTGCAAGACCACAGTTCACCTTGGCTCCAAAAAGAGTATATACTGTATACTGTACTACTTCGATTATACCAAAATTAAAATATAATTTGAACTCTTTTTCTTCAGCCTAATCAAGAAAAAAGATTAGGATCAAGGAATAAGAGCACGGAAACAGTTTTGAAAGAAGAAAAAGATCATTATTTTACGTATGATTAATTGTGATATGGACATGAATGCAGGCTAATGGTAGCTATAATAAATTTTGAAACGCCCCATTTAAAGTCTAATGTGTCTCTAAAATGTGGCAGGCAGCGTTGCTGAAATATCATCTCTCAACATAAAAAGTCACTTACAAGCCCGTCTTGTCTCACACATACACACAGTTAAGACTTCAGCTTGAGGCAGTCAGCTAATAGTTTCTTTATTTGCAGCTGCCATTCTTCATGCAATTAAATTTTAGTTTCATTTTTGAGCATCTTTTAGCCACATTTTACCCTCTCTCTCTCTCTCTGGCTCACTCTCTCCAGTAATTGGTTTGCATAGATCAACGCAGTAAAGCATACAGATGACTGGGAGTGGATGTGGGCAGTGGAATCTACTGCCATTAATTACAGTCCACTACTTCTACTGCACTGAGAATAACAGAATCCTATACAAATTAATCACCCCTCCCAGCCCCCACAGTAAGGCCTTCATTTTCCACAATTCTACAGTCCAGTCATGTCCACTGTTGTTTACCGGACAGACCGAGAATTAAACCTGAATGAGAGTGATAAATCATGCTGGGGAAACACACTTTCTCTCAATGCAGCTTTATGGGTTTTAGTGACCAACAGAAGGGGAGAAAAAAAACAGCTTGAAGTGCGTTATTTTGTTTTGTTTTTTCGTAGTTATTTGAATAAAATGATGGTGCTGGCAAATATCTTTCTATCCAAGTTGTATGTGCTGTGAATTCTAAGGGATTGTGTATTAGGCTAGGCAACCAGTCTGCTATCTTGTGTGATATTGCACATTTATTTCACTTTTATTATTGCAACATACTTTTTTCCAGGTACCATCTCCATCAACACCCTCCGGACCGCCTACACCGCCCCTGGAGAAAGCGAAATCCTAGACTTGGATGACAATCTCTACCTTGGTGGTTTGCCAGAGAACAAAATGGGGCTTGTGTTCCCCACTGAAGTTTGGACAGCGTTGCTCAACTATGGCTATGTGGGCTGCATTCGAGATTTATTTATCGACGGGCAAAGTAAGGATGTTCGGCGCTTGGCTGAAGTCCAGAAGGCTGCCGGGGTTAAACCCTCGTGCTCGAAAGAACCTCCCAAACAATGTTTGAGCAACCCCTGCCAAAACAATGGGATCTGCAGAGAAGGCTGGAATCGCTACGTGTGCGACTGCTCTGGGACGGGATACCTGGGACGCTCCTGTGAAAGAGGTAAAGCTATTTCCTTCTCAATTTAACTCATTTGGATGCTCACACTTTCTATCTGTCATTATAGTTCTTTCAAAAGTTTGATGAACTGACAAAGTGGTGTACTTTTTTCTAAGTTAAGTATTACATTAAGAAAAGTGTGCATATAACTGACATCAGAAACATCAAGAAAAAAAAAAAAAGAGTTTTTTAATTGTATCTGCTGTGGATAAAGCATTCTCAGTGTCTAAAAGGGGTGTCTTTTCAAGTGGAAGAGCTTCACTACCCTTCAAACCTTCTTGTGGCCTTTTTTATTTGAGCTGACAGTTGAACATCAGTGACTCTAAAACAGCAGACTGAAAGTATACAGGGTGAGAAATAAAGTAGCTCTTTAGATTCAGTCAACCACAGAGAGACAAACAGAATGAGTCAGGAAGCTGGCAGATGCTGAGACTGTGTTCAGTATAAATGATCCAACATGTTCCACACTGTCCTGCTGTCTACAACTATTTCCCTTATTAAACCATTCACCATTCACCAATGACCACAATCTGCTTCATCAGAAATGTGCCAGTTAAGACAGTCTCAATGAATACAATTAGAAGTGCTTTGTCAAGAAGGTTAGACTAGCTTGAAGCGTAACTAAACCCCGAAACAACTTTTTTTCTGCTGAAAACAAATAAGTTTGTGAGCGTTATGTAGTGTTGTTGATTGATTCAAACTTCAAGTAAAGTAGAACCTATAAGGCTGACATTACGCTGTCATTATCTGTCATTAGCATGAATACGTTGTGGTTTGCTAAATGATGACACATTTTGGTAAATGATGATGCTTTTGAAGCTATGTTGGCATTTTTTGGGTTAGGTGGAGGGATCTAGATGGGGTGAGTTAGAGTTAGGGTCTGAGTAACAAAAAGTTAGGGTGAAAACTGATATCCGGAGTTTCTGTGAAACGTCTGGAAACAGCTTCACTTCCTCCCACCGCCTCTGCCAATCTATCAGAAGCCACGCCTCTACTTTTCTGTACGCGCATCGAGGAACATAACAAGGTCGCATCGGGTCGCATTGATATAAGTCTATGGGTCAGGTAAGAGCCAAAATCATGTTTACCTGTTTGCTGTTGTGACGCGCGGCCTTGTTTCCGAGCACAGTTCCGCATTCACTTTGAGTGACAGACTACGCTACAGGGCGTCGAAGCCTATTGGCTGGGCTATCACAGCGCTTGTTTCCATTTGTAACAAACAACACTTAAAGACAGCCTTCATGACACCTCATTCCTACTAATGACAGATGTCATGTCATAATAATGACAGCGTAATGTCAGCCTTATGTATAAAACTTCAAGTAAAGTGTAACCATTGATTTGTGTCCAACTCTTGGCATTTTTGTCAAATCATTTCAATTTGGCAAATGTATGAGTGACTGCCCTCTATGGGTTGAAACCCAGCTGTTACAATTGAATTTTGCTATTGGCTGAGAATAGTGGATTGTGACGTTTTGGTGTCTTCTTAGGTCACTAACCAAGATTGTTGGCCCTGCTCCCTCTGATAAAAACTAGCACCTGTGGACTCTGCAATCTGTAGAGAGTATGTGGGATTGAGACAATTCTGAATAGAGAGGTATAGTGAGGATTGAGTAGCTAGTTGACATAGCATAGTTTGGGCGTGTCTTAACTGCTCCAAGAGCTCCACCCTAATCAAGGTTTTTTTCATTTTCCATCCTAGATGCACATGGATTTACTCTTTAAATTTACCCCTTATTTTTTGTTGCTGAATTCACACTACACTGCAACCTGATTCTTTCAATCAAGCTATTGCTAAGTTGGTGCACGCTCATTTCACGGGCCTGAACTTTTCAGATCCTTTCAACGCATGCATGAAACACGTCTCCATCCAGTCGGCCTATTTTACGGCAGTTCATGTACTTTTTAAAAGTTTGAAACCTTGCTATTTAAAAACAGTTAGTTTGTGCATTCTAAACCTGCTGTCAAGATTTCCCAAAATATTGGAAATGTATATTTGGGGTGACTTCTGATTTATTTATATTTTATTTGCTTTTTGTTTGTCAATGTTGTGTATTGTGTTTTGATCCGTTTTTGTATATAACGTCTTGCGGTGTTTTTTTTTTTTTCCTTTTTGCTTCTTTTTAAAATTAAAAACACCACAAAAACCGTCACATATTTACATGTGTACTATAAAAATATTTAACAAACGTTGTATGGTCGATTTACATTAAAACATCACATCCCAGGTGTTCTGTCGTAAAGATTCAATTCAATTTCAATTCAACTTTATTTATATAGCGCAAATTACAACAAAAGTCAAGATTGCGAGTAAAGGAAGTGGCGTAGTCTACGTGCATTTGTTGAAAGAATGTGAAAGAATCAGGCCGGTGAAAGAATTGGGCACTGACAACTGTGTAGCATTACCATTTAGGCATTTTCTCCTACTGTTTGGCTTTTTTTTACAACTTCATTGTGTGTGTTTCTCTGTGTGTGCATACTTCTGTGCATGGGTTTGTTTGCCTGTGTGTAATTGTAATATTTATATAGCAATCTTATTCATGTCAGACACTGACAGGATGGTTAATCTAAAAATAGCAACAGATTTCAATGCGATGACGCTCGATTTGCAGAAGCCGAAACAAGCAGGAGATAAATCCAGTCATGGATGAGTGATTTAATGATGTCTATGTTGTTTTCATGAATTAGTAATAGTGAAACACATCAACCAAAGAAGATATTCAATGTATGTCAAACCAATATATGCTGTGAAATTGTGACATGAATATTATATTCACTGTAAACAAAATTAAACACAAACACACACACACACTTGTAAACAAATGCTTTTTTTCATCCCCCCTTTTTTTTTGTTGCAAAGAAATGTTACATCTTGAAATCATAGCCGAGCTACAGCAGCTAATGAACAACAACTAACAACTAAATGAACAGTTAGCATATGCATATTGCAAAAGTCAAAAACATCCCATGCATGTGACACTGTTATCATACCGCTATACATCTGTTTAGAGACAACAGTAGGAAAAGGTCCTGTCATTTAAATAAAAAAATATAATAAAAAAAAACCTCCACTTGGACAGACTTGCATCCCACGCAGTAAACATATGCTATCATTAAATGAGCTCGGGAGGATTGTGGTGTTACACGTTGCAGTTTTGAGCATTTCTTGTCGACTGACTTCACCATCATTCCAATATTTTACCACCTACATGTCCGAACTCTCCATTAGAAGTCATTTTAAATAATTACACACTATAAAAAAAGTACATTTGGAAACTTACAGGTATGCCCTGCAGTTTATTTATTTGCTTCATTTGTTTGCCTGGAATGCCAACTTAAGATGTCACTTTTGTGTTTAATGTTTTTTTTTTCCTTAAACAATAACAGAATTAAATGAACATTTTATGGAAATGGGGACATGACTAATGGCCAAGACAGGATTTGTAGTGCAAATTAAGAGCGCATAAAAATGCTGATCACACAAGGTATTTTCTCTACAGCAATTTAAATTTCCTGACCAAATACAGTATGTGCCTTACGCTGAGTGTGAATGGATATCCAAAACAGTCAGTCAGCTCCCAGTTGAAAGGGCAAAGCAGTCAGTGCCTCACCTACTCTGTACTTTTCCACACATAGTCAACATTAGCCTATGTTAACATTCAGCAATTCCCTTCTGAAAACACTGCTTGGTAATTTGCAGGACAAAAAATATTTGGCTGAGTTGGTGAAAATTTAACTGGTTGTTTGATTCACAAAGAAAAAATATAGGTTTAAAAGTTGTTTTTTTTTTTCATTTTGTGATCATGAATGCAGTGCCTTTCATCGTAAAATACAGCCTTCCAGTTACAGAGGTGAAAATAGTACTCATATCAGTCATTTTACTTGCACTTAAGTACGTTTGAAAAGACATAACGTAATTTGTTAGATTTCTACACCCAACCGTTACTGAGTAAATTATTTTAAAAAATTGGTACTTTAAAGGCTTAAACCTCAGCACTGTACTGATTTCAGGTCAGCAGTTTATGAAGGCACATTATACATAATCCATATGTTCTTAGTCGTGCCATTTTTGATCCACGCCCAGCCACTTTCTTGGGTTCAGGTTGGGGTTTCTACCCACGACACATCTGGCATTGCACTATTTGAGTTAAAATATTTAGCTATACTTAGAGCCTGATGATTTTTTTTTATTATTATTTTGAATTGAACTCATTAGTGTTAGTTTATTTAAAAAATACCTATACATAAATTAGGTTCCAATTGTGCAAGATTTGATGTATACTGTATGTAAAGAAACTGTGGCAAGATGTATTACCAAAAATAAACATGGGGAGTGACAGTAACTGGTAACTTTTACTTTAAGTTCTATTTAATTGAGCTACTTTTTACTTGTACTTGAGTGTTTTGTATAGGACTTACTTGTATTTGAATACAATTTCAATCAAGTAACAATAATACTTCTACTTGAAAATGATATATATGTACTCTTTACACCTCTTTGTCCAGTTGTTAACTGACCAACGGAGATTATTACAAGAAAAGATCCAATACTCCATCATATCCACTATCCATAAAATACTGGACTTGCTTCAAACTTCAACTTAGTCACTAATTGTCCTAATTTACATTTGCAAATGTCTCTTTTTTAAAGCTTTTAACCTAAAAAACATGTCAACTTTACGCATATTTATTTATTTTTTAAATCATATTTTACCAATTTGAATGTGTATACTGTATCATGTGTTTTTTAATGTATTTGTTTGTGTAATGAAAATATGCATCTTTTTACGTAATGTTTCTGTATATTTTTAACTGTCGAGAAAGTTTTTTTTTTTTTTTTTTTTTTTGACCCCAGGAAGATTAACAACCACCAAACAAATAAACAGTAGTGATAAAAACAAAATAAAATAAGATAACTCTTGGGGTTACTCTTTATGTTGCATTTGTTGCAATGCTACTCTGATTTTTCATGAGCACTTGAAAAGTAACTAATGAGTAGACAGGATTTAGGCAATAAAGCGGAGTTTAGTTTAGGTGATAATTACTTTGCCGAAGAGTGTTTTTGGATTCACAAATCTTAAAACAGCTGCAGAAAATATCCAGTCCTCCTGAAGAGCTTCACTGTAAAAAAAAAAAAAAAAAAAAAAAGTCATTACAAAAAACTTCCATCCCCATTAAACACCACTTCCTCCGAACACTTCCTCTGAACACTTCAGGATCTTTGAACGTCTACCATCTTGTGTGCTGATGGTCTCCGGTCTAGTGTAGTATGAGCCTGGCATTAGTGAACGTGTAAGTGGAAGTGGTGATAAGGAGAATGGGTCCTGGCGTGTGGCCAGCTGTTTTGATGCCTCCAGATTGCCTCTGCACTGAAAGGATTCAGCAGGCACCAGCAGGCCTTAGAGCTGTCAAAAGAATCACCCCCGCTCTCACTTATCTATGCATGGTGTACCACCCGGTGGCAAAATACAGCTATTGCGTATTGCATGAGGAGGAGGAAGATGGCACTGGGTGAATGGAGGAAGAGGCGGACCTTTGCAGAAACAACAGTTGCAGCCATTTGTCCTACTTTGAGACATTTTCATTAAGCAGACAAAGCACTTTTTTTTTCTCTTTCTACCCCGAACGTCTCCCTCATCATTGTTCCTCCTGTCGTTAATTAGCCTAAAGATTAGTCGTGCGGTGCATGGCTGAAGCTTGCCTCCCAGATGGCTCAGTAGGTGTGATGCAGGACACACTCATGTTCCCTAATGAAATGTGACATCTTAGAGGGTGACCAAGGTGGTAGAGGGAGTTGCCTTTTAAGCAAGAGGTTAGGGGTTCAATCCCAGTTTATACCGGTCGAAGTGTCCTTGGGCGAGACGCTGAACCCTAAATTGCTCCCAGTGGTTGACCAGTCCCATTGGTGTGTGGATGGGTGAATGAGTTGATATTGTAAAGGACTATTAGACTACTACAGTGTAGGGATAAAGCGTTATATAAATCAAGTCCATTTACCATTTATTCCACCACCGACAGCTTCAAGCCGTAAATGCCATGCAGGTAATAATTTTATTACACATATATCAAATAATGACTTTTGATATTATTTCACTTTCAACAAATCTCTAATGTAATTAGTTGCTTGCTGACACTTGAGCATGTGTGAATGAGGACATTTCACCAAAGCGTAACTTGGTCAGCAATGAAATTCATTGATTTGCAGTTGATTTTAAAGGTGTGGGCTTCCCGCGTTAGGGCCGCAAATTACTGCAGGGCTGTTGGAAGTGGAAATTTGCACAAAAGTGTGTTAGTAAGTATATAAACTTTATTTAAAGAGCACTTTTTACAGACATAAGTCACAAAGTTTACATCATCTATAAGCCTGTCTAAACCTGTATGTCTTTAAAAGCTTTTTAAAAGACTCTACAAGATTATTCTGACTCCCATAATTAAGACTTCTGTCATTATTGTTTTTTAAGTCAACTTGGGTTTGCTAATCAATTTTTATGTATGCTAAAAACTCATTAAAACTTATAATTTATGGTGTGTTTTTGTGTGTTTTTTGTAGTTTGTACCATTTAAAGGTGACCTTCTGGGGCCAAACAGATTTTGGTTATAGATAAAAAAAAAAAAAAAAAAACAATATTTTGAATGAGATTATTTTAATTATATTTAATTTATTTCTAAAATACATTTTATTATTTTGAAGTGAAACGTGGCAGTTCCAACTGGAATAGCTGATCTCAAATTGACTATAAAGGCGCTCCTTAGAAAACTATTATGTTCTATAGTTTGTTGGCATGGAGAACAAAATTCAGTTTTTGTTTTTTTTTTTTGTTTTTTAAACGCAGATTTTACAATCATTTTCATCATTTTCATTCTGAATCAAAGCTAAGAGGTGCAGACTGTTGTTGCATAATGGTGAAATGCCCTTAAAGAGGAGTGTGGCAGTGTTGATGCATTAAAACATGTTTTAGCCATGCCCTCTGACAGCCCCACTGCGTTAGTCACCATTCATCACACTCCAGCTTCACTCTAAAATAGAGGGAACTGGTCATCCAGTGGCTTTGAGCATTGCACACAGATGCATAGAGAACTGGAAATTATATATTTTTTTAAAAAGAATGAAAAACTGAATAAGAATTTGAGTTCATTTTCTGGGAATATAATGACGTGTAGCTGAATAAATTATTTTATCAACTCAGAGAGGAGAAAAATTCAGTTAACTTTCCTTTTAAAACAGTATTATAATTATTGTGCGGTGTGAATTCTTGACAGATTTGCCGAAGTTTCATTTCCGAACCACGATGAAGTGATGGCTTTTCTAACTCCTCTTTATTTTGTAGCTCAAAAGAATTTCCCATTGTGTCACAGAGGAGCAGTTGTAGTGTTCACTCATGGTGCACCTCCCTCTTTCTGCACATAGAGAAAAATAGTTTCCCTCTCCCTGGAAACCCTCTCAGCTGGCAGGTTGTTTTCACTATTTTAATAGCCAGTGAGTCTATTTCTTAGATTGTGTATACTATAAGCTTGTCAAGCCCTGCTGCAGTGAAGAAGGTCTGAGCTGTATTGAATTATTTATGATATCTCTGAGCCATTTCTTCCTGTTTATTATGAATGTTGAACATGAATTTTCTAAAAAGCCTCCAGCAGTTGTACTCTCTTGCATTTAAAAAAAAAAAAAAAAAAAAAAAAATATATATATATATATATAAACATGTATCAGGCGTCCAGTGTCTGTCTGCTATGTGACATCATAATCCTCTGAAAGCTGACAGTTGACAGTTCTCTTTTCCAGCCTGTCGTCCTTCAGGGAGTATGGAAAAACAACCGTCTACAATAGCCAGACTCCCATTCCCTGTTACTGGCAACCAGGGTTGGGTTCAATTACATTTATCAATTACAATTACATCTTCAATTATTGATATTTAATTTAAACTCAATTAGGATTATGCTGAATGGCATTTTTTCCAAATGCAATTCAAATTACAATTATTATTTTTGCCCTGAAAGTCAATTACAATTATGTTTTCAATTACTGAAGTTCATACATAATTAATCACAATTACTGATCCTTTAATAAATAACACATTCTCTTGTGTTCGCTTTCTGTTAGCATCTCAGTTTTGACGCACGTCTTAAATCACCTATAAAATACACTAATAATGCTGTTTATTATCTAATTTGTTTCTCATCTTTTGGTTATCTTGTTAGACTTCCTAATCAATGATAATATTGGTATTAATATTTTTGGTGTGGGCATCTGAGCCTTTTTTCTGTCAGTATACTCTTAGATTAATACATATTTTTGTAAATGGTAAAATGATCCTCGAGAGAACTGACAAGTAGTGGGAAAAGTTGATATGAAACAGATTTTAATAATTGTTCATTACATGTGTAAGCTATAGAACTGTAACGTAATTCAACAGGTAATTACGTTTTTTTATATATATATATATATAATTGTCATACTTATTATATTTACAAAGTCAATTATCTGAACTCAATTACAAATTCAAAAGTAACATATCTTTCAGTTATGATTACAATCATAATTACGATATAGTGATATACCTTGTTAGCTATGGTTTGGACTCTATACGCCCGGCCCCACCTCTCATCTCCTCTCTGACAGCCTCTTGCTGGGTTGGCACTAACCACAGCTCTAGTTACAGTTTTTCCAATTTCTATTGGTATCAAGATGGAAATGCCATTAAAAATGTCCCGCGCTCCCGGGATTAGATTCTTGACAGGAGTTCACTTTGCATTAGGTAATGATTCCCTCGCTTGTCATTCTCCATATTTCCACATCTTTCTTCTAAAACCTCTCACATTTGGGACATTTCCGAAGACGTCTCGGTAGATGTGGCGCCTCGGATGAATATGCAAATCTGAATCCAGTTGTGATTTATTGATGTCTTTCAAATTCAATCTTGAAGATCAGGAAATGAGCTGCGTGAGTGCCGTGATACGTCTTTTAGTTATTGGCCTTGCTGAGGTTTCATCATACTTGCATTTCATTTGCTTGTATTGGTGATTGGAAACCAGAGTACATCATCGGTGTATCATGATTATATACCAGTACAAGTACTGACACACTCTATAGGAAGGAGCGATACCAGACAATTAGTTTAATCACAGTGGGTACTAGAGCTGGGCAATATATCGAGATTTAAGATATATCGAGTTTTCTATTTTGACGATATAGAAAAAAAACTTGTCATTCATACATACACACCATACAATAATGAAAAGTATTTTGCCTATATAGATATATTTCACTTTATAGCTAATTGTGAATAAAAGTACTCATTGTAGGAGTCGCTGCATTTGCTACTTCTCAGAACAACATGAAAAACACAGATGGATTGCAAAGTGCATCTTAACCCAGAGCCTCCTCTAAAAAAAAGCCACACTACAGAACTCACTCGCACATGCTGTCCATTATAGGAGATAAAGCCAAAAGTGGCACATAGTGTGCAGCTGTTTGTTAATAAATGTGTCCGTGTGGCATTTTGCATCGACCAATTTAACCCAAATTGTCTTTTTGGTCAGAATTGATTTGAATTTAAAATATTGAGATTCATAACGTCTATCGCAATTTGGAGAAAAAATATTGAGATATGAGTTTTGGTCTATGTCGCCCAGCCCTAGTGGGTACATGCTTTTTTAACACTGTGGGAGCTGGAATGCTATTCACAGCAGCTCTTAGTGGTATCACTGTGTCCAGCCCTAATGTTCTTTACTATCAAACAGCCTGTGTGTGTCTTTAGTGTGCAGATTGAAGCCGAGTTATAGACAGAATATGTCAGATACTTACCACAATCAATGCCATCTCTGATTGGCTCTGGGTTTTTACTCTAATTACTGTGACAAACATTATTCAGGGAGCTTGAACAGCAGCTCAATCGTTTTGGTTTTTTTTTTCCCTGGCGTGCGCTGAACAGTTTGGAGACGCAGCTCTTTGCTTCTGCTGGCTGGCAGGAAGCAGCGGAGAGTTGAGCTGTGAGAAGTCGTTTGTCACACACCTTTGTCATGTGCAGCACACGCCAGCAGAGCGTGGAGAAATTAGATTTGGGTGAAGAATGTGACGATGTCGTCCCCAGGGATGGATGTGACATTGGCTCTGTGTGAGAAAGGAAATGGTGATGAGGTGCTGTGTTTGTACATTGGTACCCTATCACCCCCCCATCAGCCATTCAACACACCTTAAATCTGTCTAAGCACTACAGCCCCAGTAATGGCTTTGTTATTGGGTTATGATTTCATCACACTAGTGGTAATGTACTTACAGCCTTTTGCTGTCGTTAAACGCTTCCTCCAGCATTTCAAAGCACTAAGCTTTGAGTTAATGCAGTCAAACTAAGCAGATGTTCAATATTCAAGGTCCACGGATTTTTCTAATCAATGATCATTTTAAGTTTAGCCATTTCCTGACAATATATTAGTTAAATTGTACTGATAAATTGGTGGAAGGTTGACACAAAGTCATTTTTTATATAAGTTTAGTACATGTGGCATATAGAAAACTAGATGATTTGCATTTTTTTTTAAATATAAAGCAAGTGAGGATGCAGGTGAGACTGTTAGGACAGCTTTAATTCTGAAAGGGTTTTCTATTTGGGGACGTGGTCAGCTTTTGTTTTAAATGGGCTCTCTTATACCTAAATATAACTCCTCAGAGTCAGTATTACCCCTTACAATCACAATGATGTCAGTGTTCTAATAGGTTTAAATGGAAAAATGTCAACTCAATTTTGCCAATAATCATTCAAACTTATGACAACGCCAGATGATAGCAGGAGTGTCCTTAGTATTCTGTACTGTGGGATATCCTGGTTGGTAAAATCGCACTAGATTATAGAATGCATGGCATAGAAAATTATTTATTGTCATTTACTATAACACTGTTCATGAAGGTGTGGAGAAATACATGTACATTTCTGGCAAGAACAATATTACAAAAGCTGGCTGTGGACTTATTGTTACATGTAACACTACTAAGTGTGGAGTGAAAAAATAATGCCATATAATGCGCTTTGAGTGACCAAAATAAGGCGTTATATAAATCCAATTTATTATTATTATTATTATTATTATTATTATTATTATTATTATTATTATTATTATTATTATTATTATTATTATTATTATTATGTAAATAAATTTACATTAGAAGGGAAAAATTAACTTCTGCACGAAACCTTTTTTACTTGGAAAACCTAAAGTTTCCATTTTCAGTCCTGTCCAACATTTATTTGCAGTTGTGTGCACCAGATTGTACAGCGCTGGTAAGATAAGGCAAACTGCAACATCGTTTCACACAAAAAAAATATAAACAATAAAATTATTCAAATTATTTGAAGGGAAAATACTATTTTATGAGGAAAAATACAAGCCTATATTTTTTAACCTGTTCTGCCCGTCCAACAATTGTAAATACAAAATATTGCAGTAGTATTGTCTATCCCTGAGGTGTTGCCTCCAATGATCTACAATATGTATTAGAATGGGGGAGAAAACCCATGTGCTTCTTTGAGAGAATGCAAATTGAGCTTGTTCTGGGTAAAACCCTGGTGTTTTCATGATTATGTCGTATTTTAAGTGTCACGCTCAATGTAGTAACTATTCTTCCATTTAACTGTCTCCATACTGTATTTTAATACCAACTGCATTTCAAATTGACCCAGATTATCTTTGAAATCCCAGTTGCCAGGAAACCTGTGGAGGCTGTATTTTCCCAATGTCTAATCATTATATAACGGTTGCTTTGCACATAATGTACAGTTATTTTTTTTGCGTAATGCCAAGAATAATTGTTGTGTTTGTCTGTGTCTGCAGAGGCCACTATCCTCAGCTACGACGGCAGTAAGTTTATGAAGGTCCAGCTACCAGTGGTGATGCACACAGAGGCCGAGGACGTGTCTATGCGATTCCGCTCCCAGCGAGCCTACGGTATCCTGATAGCCACCACCTCTCTAGACTCTGCCGACACACTGCGCCTCGAGTTGGAGAGCGGTCGGGTTCGCCTGACTGTCAATTTAGGTAACGCCTCTAATGCATCCAACCTGGAGCGGTTAAACCAGGCGTACCAACAGATTTTGCATGCATATAACCAGAACCAGACAGCTAATGTAGATTTTTTCTTTCTTTCTTTTTTTTAATAAAAATCAGAATAGGCAGAGATGGTGTACATGCTTTCAATGATAAGAGTCTGCGGCTTTCAGCTTACTGCCAGATGAGCACACAGCTTCACAGCTCAGCATGGAATGCTCACTGCCCACTCAACAAACTCAGATAAACAGATATACAATAGATGGGAATTGGTCCAAAGGGATTGTCTTTACAGCCCACACAGCTGTCTTTCTCCCTTTTAAGGGAGGGTCACATTTGTAGCTAATAATCAGAATTGGCAAAAGTAATAGTCTTCAGTACTCAAGTAAAAGTATAGATACTTGAATAAAAAAATGAAGTAATAAATTATCGAAGTTGCTCCCTTACTTGAGTAAAAGTAAAAAAAAGTACATGCTCTTAAATGTACCCTCATAATAAATACAATTTGTAAAGAAGAAAGAAAAAAAAAAAATTGGAAATGCTCCCAAAAAAAAAATCCAGAGCAACATTGATTCACATTGATCAACATTTTTAAAAACTTGAAAATGTTAACCATAAAACTAAGGGATCTGCCTAACACAAAAAAAAAAAAAAAAAATTAAACTACCAACATTTTTCATTTAGCCTCAAGAGAATTATGTTCTTCAGGTACCTGGAATGGAGACATGCCCTTTTTGGTCTGAAAATGACTCGTGCTGTGTTGAAAAGCCTTCACAAGCAGCTTTGCGGTTGTTGGTCTTTTTACGTCAATATGTCATCTTTGAAGATCTTAACAGTAACAAGCTCATTTTTAAAATGTAAGGAGTAGAAAGTATAGATATTTGATTAAAAAAGTATGGAATAAAAGTCAAAAGTCGCCCAAAAAATAAATATTCACGTAAAGTACAGATACCAGAAAATAACTACTTAAGTACAGTAACAAAGTATTTGTACTTCGTTACTTGTCACCTCTGCTAATAATTCATTTTAAAACAAAGTGAAATTAAACATTTTACCTTCTCTTTTTATCTCTTTGCCCAAATCCTTGTACCCTATATTCTTTTACTAGATTTGTTTGTTCTTTTTTTGCTTTTGAAAATTCAAATGAAAGGCACACTGATAACCTTGTGGGTATGTGTTAATTTGCACAGGAAAGAAACCAATGATGCTTGTAAAAAAGTTTGATATGCTTCAAACAGCGCGTTGGCACACAAATGATAGCCATCTATTATTCCTTTCCACTGGTTAACCAGAAATGGCCTTTCTAAGCAGAGTTGTTTAGCCATGCATTTAAAGTAGACCGTCTGCATCTGCTGTCAGCCCCGAGGAAACCAGAGTCCCACCACAGGAGGCTACAGCGCCACACACTGACAGGGCTGACAACTCACATAACTGCTACAAGAGAATAAGGCACTTTTCCCACTTTCACACATTTGAGACTTTTTTTTTTTCCAAGTGGTATGTTTATCTTAAGTCATCAAGACGTTGAAGCTTGTCCTCATTGTTCCGGAGCATTCCCTGTAAGGGCAGGCTGCTGCTCTCTGGCTGTTTGCTACCACTTTTCTGCTGTGGTTGACAACACATGACAGGCAGGACCAAATGGAAAGAAGGGGATGGGTGTTGGATTTGGGTCACCTTTGTTTCAGCACAACATGAGTTCAGCCTCAGGAAACAGGGACGTAAATATAAGCTATAAGGACAGTGTTATGATAGGCCATTTTTTTGTTGTTGCGTCTTTTATAAATATGAGCCATGGAATAGGAACCAAAATAATTATTAGTACCTTTGAGGGAAAAAAAAGACAAATATTTTTGGTTTCACAAATTGGTTTCACGTGGAGTGTTACAACAGAATCTTAATCAGAATTCACTGTAATTTATTGTAGAATTTAAGTATTAAAGAGTTTCTTTATTTCCAGCATTGACAAAACCAAAGTTACGTGCGTAACTACGGTTCTATGACCACCAGAGGCGGAGCTTTAGCACTGGATATCTACGTCTCATGTACACACTGGTCGAGTACCTATACCAACAAAGTCACCTGTGACCCCCCCCCAAAGTCTATAAGTTCCGGTGTCACCAGTGAATCTTTTCCTCAGGAATCTTCTTGCGAAACCACGGTGATTCCGAGTCACGGGATTCATAGAAGCGTAGTTACACACGTAACTTTCGTTCCATTTCATCCCTACTCAAGGGTGTGTCAAGGTAACACACGGAAAACAAGCAGGTTGTACGATAACGTATTATGGCGTCCTGTTCAGCCCCTTGGAGGGGGAACATAGGCTCGCAGCTCCAACCTCCAACACCACGGTTCGTTCCGGAGTTTTTCTCTTCACAATCTTCACGGGACTAACGTCCAAGTAGCCACCTGTGTGCAAGAAGATTCAAGGAAAATATCCACCGGTGACGCCGGAACTTAAAGATTATGGGGGGTCACTCGAGGGTCACAGGTGACTTTGTTGGTGTAGATGCTCGACCGGTGCATACGTGAGACGTAGATATCTAGTGCTAAAGCACCGCCTCTGATGGTTAGTAGGACGAAAAAGAACTATCCTTATCTATCCCTCAGGTAAGACTACAGAGGTAGGATCTCTTAGATCTGCATATTTTACTTTTTATAGTAACTGATACCAGAAAGTGCCAGTTAACATATGGTGGGATAAAGTTATTCTTTTTACCTGTAAAGATCATTCAAAATCTTACAAGCTGTTTTTTTGCTTCATGAATTAAATCTGTCAATACTTTGTTAAATAAATTGTATTCAAGTATTAAAGTAGCAAGTGTGAATAATACAATAAATGTCATTTGAAAGTGAGAACTCCAAAGTAACATGAAAATTATATCACTTTTTTTTTCTTTTTTTTTTTTTTTTTTTAAATACAGCACTTTATGTAAGTGCAAAGTCGGCTGTTTGGGACCCAAATGTGGGAATGTGAAAAATAGAGTTAAAAAAGTAAGATAAAATTATACGACTGACACTACGATAGTATTACAGTAAGACCAACGATGAACACAACAGCACCAAGCATTCCTTCATTAGCCAGAGGGTCATTAGTGAAGCTTAAAGCACCTGGTGAACGAACACGGCTGAGAATAATCAAACTAACGAGCACATGTAGCTACAAAGAAGCATGGAGTTGGCGAGCACACAAACTAACCATGTAACATTAACAGTGAATACTAAAGGAGAATATTAGGTAAGGTTTTAGCATGATTCATGATTCATTCGTAGTAAATAATTGGGGCTACATGTGATATCTCCCTTTTGGTCCTGTTTGACTCTGACCAAAATGTGATGCTCTCAGACAAAATCTAAACCCCAAACTCTACATTTGGTTCTCATCTTGGCTCTTCTAACACGTGCAAAGTTAAAACTTCACTATCTTGATCCAGTTGATTCTCAACTCAGCATGACTTTTATTTTTTATTTTACCAGCTGACACTAGCTGGAGGCCATGAATGAGAGCATCAGAGGATGGACAGTGTCCGTGTGTGTGTCCCCAGAGGGGTGGACTGTATGTCTTAATGTCTGCAGCTGTAACGTTGAAAGATGAATTTATCTCTCATCTATTATTCTTCCCCATCTAGATTGTATGAGGATTAACTGTACTTCCAGTAAGTCAATGTTCACCTTTCCTCTCTATTCCTTCTTCTCTGCCTTCTCTAACGTATGTTATGTTTTTGAAACCCACCTGATTGATATATGTGACATGTTCTCATTAGAATATAGTGAATGTAACTTAAACTTTAACTACTGGGCTGAAATGTGTGGAAATATGTCAGTCAACCTTGACGTTGGCGCTGACATAGTTAATCAGACCAGATTTCCAAAGAATGGTTGATGCTCGGGAATTAATGAGCAGAGAGAAGAGAATGGAGGGAGGCTTAAGTTAATGACAAACCTAAATGTGGCAGTCAGCTGTGATACAACACAGTGATTTGTTTCTAATTAATGAACCTCTTCAGTCGTGACTTCATCCATATGTAAAACACATGCCATCCTTAGCACAGGTACTTCAGAAAACCATGATTCTTGGTTTATGTATTTTTTTTTTTTTTTTTTTTTGCTTTCTTTCTTTCTTTTTCTTCTTCATCTTTTCACAACAGCTTTAAATTGATGGGCCCCATTCATGGCACAGAGGAAATACAGAGTGTGATTTTATTATTCTCATTAACCTGCCTCACAGAGCAGAAAGAAAGGGATGAAGAGGGTAGGAGAGAGAATAGATCTTGTCGTGGCTGGCTTACATTGCAATATTTTGGGAGCTAAACATCCCTGACATTTATTATTCAGGAAAAGTGATGAATTAGTATTTATATCTTAGGAGTCATACCACTTGGAGCATTTTTTGTCCTCCCCTGTTTGCTGAGACTGATGTGACACTCACGCCATCAGGAGTCCCAACATTTTCCAACCGTCACGGCACCAGATTGTGTCGCATATGAGTACAAACTGTTCCCGGTGTTTCTTTTGTGTGTAAAGTCCTGCTTTATTTGAAGGTCACTGCCTGACGAGAAGGAAAAAAAAAAAAAACCATACACAACAAAAACACCTCCATGCAGAATCGCAGCATGTGACCTAAAGACAAGGCGTCTGTGCGTCAAGTGTTCTTAACACCTTTCTAAATGCTAAGTAGCTTTTTTTCATGCTTCTTCTGAGTCACATCTCTTGTTTCTGTAGGCAAATAAAAACAAGTCAAATATGTAATTTCCCCTGTAGGTGATTTTTAGCCACAGAGGAAACTATTATCTCTAGTTTTCAATATGGATTTTTTTCTAAATCTAAACAATTTATTGTATCTACTGATAAGATAATACATAGCAGAAAACTACTTGTGTACTTGTATGATGATGTTGTTTTACACCAACTGAATTACAGCAAAAAGCCTAGCACCATCGCTAAAATCAGTATCACCATCACTATCGCCGGGTGATTTTTACCTGATGTAATATATCCAATAAAAGTAACAAAACATAGCGATATCAAAATATGACAATACATGCCAAATAACAGTTGTGTTCTTTTATTTTCAACTATGCCATGCCAATAACAGCAAAAAAAAAATGCCATGGGTGGACTAAATATTAACCTAAAATTACTTAAGAATTAGTAATGTAAATACTAAAAATTCTTAGGAAAAAAAAAAAAAATGAAACTGGAAATTTAATCTTTAGTCCACCCATTTGTGTGGCATTTTTTGACTGGGTAAAAAAAATCACCTGACTAAAATATTTTTTTTACCATATGACATGACTGATATGTACTGAGATGTACCCATGCTGAATTAGCCATGCACAGAGATTGCTGTACTGATTTAAAAAAAAAAAAAAAAAAAAAATGCTTAAAGCATCACATCAGTCAACATCAATAAAAAATCGACCAATGATAAAAAAAAAAAAAAAGATCAGATTTATATGAATACAACAGCTTATTATTAAGTTACATTAGGTTAACTGTTATTTATTGCATTGTATACTATAATCATGTTTTTTTTTGGAACATAAATGACCCTTCACTATCCTTTTTTGTGGCGTTGGAACCTCTCCTGCCTCGTATATTGAGCAGTTGTACATGTTTCCCCAGAAAAAGAGCCATTCAGCACTCGTCTAATAACATTAGCTTTGAAATTGAATTTTCAATCTCAGCATGGCGGAAGTGGGCAAAACTCACAGCGGAACTAGCAAAATTTCGTTTTTCCGGTAGTGCGCATGCTCATAACCGATAAACTCAAACCATGACACCGGAACCTGAGACACTCTAATAAACACAACTTCATGAAAATAAATTAAATTTGCTCAGGTGAAAATGCCTCGTCGATAGTTTTCTAAAGCTAAGGTGATTATGTAGTTCTGTTGCCTTCAGAAACTGAAAATGTAAACGTATAGTATGTTTGTTTCATGTTGAAATATTTAACTTAAATCAAAATGATAGAATAAATAATTTGTGCTGAAGAAATGTTTAGGTTATAGTAAGAAAGAGAGCATGGAGGAATAAAAAAAGAGAAAACTCAGACCTAATTGTGTCAAAAAAAAAATGCTTAATTAATGTTCTTGGATATAAGTGTGTTAAGCCAGCGCTTCTCCACTCATTAAGAGTTGTTGTTTAATGTTTATATTTTTTTTCCCGAGGTGGTTATTTTTGTCCTTCATTTTCTATCTTAATTAATGAGTGCTGTCAGGCGCTGCAGCTCTGGTCAGCTCTAGTGGATGGAGAAATCCAGCACCGACTCAAAGAACACATCACTGTCAATTAAGAACCTGGGCTCCTTGGGGCTGTCCAGAGTCTCTGAGGGAAACACTGTCATTCTGACTTTAACACCGATAACACATCGTGACTGACAACAAACTGAAAACGTGACTTGGAAACCTCTGGGGACAGATGGGCTCTTTTTTTTTTATAATTATTAATCATTATTGCCTTTGTAGATGGTAATCACAAGGGTATCCAAGATGTGTTGGTAAATAGATTTAAAATATGACCTCTTTTTGACTCAAGCAACATCTTATTGTTGTTATAATTGATCACGTGGAAACATTATCAGAGACTTTTATTGCTAATGTTCTGGCTTTGATATCTACATTTGACTGTAAGCCAAAGCAGACATCAAACAGTTTAAGAAAGCTTTAGATCCAGTTTAGCTCTCAGTGACTGGCTGTTCATAAGGCTAACTGACCAACTATAGCAGCTGATCCCTTCCATAATAGTGCATTTAATACATTTAAGAGAGATAATGCATGACATAATTGAAAACATAAATGTGTTTTGAATTAGATCTAGTCAATACATATATTTATTACATATGTGGCAAGTTATAAGAGTAAGAAAAGATAATTGACAGAAGCAGATAATTTTGTTTTTTGTAAATTTTCAGCAAAATATTTTATTTTTTTTTTCAGATATTTGTTCAGGTTTTTGGATTAAAATGAAAGTTGAGCGGAATTTGAAAGGTGGTCAAAGCTACTCAACTCTCATTTGCCTCATAGCATCTAAACCAGTTTTTTTTCTCAAATGGGGGTACGTGATGGCACTATTGGGGCTACTTGAGAGAGAAAAATTAGAAAATTAACAAATGAAAGCATTAAAAACATGGGGTGTCATCATGTTGTTTTTCAGTTAAAAATAATTGTCATAATAATAATAATAATGATGAAAATGATCTTGATTCGAATATGAACTGAAAAAAAAAAAATGTGACCAGAATGACCAGAAATGATAAAAACTATGGATATAAATCTGTTCAGGGGTCACTAAATACTCTTTCATACACATATTTACAAAAAAAAGGTTATTTAAAATGTGTGTTATCACTGATTCATTCCATCATTATGTTCTATTGTTGTTTTTCAGAGTATTCTGAGCAAAATTTTCTAGTCGGACAAGGGGTGTGGTGTGGGGTGGGGGGACTTGAAATCAGAAATAAAAGAAAGGGATATGTACTTGAGGCAAAAAAAGAACCACTGATCTATGAAAAACCTCATTTTCTGAAAATTTTTCTGCATTTGCAAGATAACTCTTCTATTTATGATGTTTTTAGCTCAACTACAATATGTATTAATTCTTTTGATTCTGATTAATTCATGTTATTCTGAATCAAACAGTTTTTGCATTTGCATTATAACCACTTTTATTATATTTAAAGTAGCACTACAACAGGAAATGCTCCTCTCATTTACACAGAACCACTAACACAGGCGTTTTTTTTTTTTTTTTTCTTTTTGTGATGCTTTGTGTCAACAACAGAACGTCAAAGTAAGAAATGAAGGGAAGAAAAAAAAAATGCTTCTGGCCCTTTTATTGCTTTGCTCAGTGCTGTCAAAAATAGGGCTCTCTGTCTTTGGGATGAAAACAACAATAGCTTACCTGTCATCCAGCCAGCTCAAGTTGATTGGTTTGATAATCACATTTTGTTGTGCTGTGACTTCCCTTTGAGCCTAAAACCAGGCAAGCATTGAGTGATTGCTGTTGATCCCATCCTAATGATAGATCACGACTTAAAAAAAAAAAAAGCTGGACGTAGCCAACGGTGTGTTGAATCTGGTCAACAGACTGTATAACAGACATTAAGCCAGGCTTAACAATAGTGAGTGTTGTGTAGGAATGTATTTCACCTTCTTTTCCCAGTTTTCTTGTCTATCTCTCGTCCTGTGAGAGCAACAAGGACACAGTGATGAAAAGCAAAGATCGAAGCAGGCTTTCAAGTCCAACTCGCATCCCATTATTTCATATCTCTCCCCCGTAATCCCTCACCAGTTGTCTGCATGGTCTCAGGCCTGCCCTCGTGTTTAGTGCTTACAAATCAGAACTGTGCCTCTGAGATTGAGACGCGTATACTTTTGCACCCACAGATTTGCATACACATTGCAGCAAAGCATTGAAGACTGCAGAAAAAGCAGGACATAAATAGCCATAAATGGGTTCAGACGAAGGAATCTGGCACCCGTCTGAAATTGTTCTCCACAGTGAGCAAGGTAACCCAAGCCTGGAGATTTTATTCCGGTCACAGTGGCATGTCAGTGGCCTGTATGTGTGCGAGGGCCCAGCAGAGAAAGATCAGAGCAAGTTAAAAAAAAAATGTGCTGAATGAAAGCTCTGTAGAATGACCAAAAAATGGTTAAACTTAGTTGTCGATTATTCTTTCAATTCACTAAAATTGCAGGATTTTATAGTTTTCCTAATGAGAGAACATATTTTGATTCATATTCTCATTATTTCGTGTATATTTTTGGTTGAACACAAACCTGTTTGCCAAATATATGAACTGCATTGTAGGTTCACAGACAATTCCACTTATTTAAATATGGATATGCTGAACTTTTTGCAGTTTGAGTTGTTTTTTTTTTTTTTTAGCTTTGCATTTTGTTCTAATAAAATCCCAATCTGTATTTCCTGCTTTGCGATGACTGGGTATCTTCCAGGGGAATTGTTGAGGTTATTTTTATTATTTGAGTTTATCTTTTCACCCTATTTCACTTTATCATCCCATTCCCTATGCTGTTTTTCATAAACAATATATATATTTTTTTTTCTGCATCACTAGTTAATGGATGCTACAGATGGAGAAGATGCTCAGTTGTATTGTTTTTGCAGTTATTTGCTGCCACCATGTGGCATGAAATGAATTATGGATTTAGCAGCTAGGGAGAAAAAACATCAGCAACTCCTGATATGCCATTGATCTTATTACTGTCTCCCTCCACAAGGTTTAAGGACATTTATGCTTGGAATCTAGAAAAATCATAGTAAACCATTAATGGTTTCAAAATGTTATGAAGAATAATTATTTCTGTTTTACCTCTGTCCTTTTTTATTTGAACTTTCATCTGATTATGTTTATATTTGATCATTTTCCCGCCCTCAGCTTTATGTGTGTGTGTGTCGTGTGTGTGTGTGTGTGTGTGTGTGTGTGTACATGCCTGTGTGAATGTGTGCTAACCATTGTGTGGACTGTCCTGCAGGCAAAGGTCCAGAGACTATTTTTGCGGGTCAGAATGTGAATGATAATGAGTGGCACACAGTGCGTGTGTTCAGGAGGGGCAAAGGGTTGAAACTGACCGTAGACGATCTTCCTCCTGTGGAAGGTACTTCCTCCTCTCATCCAAGTACACTATATTTCCCATACTATTTCTGTCTAAATGAATGAACCAATGCATGTTTGTGAAATTTTCTGCTTCATCGTGTAAAGATCAATCACTCTAGCAACACAGTTAAATAAAAGTATGCAAAAATATTGTTAGGTTAAAAGAATAATGATTAAAAACTCTGGTAAATATTAACATGTTTTTTTTTTTCATCTACATAAACAAATTATCTACATGAAAAAATACTCAAAATATATCATGAAACATTAATTTAGTATTCTTTTGTTCTGCAATACCTGTAAAATTAAGCTCTTTAAAATGTATTTCATGTTTTGATTTGACTTGTTTGGAACTAATGGATACGGAAGACAGTTTCTGCCGCAAAAATAAATTAAAAATAATAATAATCACTATGGCAAGTCATAATTATGAGTTAGTGAAGTCATAATTATGAGATGGGAAGTAATAATTATAAGAAAGAAAGTAATAATTATGGGCTAGAACGTCATAATAATAAGAGTAATAATAATAAAAGTCATAATGAGTCATAATTATGAGATAGAAAGTCATAATTATGAGATAGAAAGTCATAATTATAAGATAGAAAGTCATAATTATAAGAAAGAAAAACATAATTGAGTTTTTTGTAACATTGCAATGACAACATGAAAAATGACATTTTGCAATAAAGACTGTATGTACTTGCACTATTTTCTACACTATGTACCATGTGTTGTTTTCTAAGAACTGAATAAACAGCCAAAATATGTGTTTTGAATTAAATATTATTCAAAGTTTAAGATCATTATGAATGGTAATAGTCTGTGTTGGTAGACTTTAGCAAATGCTCAGTTTGTATCTAGTATGACTTGTCGTAGTGATTATTATTTTTATTTTTTTATGGCGAAATGGGCTTCAACAATTTTATGATTTATTATATTTTATATTTTTGGTTTTACTAAAATATTCAATTGTTATATCTGTTTTATCTTTATTTACAATTTAAAAGCCATTTCACCATCATCAGCCACACATATCTAATATCTTCCTCTCTCTTCCCTTCCAACTGTTTAAAGGTCAAATGGCAGGAGACCACACCCAACTAGAGTTTCATAATATTGAGACGGGCATTGTGACCGAGAAGCGCTTCATTTCCATGGTTCCATCCAACTTCATCGGCCACCTCCAGAGCCTCTCCTTCAATGGCATGGCTTACATAGATCTGTGTAAAAATGGTGACATTGACTACTGCGAGCTCAACGCCATGATCGGCTTCAAGAACATCATCGCTGACCCTGTCACCTTCAAGTCCCGCTCCAGCTATGTGACCCTCACCACCCTGCAGGCCTACTACTCCATGCACCTCTTCTTTCAGTTTAAAACCACCTCCTCCGACGGCCTCATCCTTTTTAACAGTGGTGATGGGAGTGACTTTATTGTGGTGGAGCTGGTCAAAGGGTGAGTAGTTGCTCTCTATATTTTATGGTCTCCTAAATAATGTGCATAATTATCTCTATAAAAATACATTCAAACAGTTTTTGGTACTTACACTTCCTGTGAGACTTCAGATTATTTTGTTATCACCTCCATGCCAGATTATTAATTAAAAGACCTGTAAGCAATAGCGGTTGCTTTTATCTTCAAAAAGCACATTAAACGCCCAACATTAAAGTCAATAAACACAAGTGTGTTTTTATAGTTGAAATGGCACCATTGAATAACTTAATCTCAATAGAGCCAAGAGTTATATTATTTTAATTAAAATTAGTCCAAATATAAACTTTCCCCTAAGCAAAAAGAAAGTTGGAACACATCAGGTTTTTTTTTCTCCTAATAAGTGTTAATTACAAGTCGTTTTCCACTGCTATGGTTAAAGAAAAAACAGACCTGTTCAAATCTGGTGCTACACTATGTCTGTTTGCAAGTGACAAGGCAGTCGTATGCAACAATAGGCTCCTAAACCCTAAAATCCTTCTCACCCCTAAACAAGATATAATAAGACTGATGTATAGATGGTAAATCTGTGACCCGAAAAAATCTGTGACCGCAGGGGTCGACAGTTCCAACCCCTGCGGCTTGTCGGCAGACATTTACTCCCCCTTAAACACGTTTGTAATTTTTCTCCAGTCTGCATTTATTTCACCCACTGAAGCATCATGTATAAGGGGGAGTAAATAGCTCCTTAATAGCTACGAAGATGTTTAGCACTCTTCCTCTCTACCGCCGAGAAGCCGCAGCGGTCACAGATTTTTTCAGGCCACAGACTATATATATATATATATATATATATATATATATATGCAGTCAATGACATAAAATGAAGAGTCAAAAAGGGGTATCAAAATAAAAAAAAGTGTATACTCTCCCCACTCCATTTTTTAATTTGCGTATTTGTTGATATTTGTTTTATTTTCTTAAATTTTCTTATTTTTATCTTCCAAATATTTTTAAATACATGTTCAAAAATGAATATAGTTCATTCATGCATTCGTTCTCATTTTCAATGTTACATTTGATTCATACGATTTGTAATGTTCTTTTTCCCCCGTAGTAGCTTAACTTTTCTAAATGTTGTTCCTTAAACTGTACCCTTTGGAAAGTTTTAGAAATGTGTACAAAACAGTAAATAATTATTAAGTCCACCTAAAAATAGGCTATTTTTCTATTTATTGTGATGTTATCTTTAACACCTGTGTAATGGTTTCTTTATCCACTAAAGCCAAAGCTTTGCTTCCAGGTATCTACACTATGTGTCTGACCTGGGGAATGGAGCCCATCTGATCAAAGGCAACTCGAACAAGCCTCTGAATGACAACAACTGGCACAACGTCATCATCTCCAGGGACACCAACAGCCTTCACACAGTGAAGATTGATACCAAGGTCACCACACAGACAACCACAGGAGCTAAAAACCTGGATCTAAAAGGTACACACACACACACACGCACACACACACACACACACGTGCTGAATGTGCTATAGCCCAGGATGTAGTAGAGTCAGGCGTCTAACGAGCTTCACCAACAGGCACACAAAACACACATATGTAACCTTGCAGTTTATAAAGCTAAATAACAATTTCTATTTTATGGTGTTTGAAAATGTATTTCATCTCATATCACAAGAAATTATTATAATTTTTAGTTGTAGTAGTAGTCGTATTACTGGTAGTAGGGTTATTATTATTATTATTAGTAGTAGTAGTAGTAGTAGTAGTAGTAGCAGTAGTAGTACTGTTGGTAGGAGTATTATTATTATTATTAGTATTAATATTATTATTGTTATTAGTAGTAGTAGTAGTAGCAGCAGGAGTAGTACTGGTAGGAGTATTAGTGTTATTATTAGTACTATTAATATTATTATTAGGAGTAGTAGTAGTAGTAACAGGAGTATTATTATTATTATTATTATTGTCTAACAATGATGTTATCAAATTTGAATCATATATTTTAATACAGTGTTTTTCAACCTTGGGGTTGTGATTCCTTGTGAGGTCGCCTTAAATATCAAGTAATAATAAAATTAAATTTAAAAAAATTTACTGATTAAAAATAGATTATTATTGTTATTATTATTATTATTATTATTATTATTATTATTATTATTTTTCTTTTTCAAATAAAGACACCACTCACATAATTTCAAACAACTGTATCCTATATGTTCACTTTCTCAAATATGAATCGACTTCAAATAAAATTGGTGCATTTTGTCAGTTTGTGCACTAATCCTTGCGTCTTTGTATTTGTAAACACAGTATAACAGACGTGATAAAAAAAATTATTCTAGAGCGAGTAAAAAAAAAAAAAAAAACCTTTCTGGGGTTGCCAGGAATGTGTGACATAGAAACAGGGTCACAACAAAATAAAAAGTTGGTAAGCACTGCTTTAATACCATTGTTGTTGCATACCTTATGTCCACAAGAGGTCAGTGTTGTCCCATGTCTCTTTTATTCTCAGGTAACCTTTACGTTGGAGGTGTGGCTAAAGAAATGTACAAAGAGCTTCCCAAACTAGTGCATGCCAAGGAGGGATTTCAAGGTTGTCTGGCATCAGTGGATCTGAATGGGCGGCTCCCAGACCTGATGTTAGATGCTCTGGACTGTGTGGGTCAGATAGAGAGAGGATGTGAAGGTAAGCACACACCACACCTGGGGTGACTCATGTTGGGAGTATTTGCAATGTCACACACTGAATAAAGTGTACTATTATCTATAGATTATTCACATTTGCATAGACTTATTTACAAACAAAAAAAACCCAACATCTCTTTTCTTCCCCCCCCTTTTTTTCATCTTTTTCTTGGTTAAAAAGTGTCCACTGTCTGACCCACGGACACACCCACACAAACAACCTGTAGAATGATTTATTCTTTAACATTCACAAATAGTTCTTGTATTCCTCCACTAGCAATCATTTCTGTTTCACTTGGCCATAATCTGATTATTCTCTCTGCCATATTTGTATGGCTGCTATTAATTCCTCATTTTATCCCTATTCTGTTTGGCTCCATGCATGCTTGCAGGATCTGAGCGTTTGCCAGCAGCAATCCTTTTGAATAATGCATGAAGCCTTTGTTGCATGCATGAATATCATTTGCCCAGTGTAATGTGCGTACCACAGATAATATTTGATTTATTTTTTCACATCCACTCACTTAGTTTAATTTTACAATTCATCTTTTCTTTTTCCAGTGAGTTGGCAACTTCTGTTTATTTCATGTTTGAACATCATGACCTTAATCAAATTCAAAGCCCTGCGCTGGTCCGTCATATTCCCTGATTTCATTTTGTGTCGTAGAGAATCAAAGACGGCTCACAATGGGAATGACAACCCTGTTATTGGATCGGAATAACAGTCACTTAGCAGCTTGTGCAGTGGCTTAAAGTGGATAAATACAATGACAACCAAAAGCCCTTTACTTTTATTTCTGTAAATGAACAAGCAAATGAAGCCATGCATATCTACATTCATCATTGTGATGGTTTTGCTTTATTTTGTTTATGTCTGAAGTAGAAAAGTCGCTGCTACTTGCAGGATCAACACTCCCCTCCTATATCCTTAATGTTCCAAAACTCTGTCCCTGTGTTAGCCCATCTCTGACTTCTGGATGCTTTTACTAATGGCTGGTCTGCTATGCCTTCTCCCTTTTTCCATTATCCTGCTGACAAAAGTTGCATTGATGAAAGCTGACATGCAAGGTAGATAGCTTTGTCCGTTTGATAGTCTGATAGGCCGCCCTTGATTTGCATCTGGAGTGTATAACACAACCCCCACCACACACACAAACACACACAAGCACACACACACTCCTCCTCTACCTCCACTACTCACCTCACAACAGAGCTGACTCCTTATTACTGGTGCTGGAGAGCCGCTGCCCTGCATGTTTTAGAAATGTATGCCTCAACACCTCTGATTCCAAGGACTATACAACCATACAGCTCACCTGATGACAAGAAACTCCTCATATTCAGGTGTGTTGAAGCAGAAGCATCTCAAACAGGCAGGACAGCGGCTCTCCAGGACCTGGGATTTAAAGACTGAGTTTGGCATTCACTTTCTGAATGGACATGCATATGATATTGTTTCATTTTTTATGCAGATGTTGTAACACAAAAATGTTTCACTATTAATGTGTTTTTTTACTGTAAAATGTTGAACTCACATGTTCTACATTTATTTTTATTTGTTTGCATGGCCTGCTGCATTCCACAAATCTTTACAATGTATTTGTCTTTATAGTAAAAGTGTAGTAATACTCTTTTCCTGTTTAAAAAAAAAAAAAAAATCAGCTTTTAATTACTTACACACCAGAACAGCTTATTTGATAATATTTATAGGAAAAATAGAAGAATAAATCATGCTTACATTTTCAACCCCAGTGGTTTAACATTTTTGAAAAACCCTGATGTGAGTTTGACTGTGAGCACTATTGTAGTTCAGTGTTTTAAAACTGAAGGGAAACTTGGAATTTAGAGTAAAAAAAAAAGGCTTTAAAGTTCACTATTATTTTTTCAAGAATCCATTTCAATGTGATATGTAGCAAATAAAAATAATACCTCAACAGTAAACCTAAAATACAGTGGTCAGTAAATATCTAAATTAATCTAACTCTGCTGTTAGGTCATAAAATGTTAATTCATATCCATCAATTTGTTTTTCATTTGGAACATTTTGGTCCATATTTGGACCAAATATGTTACTTCTTTATTGGTTAAAGCAGCGGTCTGCAATCTTTACTCTCAAAAGAGTCATTTTGCCTCGTCTCACCTGGATTAAAGTCCTTCCGGAGCCGGAAAAAAAAATAAAAACTGAATGAAGACAACATAATGTCCAAAATTCTATACTGTTACAATTATATTGGATAATGACATATCAGTCAACAATTTCTTGCCACATATCAAACATTCATACTTAACCGGCACGTTGGCAGTTAAATTAATCAGTCCCCACACAATTAAAACATGCATTTACTTCCAGAATAGTCTTTTAGTTGGTTTAGTTATCTTACCTGGGATTTAAAACTTAAGGTGCAGGGAAAGTTAATGATGGGAAGGTGGCAGAGTTAATGCACGATGGTATTTTTTTTTTAGGTTGACAAATTGTTATATCATGATTTTATTTGGTGTCAAAATCATTAATTATTAAAACCTTCAGTAGGAAAATGATTGATTTCAGTAGTTTTGAAAGCTATAGGGAGCCATTGCAAAAGAGTCAAAGAGCCGCAGGTTGCAGACCCCCTGGGTTAAAGCATGAATTGGAACAAAAGAAGAACAATGAGCTGTAAGTAGATTACTACCATTAGAGCATCTAAAGGAAAAGTGGGAGAGTGAAACAGTGTTATCATGGATAAGTGTGGTTGTCTCATTATGGAAGGACTCATTATCTTAAACTGTTCAGGAATGTTTAAGAAAAATAGATTCCCTAGATGTCAATCAATTGAGATGTGTTTGACAGATATCTCACAATCCAAAGAAACATTTGCTAATGGTCCAGATACACTCTTAATAATAAATATCTAATAGATGAAGCCCAGGTTGGAACGTTGATAGTAACATGCAGTCTAAGTGCAATTAGTTTGCCGTTATAGTAGTAAACACTATTTGGATTTAATCACTTTAGTGTTTAAGAATGGCTGAAATATTCTAACAGACTAGAGACGGACTTAATACTGTCGCTACAATGATTTCACTTGGTTTCAATAACAATATTTTAATAACCTAAACACACTTCCCCTGGGTTCACCTGCAGTTATCAGATTCAATTATTTATATTATAGTATTATCTAATCTGATAAGGCAGCCCTAAGGGAAATTTCAGTGGAGATTGTGCATGTTCTCCCAAAGCACATGTGGGTGTTTTTATGTTCCATAACAATAAAACATGAATGTTGTCCAAATGTGGCGGCTCCAGACTCAGATCAACCATCTATCCATATTCTTTTAAAACTGTCTCACGTATAATATCTTGATGTTTTCTTGCATGCTATTTATTATTTTTTATTTTATTTTTTTAATGATGTATTCATGTTTGTCTTTATTCAGGCCCCAGCACGACATGCCAAGAAGATTCCTGTGCCAATCAGGGGGTGTGTCTTCAGCAGTGGGAGGGCTTTAGCTGTGACTGCAGCATGACAACATATGGAGGACCACTGTGCAATGATGGTAGGAATCCCCTTCAATATTCCTGCTTTTTTTTTTTAAATTTGGGTTACTTAAATACATGCTGCAGTCATGGACCTCATTCATATCCTGCAGTATTTGCTGCTGAATTAATCCAACACTTTAGCAAAGGTAATGGAGGGAGGAAACAGTTGGTAGCACACAGTAAAAGGTGGGTGTTATCATCAACAGCAGAGCCATTTTTATCATGCACTTTCACACAGCATTCATTTCCAACTCAACATAATTTCCTCTCACTCTGCTATATTTATCCTCCCCCGAGGCCCATCGTTTTGTCGCTCTATGGCGTATTAGCTTTATTATTAACGTATGCTCTGATGTTTTGTAAGAAGGTCTATAACAGAAAGTCTCAGCCTCTATCATGTGATTATATATTGTCATCACTGAAGTGGTGGTGGTGGTGGTGGAACTTTGAGACAAGTTGTGCTGTATGTGGTCATTATGTGTTAAATTATTGTAGATTGTACCACTAGAGCAGTGGTTCTCAAACTTTTTAGGGTGTTCCCCATTTTGAACAAAGGTGAACTCTTAAGCTCCACCTGTGCCCATTGCCTCCCATATAATCCAGACAAAAAAAAAAAAAAAAAAAAAAAAAAATATATATATATATATATATATTTTTTTTTTAACTATAAAGGAACATTTATATTTCATCAAAAATTGCAAACTAAATTAAACTAATCACCTGCCTAAAAACCAAATGGAAAAGTGCAGCACTCAAAAGTACAGGAAATAAAGACACATTATTTAGTCTGTGCCAAAAAGCTTCAGAAAACACAAAAAGTAAATCATCTATTGAAAGTTTTTTTATTGTCCCACACAATGTGAAGTACATGCTGACGTAAATTGTTTTTCAGAATCAGAATTAGAAACGTTTTATTGTTTATTGTAGAGTTTTTAACGATACATGAAATTAGACTTGGTCGATGGTGCAAAAAAAAACTAACTCAGAAACAGTAGGCTAATAATAATATTAATAATAATACTGTATATAGAGAATGACTATAAATATAGACATATATACATGTAGTGCATTGTTATATAGTTGCACTTTAGTTCCATGTTACATTTTGTTCCCTGTCAATATCTAATGCAGTTTAATAATTGAATGCTCTATTAATTTCTGCTACATTTGTAGGTGTTTAGTGTTAATGATCTTTATTGTCAATGAAGAAAAGACTTTAAGATTTTAAGATTGGCATGAAACTGAAAATGTCCACCTGTCTGTCGCACCCCACCTGTCAAACCTCTATTCCCCACCAGGGGGCGTGCCACACACTTTAAGATAGAGCAACACAAAGGGTGGTGAAGTGAGTTCAACATTAGCCGAAACAAGCTAAAGTTTGCTCTATGGCTAGTTTAGAAGAATTCACGTCCATATGGGATTAAAAAGTCCAACTCCCCACACCCACTGGAAGTATATTATCAGTTGTCATTAATCTCTCTTAAAAAAAACAAATGGGTGTTTAGAGTGACGGACTGTCGGGTGGTTATTAGTGAACTTTAGAGAGGAATACAGTTGTGCTCTGCTCCACCTTTGTAAAATTGCCTACTTCTTTATGCCGAACATGCAAAGAGCATCTTCAATGGTTATTATTTTCTTGTGCAGAAGTTCACACAGGAAGGAGGAAAATGAACAAAGTGCATTAAGAGAGAGAAATGGAGTGTGCACTCTGGAGATGACACCAAAGCAGAGGAGAGTGCAGAATAAAAATGTTAATGCATTCTGTGTCAGTTGTACCAGCCAGATAAGGCACTCCCCCCCACCACACTGTGTCTTCCCCATCATTGTTATCAACTGAGAGTCCTCATAGATTCTTGTGCAGCTTTGCACCCTCAAAATATCTGCAGTCAATGATAACACTAAAAGGATTCTTCTGTCCGTGTAATGTGAGCTCGGGTCCAGTGCGTCCTTATCCTAGTTGTTCTTCACTCATTCCACTTTTGCCTTTAATTCTTCCAGCTATACTTGGATCAGCTAAAAAAGTAAGGTGGCCTTTGTTGGATGATTTTGAACTCCCAATGAACCTAACTTGTGTTAAAATGAGTTTTTTTTTTTTTTTGTTTTCTCTCACCTTTTTTATGAATATAAATATTCATCATTTTCGACCCTTAGAGCTCATCGACAATCTTGTGAGCAGATTGTCTCACATGGCATGGCATGCATACATTATACGTCAGCAGGGTACAGTACTGGAGACTTCCAGTTAGACAGTTTCAATTTGGCTACTGATGTGACAAAGAATGGGATTGATCGATATGCAAGCTTGAGAGAGACATATAAATACAAATGCATACTTTCCAAGATATCTCTTGCTATTTTTTGAAATACTGAGCTTGTTCTTAAAAAAGTGATGGAAGACAGCCTGACTCTGCTAAAGTAAGCCTGCGAGCTGGAAAAATGAGGCTGAAAATGGTTGGTTTTTTTATCTGTTGATGGATTGCCAGGAGGATATAGGAGAGAAGTAGAGGAATGGAGGGGGTGCGTACTCAAAGCAATTCTAAGAAAGTAAAATAGACAGAAAGCTCAAGACATTACCCAATGATTCTCCTGTGGTAGTAGTCTTCCCTTTCTCATCACGAGCAGAAAGAAACCCATTTTTTGCACCACTCTTACCCTAACAATGAGCACAGATGAAATGTACAGCTGTAAGTCACCCACAGGTATCGCCATGTCAAGTGTTCAAGCTAAAATATTCAATTCAAATGAAGTGCAGGATAACTGATTTGCAAACATATTTGCATCTTCTAGATATATTGGTGCATAAATTATTTTCTGGTGTTGAATTTGAAATACTGCATCATTGAATCATTCATATACAAATACTATGGGTCCCCAATGAGTGTATATACAGCGTGTGAAACAAAAGAGCTAGACAGCCGAAACAAACTGCATCTAAAAAGAAACGCAACATTTATATACGGTGTCAAATATTCACTTGGTTTCGTCTCTGCTTTCGATGCCAATGGGATTAAAATAGCAGTGGAAACGTATTGCAGTTAATGGCCCTGCCAAAGACAGTTGCACACACACGCACACACACAGGCACACACGCACGCGCACACACACACACAGGCACACACGCACGCACACACACACACAGACACACAGGCACGCATATGTGCTTAACACACATTTGCGTGCAGGTGTGTGTTTGTGTGTGTGAAGCTGTCTTGAAAATAAACTAATGCTGATTGTGGGCCAAGAATATTACCACACAAGGTTTGCATACTTTAGGTATTTGTGTGTGTGTGTATCCGTGTTTGTGTGTGGGTTTAACTGTGTGCATGCGTGTGTTAAGGTCAGACTTAAACTCCAGTTGAGACATCCTAGGGGACTTTGTCCACGGGGGGCCAAGCATTTGAGGTTAATGTACAGAGACAAACAGAATAGTGCTTGTTGTCATGGAGTTGAAGTAGGTTACAGAGAGAGGACAGAGGTATAACCATGCAGTCTTCACGCAACTTTCATATCGCCTGGTTGGTCTTCTGTCTTCATGCTCGAGCTATTAGTGCCATGTCAATATTGTATCAACAATGGTGGCTGTATGCTGGTCGAGCCTCCTTTGTTACTGCCTGAGGGGCACATACAAGGCCCCTCTCACTTGATTTCACAGTCAGTGCTCAGTCTAGTGCCTTTATGCCTTTAGAATGGCCTGTCTGGGCCCATAGCTCAGTATCTATTATCTGATAATGTAGACACTAGTTACACTTTACTCAAGTACTTGCAAAGTTAAAGTTCCTTTCTATTGCTTTAAAGTCTTGTGAAATGTATCACCTACTGATACAGATTTATTCAATCAGCAAGAGCAAGATGTTGAATAATTATGTCCTTTAAACATGTTTAAGGGAATTTTACTATTATTACAGTCTTTAGGCCTTATCATATGTTTGCACTGTCTAGTACTTGGTACATTTGTGAAGAGTATTGTCAATATTTGCCAATTTTTCCTTTGGATAAACCCTCACCACCTTAGTATTTGATTTACTTAAAAATAGGTCACAGAAAAGCAGTGTACTGATATATCCTACTCAAGCAGAAGTAAAAGGTTTGTCAAAATATACATTTATTTTTAAAAGAAAATAACACTATTTAATTAAATTCAGGAAAAAAAAAAAAAAAGAAATGTCAGTCTCTAAGTATAGCTACATTTATGAGCGAAGAAAATAACTTCCATTAAAACTCACTCACTGCCATTAATGTAAAAATACGTCATTTCAAATCCATACGCTCGCTGCTATTGACGTAATTTTATGTCAAATGTGTTTTTCAACTCTGGTTGCTAGGGAAACACTCTGGAGGTCCCTTATGAATATCTAAGCTGTAGTGTGATGTAGTGACCAACTGGAGCTATGTAGGTGGCAGCAGCGCACCTTTGGGATGAGAGACCAGCCATTGATGGGGAGGGAGAAGCCAGGAACAGGGCAGAAAATGCGACGAGAGAAGACGGTGAAGCTTCCAGCAGTTCACTGCAGTGCACACTCGACCAGAGCATGTGTCGACCTAACAGGACTATTGAGAGTGTTGGGATCGTGACACTCGGCATGTCTGGAAGTATGAGGAGACTGGCCTTCATCCAAGTCTCTCCCCTCGTCATAATCAGACTCTAAAATGAATGGACGACTCAAGCTCACGGGGAAGTGAAGCTTTTATTTTTCGAGGTCCCCCTGCTGACCGGCTGCAGTATAGGTCATAAACCCCGCCTCCTCATTGTTAACGGATGGGATGTTGGTCAAACTGTAAAGTTAAAATACTCGTCACATATTTTTTTTTTCAAACCTAAACTCTTCTGTGTTTCTGTGTTTTAAATAAGTTATTTGAGGTTGAAAAACGGGATTTGACGTTATATATGACGATGATTGACAGCCTCGGATCTTGCGTAGCTCTTTTTGTGAATAGCATAAGCAGTTACGTCGTGAAGGAAAGCCGAGAGGCCATTAAACTTTTCTGTTCAGTTTTTTCATGTTTTTTTCAGCTACTAGTACTAGTACTAACCTATATGATCTGAACAAGACGTTGGTAGAAATTCCAGTGGGAAAGATACTTAAGTTCGTGGCGTAGCTAGGTTTGTGTAACTCATCAGGACAGTATGCTAAATGGGCGGCGCGTGTTACCAGGGCTCCTCCCGCCGGACTCTACTGTGCAGACTCTGGCTCCAAATGACGTCAAATTTGCATTGAGTGGGAACAGCTACAGTGCACGCCCACTGGTCAAAATACAGTAAGAAAACGATACAACTCGGACCTAGATGGCAAAATAATATTTTTTTCACCAAAAGACCAGTCTCAGTGTTTTTATTGTTTTATAAAAGGAAACCAATGTTTAGGTGTCACTAAAGCAAAAAAAAAAAAAGTTTCAAAGTCACCGATAGGATTTTTCAGCTTTCTGTCAGAAAATGGCAACTGAAACCTGCCCCTATTCAACTGCTGATTACGGAAGAAGGAAACAAGCTGAAAACAAAATTTCTTTTTATGATAAAAGTAGAGACTTTTTTCAAATTTCAGATTGTCATAGAACAAAATATTCTGTGGGTCCATAAAAATCAGTCAAAATGCTCTTAAATGGCTGGCAGTGAGGGGGGTAGCTTTTCTGAAAATGGCTGGCAGTGAATGAGTTGTCGCTGTGCTTTATGTTTTATCTGGTTGGTCGGCTATGATTAGATGCGTTTGATTGTTGTCTGGTCATTTCATGTTTTTGCAGTTTCACAATGTTAGTTGATCATTTTAAAACGAGAAATAATAATTTACTCAGAAACGATTGGGTGTAGAAATGTAACAAATCACTTTGCTGCTTTTAAAACGTACTTAAATACAAGTAGAATTACTGATTTTAAAATATAGCAAAAAAATTAAAAAAAAAAACTCAACAGTAACGTGAGTGCTTGGAATCCATTTCTTTCACCTCAGCAGAAAAGTCATGTTCACAAACGCACACCTGTGCAAACAATTGCAGCAAGGAATAACACCACACCAATAATATTACTTTTATAGTGTCATGCATGGATTACAGCTTTTGGTTTACTTGGATCAATATGAGGGGACAACCAGAGCAGTGGTGGGGCCAACAGGATACGAGGCACTGGAGTAAACAGCCTGCTGTCAAACGGAAGTAATGTTACTGTATCTGTGCCTTGTATGTTTTCCTCTATTAATGCAGCTCAGTGAAACAAGGCTATGGGTCTGGAAACATTTGGGCTGTGTGTGTATTGAACGCTTGGCCTAGCTTTGAACAGTCTTTGCGCCCCGAGATATAGGGAGAGGCAGTATTAAGTGGCTTTGTGTGTTCACTTCAGTAGCCTTTCGCTCAAATGTGCATGCGTGCTCGCTGGGGTTGTGGCATATCCAGTTCAGCTGATCAGTTGTGAGACAGCAGAATGCTTTCAATTGTGCAATCAAACAGAAACTGTGTCATTGATACACAGTCACTACGTATTCACCCAAGACAAACAAACAATGAAATGATTGTCTTTTTTTTTTTTTTTTTTTTAAACAAACACACTGTGAACATTGGAGCTGATAAAGTAGACTATCGAACATAAAACGCCATTGATCAACCCATCCGATGAAGTATTCTTCTGTATTGATCCTCTTAAGGAGTTCTGTGAGGGCCCGAAATGTAGTGTGAAAATAGTGATTACGATAGTTATAGAGTAACTAAACTCCAAAACAACTTATTACTGCTGAATACAAATGTATTTGGGTATGAAGTTGTGTTATTGATTGATTATGGTCCAACTCTCAACATTTTAGTCAAAGTATTTAAATTTGGCATATTTTGTTGTAAAATGTCAGTGACTGCCCTCTATGGGTTGAAACCCAACTATTACAATTGATTTTTGCTATTGGCTGAGAACAAGGTCATGTGATTTTTTTGGAACCATCTTGTGTCACAAGCAACCACTGTTAGCCCCGCCCCTTTTAAAAAAGTAGCACCTGTGAGCTCTATAATCTGTGATGAGTAGGTTGGATTAAGAGAATAGTGAATAGAGATTTATATTGAGTAATGAGTAGGTAGGTAACATAGCATAGGTTGTTCATTGGAGATTTTATAGTATAGACTGGGCGTGTCTTCACTGCTCCAGGAGCCCCGCCCATAATTAAGGCATTTTTTGAATTTCCCTCCTCGTAGCAGGTCAGGAGAAAGCAGGGGTTTAGTTTCTCTTGAAATTTTACAATGACCATTTTTAGTTTGGTTTCCATTCCTTCAATGCTTTTTAAAACTAATGCCCATGTTAATTTTGCACTTATCTTTGGGTTTTGGTTTCGGTTTGTCATGTATCCTCCTTTTCACTTAAGAGCGTTGACCACACGATACTGATGCGTACCTTAAAGCAGACTTTTATGGGACATTCTGTGAACATTTTCACACTTTACGTGCAGTGTGCGTTAATGCCTGCAGGTATTTTGGAAGATGTAAATATGTGTTCTCCCACCCATAGTTGATAACTGCTGTATCCAGATGGATTTACAGAGGTGATATATTTGCCTGCTTAGTAAGCAGATTTATAGATTAGTCTAATTTTTCTCTTTTTTGACCTATTTTCACCACTGCCTTTATTTAATTGGTTACTTTTATCGTTATTTACCACGATTAACTGTGTGAAGTAAACCAGCTTTTTTATGGCAGGAAGCAATGGACACATTTCGGTAAAAGGATGTTGGCATGGAAACAAGGTCTTCTTTGCTCTCTCCCTGAATGCTGTAATATGTCAGTAACTTTGCCCCAGTGATGAAATCTTTGCAGGTAGCAGCATACAACAAAAAAAAATTAAAAAAGATGTTCATTGACTTGGGGGGGGTGGGGGGTTGAACAGTTCACTTGACTAATGTTACAACAGAGCACACAGCTGTGAGAATGCATGTCATTTGCTTAATATGTGATGCAGCTTCATGCTGGCATTGCATCATTAGTATGAACAAGCTGCAGTGTGACAGATGTCGAATGGCTTTATCAACTCATGCTGCTGTTCGAATAGCGTGACAAAGCTCAGATTTCTCTCTAGCAACATAAACTTTGTATTTTAAAAACAATCTTTTTACTTTTTCTCTGCTCTATACATGGAGGCTTCTTTAAAAATCTGAGTTCGATGAAGCATTTTGCACATTACGTCGTCTTTATTGTGTTTTTTTTTCACTTAATCAGACACTCATTGATAACCATTACGGCAATGAAGTGAAAAGATTCTACATCTAGAGGTTTTTTCTATTAATTGGCAGCCTGAAGGGACACATTGACAGGGAATAAGAAGCTGTTGTTTTTCACACAATACTAATTAAAGTGTTGAGACCAAATAACAGCTAAACTATCGTGCTGGGCGATGAACTTACACTGCAAATATTCCCCTCGCTCATAAACTCAGGCTATTGAACATGGCCCCCAGGAGAGCTGTGCTATAATTCGAAAATACCATTACGGATAAGAGTTCTTCTCTTATCCTTAGAGTTCTTAAAAATACATTTAAAAATAAGAAATACATTCTAAAACTTTTCCAGTGTTGACACGATGTGGATTTCACAGTTTAGAGTTATTTAATTGAATTTTTTTTTTTTTTTCAATTTTGTTAATCTTTAATTGGGAGTTATTTCTTATTTATATATTTATGTTTTAAATTCACTTGCATGGTGGTTTTGTATGGGTTTTGCAGGCACTGTCAGATTGTATCTTTGCTTATTTAGTAAAAATCCAACAATAACATTCTGCACAAGAGTAAGTGAGCAGGGAAACATATCTTGAAGGCGCTTCATTAATGCATCTCTAAAAGAGAACTTTTTTTTTTTAATTTGGAAACTGCTTATTTTACCTCAAATAAACCATGTGATGCATTTTCCTTTTGTTACACTTGGATTACTATTTAAATTTTCCTGGGGAATCTTGTTGTTTACAGGTGCAATATGTTCTTTTACATATTATATTATATTTACACTTTGTCCCACATTGCAACTATTTCCTATCTCAGCCATGATTAAATATGCACCTTTTTACTACAATTTATTAGGAGTGTGATGATATCTCGATTCGGCAATATATCGCAATATTTTTTTTCGCACGATCGATTATCGATATGGTCGCACTATGGATTTAATTTTTTTTTTCCTAATATTTGTTTTTTTTTTCAAAACCTTTTTTCACTAAAATGTGCAGGTAGGTCTTCACAGAAATTTTGTCTGTTTATTGAAGGAACCATAATGTTTACTGGAATATTGCACAATACTGGTGTCACTGGTAAGAAAGACCCTATTTTTTGCATTATTAGAGATGCTTATTCGTTTACATTGGTATATTGACACTTGTATACAGAAATGTTGCACTAAAAGTGTCACTGTTCATAGGACACTTTTTCAATTTATTGTCTTTCAGAGATATAAAATATCTTGTTATGTCATAGATTATCGTAGATTGATTTTTGACCAATATATCGATAATCGCAGTATTGTCATATCGTGAGATAATCGTTATCTTAAGCTTTGCATCGCATTTCGTATTGTATCGTGAGGTGCCCAGAGGTTCTCACCCCTACAATCTATAACAGCTTCACTTTTTGTTCCAATTTATAACGTGAAATCACATTTAAATTGTTTTTTGAATGATAAAACATAAATCACATATATATATATTTGATTATTTCTGTAATATTTAGAATACATAGATACAAATGTACTTACAAATGTCTCATTAGAAAAAGGAAATATTGCCTTGGGGCTTCCCAGTTGGCTGTAAACTAGCTTTATAGTATTTCCTGAGGATTTCTGAATTGTTTTTAATAAACCCCAACACCCAGTGAGTCTCTCTACACCTTGAGCGAGGTTAATAAAGCACATCCACTTGAATTGCCCTTGAACTCAACTATCTTCAAACAGTTCCGTGCATAAAGGGCAGGTTTTATATGTGACACTAATCTAATCCTGCCTTATCTGGAGACTGTGCGGGTGGTGATTCCATACCCATCAGTTACAACCCCCGCCAATGTGAGCATCAGTGATATAGCTGTCTGAACTGAATGGGTTAGAGAGGAAACCTGCTTTACATGCTCTATATTTATTACAGACAGGATATAGGCTTTCTAAGCACAGGAAACAAGACAAAGCAATAAAGACAGGCAAATTGTAAATAAATACAGAAGTCTTTCCAACACTATAAAACTAGTACAGTCCATTATTATCAATTAGCAGTACAGCACCAGCAGTGTATGGATTAATATATAGCATTACTTATATGTTAATGATCATAACAGGATGGAGCATTACTTACAGTATATTATGCTTTACATTATCTAAAAATGAATTGCAACATTACAACATCTGAACTTTCATTCAGCATAAGTGATATTTTATACTGTAGTTGTGGCAGCATTGTGTGCAGGAAGGACACCTCCCATGGCCTCATTCATTCTGTATTGACACGCTTGTGCAGTGCGTGCTCTGCTTTAGGCAATCCTCACTTCATAATCTAAGTGGCAAGTTAGACATGAATGAACATGCACACTAGACAGCACTGGTTTCACTTCTATTGTTGCCTAGACACGTTATGAGATTATTCTTTCCAGTCTTTTGCACAAAAAAAAAATGATGTGTTAATCCTTGTGTTATTTCCTTTAAGATTAAGATACTTTATCACTTTTAGCTATTTGACAATATACCTGTATGCGTCACGCCTTCGTCCTATAGACCGCTATACAAATGGAAACGATCGCCGAGTGCGCCCAGCCAATAGGCTTTGACTTCCTGTTTTTGAGACTGTCAATCAAAGTGAATGTGGAACTGTGCAAAGATGCACCTTACGCCATGGAAGATCCCATTCGATTTTGGAAGGGATGTGGATCAATTTACGGATTTGGTTTCAAAAATCAAACAAATCAGTCATTTCAAAATTTATATCTCGGTTCTATAATTGACCAATCTTTATGGAATTTGACTCAGTTATCTTGGGTTGGTTCTTTAATTACCCTGAGTTTCATCCATACAGATTTCATTGTGATCTTTTGAAAAAAAGTGGTGGTGCCCATTCAGAGGGGTGGTCTTCTGATTGAGAGGTTGGGGGTCAGATCCCAGGGCTTTACCTGTCTATGTATTGAAGTGTCCTTGGGCAAGACCCTGAACCATAAGTTGCTCCCAATGGTTGATTAGTGCCGTGAATGGCAGCTCTGTCCCATTGGTGTGTGTGTGCGTGTGTGTGAATGAGTTGATATTGTGAAGTACTTTGGAACTACAGTACCTCAGTGGTAAAAATATATACTACCTGTATATATACTATATGAATCAAGTCCATTTACCATTATTAATGGGGATATACATTTATTCCAAGCCTTTAAAGTGTGAGTGATCCTGGTTCCATGATCAGGATCATGATCCAGATAACTGACATTATCTGGCAAAGTAGATATTTGGTGCTTGGCAGAGGTTTGCGTTGTCTGCTGTTAGTGTTTAAGGCATTAGCCTATTGGTTGGCTGCTCTATAGCTTTACTTTATTTTGGCATTTCAAAATGATCTTTGTTTCCTGATCATGATGACATCATGTCAAGGTGAACTACATCTCTGGTGTTCAGACTGGAAATGTGAATCTGTACAGTAATATTTGTAAAAAGTAGTGGAAGTTTACTGAAATAAACTGTTGTCCCAGTTCAGGAGATACACAGGAAAGCAGCTCATTAATAAAGAAGCTTTGGAATCCTTGGAGGAGTCCGTCCTTGACCTGTTTGAGGCAAAATACTCTCAGAAGGAAACTGATCTACTTGAGACAGATAGGCAAACACACACACACACCGTGAACTCGTAACCCAGTGCATCTTGGGAACTGTCAGGGGAGATAGAGAGGGATCTTGTGGAAAGCTGCTGACCTGTGACCCCTGTCCCCCTCTCACTGACAGTTAAGATTTAGCTTATGCATTCTGAAACGTCATCATCACACATGCACACGCCCACTAACTCACACCAGTGTGAGTGTGTGTATACAATACGTACACACACGCTCACAACCTTATTACGCATTGGCATCCAAGGATTTCTACATATCATTTTCTTATGTGCTTGATTTAAGTCTTCAAATTGGTTCCTACGAAAAAAAATAGATCTGGTGCGGGATTTTTATGCATTGGGAAGTAAAAATGGTGGATATATATTTGTTCCCTAAATATTGAGGCATGCTCATTGTGCTCTGCTTATGGAAAGTATACTGTGTGCAGTGTATGTGCAGAGCAATTAAATTCTCTCTCATATATATATATATATATATATATATATATATATATATATATATATTTTTACTATGTTTGTGAAAATAAATGGCGATGCAAAGCAATTATCAGAGCTACATATTTACTTGAACACCACCAGGGAATGTCATGTGTCTCGCGTAAACATTAAAATGTAGGAGCTACTTTCATCAAATGCAAAAATCAATCAGTCGTGTTCCTTATTAACTGTAACATGAGCATTTTTAATGAGCTATTTTTAACTGCTGTTAGTGACTCCACTAAATCAATGCCTGAGACAATTGCGGCAACGGAAGCATTAGAATGAATGTGAATTGATGTCTAGTTGAGTTTCTTTGTTTTGCTCCAAATGGAAATGATGTCATTCTAATTCTCCACAGCCATTTTATGACGGGTTTGTTTTTTTTTTTGTGCTTTGTTTCCTATTAATGGGCTGTTTTATCAGCTCGAGTGCGTTACTTATTTTTGCTTTCATAATGAGCTGAGCGTGCTGCACAAACCTTCTTGTGATACACAGAGACTGCTGTGTTTTACATAAAACCATGACATTTACTGATCTTTCCTAGCGTACATGTGCGTCTGTTATACAGTACTTCTTTTATAGAATTGTTAATAATTGTGCCACAGCAGCTCAAGTGGTAAATGGTGACGTAGGAGTTGATCGCCTAATGATGTGTAGCTGTAGTAAAAAAATATATATATATGTATTTATGTATCGAGATCTAGAGCTACAGATAAATCAGAAATACAATATTTAATTGCTGCTGACTTAGAAAGATCAGACATAACAGACTTTTCAATATTCAAACAATCAAACCTTTAGGCACGTTGTTGAACATGTGCTGACTGACATAAACAATATGGAGATACAATATCTAAAACAATGCGTTTGTATTGAAACTTGTATTTGTTCATACCGCATCATGAATGATGACAGAGACAGTGCTGGGTTTATATTTCACACGGTTCAGACATTAGCATCAGTTCATTGTGCTCCTTTGTAACGAAACCATATGGTGGGCAAAGCCTCAATTTAAATGATTCATATTAGTGTTTGGCAGATTATTTTATTGCTGGAAATCATGTTTTTGAAGAAGAAAATATGAAACACTCTTTGCAATATGGTTAACTTGTTTGCAGTAGACTTACAGTCAGAACCAGCCGGTTTTGCATTGCTCACTGTAGCTTTTATCTGACATAGCTCAGCTCATACCAAGGAATGAGACAATAAAAACAATTGTTTTTGAGATATCAACTATTATAGTTATTGTAGGTGTACCCCAATTATCCCACCAAGTTTTATGTGGATCGGATCTGGGTTGCAGCAATTATTTATTCATTGAATTTGTTTTGTTTGTTAGCAGGATGATGTCAAAAGTTCTTAATGGGGCCATGTAAGATTCCATGACAATTTGGAGAGGATCCATGTCAAATATAGTGTTTCTGCATCAGTTTTAAATGGAAAAATCCCTCATCAAATTTTGAAAATTAAAATCTTGGTTCGTAATTGGATAAACTTTGAGATTTTACTCAGTTGTGTTGAGTTGGTTCCTTAACACCTTTTAAAAAGGTAAACTCAAGGCTCGGGGGACAAATGTAGTCCGTTAAAGCATCCAATTCTGCTCACAGGAGAAAGTAAAAAAAAGACACAAAAAACATGAATAATGAAAATTACTAAATAATCAAATTGTCAATATCTCTGTCCCTTCAATTACACTAATTCAATGAAACTCCACAATATTTGCAGGGTTCATAGTTTCCCCATGTTTATATCACGTGATGGCAGTCATTTTTAATCTCATATTGTTAAAATAATTTCAAAAACCTACTTAATTCTTACATTCTTCCCACAAAATGTACCTAATTTTAAAAAAGGTTCCCATTCTCTGTAATTCTCAACCTTAATTTCACCTATATTGCTCTTTTTTTTTTTTTGTATGATTTTGTTTTTAATGTATTGCACTGTTTTTATTATTCTGTTTTCATTGTAACATGTCTTTGGGTGGCCTGAAAGGCTTTTTTTAAAATTAATTATTATTATTAGTTAAGAACATTTAAAATGAAGCTCTGGCAAATATACTGATCAAATCTGCTGCCCACTTGAGGACAAACTGTTCTGTATTATGCTCATACACTACATGTTTATACTTAAATTTAACATTTTATTCATCTTCTCAGTATACAGTACACGCTTTTAACTTTCTCTGAAATATAATATTTTTTATATATTATTTTTTGTTAATTTCAATGTGTTTGATATGCTGTATATAGTTTTCTAAGGTAAGGTTTTGTAGCATTAGCAAATCAACAACGCATAATGTTCCATCATCTCCAAACTCTGAGATAACAACACTGGAAATTGTGCCACTGAACACCCTCCAGATTTTAGTATCTAATCAGACATGTCTGTTTTCGCGAGAATGTGTAAATATTCATAGCTGGAATGTTTTCATTCATAACTCTTGATGTCAGTTTACTCTTTACCGTAGAGCTACATAGAGCTGCAACTCCCTGATGCTCCAATTCACTGGGGCACATGTGTTACTCAGCTTGACACAGATGTGTTGCTGCAGCAAACAACAGGTACACCTGATCTGTGCATGACTTACTTTGCATGCTCAATTTATTTTAATCCACCTCAAGCATCATGTATATTAAACCGCACCTGCTTGTAGATAGTGCGTCCAACCCCTGTGGGATTCTGCTAAATGTGTTAATCAAAATTTTACATCCTTGACTATACATTTCCGAGTAATAGCAGAGACGGCTCTTAAGAGGCAGAAGCACTGCTGTCGAAGTGGCTTAAAATGTCTGATCTTCTAAAACAGAGGTGGGTCATCCAGGTCCTCCATGGTGACGCTCCTGCAGGTTTTAGTTCTCCCTCTGCTCCTCGGGGCTTCTGCAGAGCAGAATGATAGCACGATCATTAGAAACAGGTGTGTGGATGCAGGGGAAACTTCTAAAACATGCAGGATTGCAGCCCTAAAGGACCTGGATGGCCCACCCCTGCTCCAAAAGGTCTCTCTACCAGTGATGAAGTGTTGCCTGATGGCTCTTTAGCTGATTTAAAGGCCTCACTTCAGTCAGGTCAGGTACCACCCATCTGCCGCTCTTCCATTCATTTCCCTCTAGTCCTCCAATATCTCTCATCAGCTCAGTCCATCATTTCTTATTATCTCTGCTTTGTTTTAGCCTTTAAAAAAGATGTAAAAAAAAATAAAAAATACAACAGATTTCTCTTTTTTTGACTAATCCGTCAATTCTGGTTTAGATGCAAGTTATATGTATAATAAACATCTAAACACACACAAATATAGTATATATAAATAAAACATGTGGAAGATTTTTCATAGGACATGCATCAGGAATATCATTATTTTTTTGTCTAAAAAATAGAAACAAAGATTATCTCTCCTCATAGCCAAAATAAGGAACCAAGAAAAATACAAATAATGATAAAAAAAAAAAAAAAATGAATAAAGAAGAAACACTCTGTTGTGACATCTTTCCACATTTGGTGGCCAACATATTACAATTATTTGGATAAAACAGCTGTGCCTGAGATTGTTGCTGATGAAATGGGTTTAGGTTGCATTCACAGGTTTCATACAAAGAGGGAATTGAGCAATACTCATGTCTTTGGCCTTTTTTTTTTTTTTTTTTTTTTGTCTTCCGTTTTATTGTCTGAGTACAGTATTTGAAAAGAAGGTCAAATGTTACTGAATAAGTGCATAGGAATTGTTTAGAAGTAGATTAGTAGGTCACATTGTAGCTCACTGCATGTATGATGTATCCCTACATAAAACAGAGAATCATATATTCATAAGGCACCTTGTGTTATTAAAATAAACTTGGACTTTACCCTTTTGTTGTAAACCAAATAAAATGCACTTTACAGATTCACCACTTGGGGGCACAATGGAACAGAGGTGTAATGATGAGCCTGATGGAGGTTTCAAGTTAACTTGCTACAGAATTTACCCTTAGATGTTGAGATGCTTAACAACGCAGATAAACAGCAACTCTTTGAATCATTTTGTTAAAAGCTTCACTAAATTTTCCATTTTGTTACTTTGAAAAAGTTTCCAGTTATAACTGAGATTCATATCCTTGATGAGCCGCTTTGATTGATTTCTTTATCAGACGTAATTACACAGATTGCTGCGCTGATCACCATGAAGTGTGTAAACAGATTTAGCTGAAAGAATTTCCTCTCACCACTGCAAATGGTAAGAGAAAAAGCTTCCACGCAGCTGACCTTTCAGCACCAGGTGGCTGAGATGAGTGATTGAGACCTACAAGGTGAGAACAGCACAGTCGCCTGATGCATCTGTTTTTGAACTTCAGCTGTTTTCCGCCGACTTTATAGTCACACGGCACTAAATACTACCGAGAAGTATCCTCATCTGTCCTCATGCCAGATGGCAGATTGTTTTCATTCCCTGGTAATGGTTCATCATATAGCAATTACCTATTTGAAATCAGATTGCAGCTGCTTTGTTTCCAACAGAGACATACTAATATACAGTATATCCAACGGTTGAATCACTTAAATTGTAAATGTTCAGTTATTAGTTTGTTTTTTTGCTGCCATTTCTTTCTTGTTAACAGTCAAAGACTGACAGAAAATAGACATATTATCCTCTCTGTCACACTGGCTAAGTTGGCTTCCTTTGGGCTTGAAATGCCTGTGTATTCCCTGTAAACCATAAAGATCAGCTCAGCATTGCTTACAGACCCCACCACCACCCTTCCTATACCCCTTCCCCAGCTTAGAGCAGAGTGTTTGGAAGGGAAGGATGTTGAATGGCCAGTGTGCAAACAACGACAGGCGCACTGCAGCTGAGCCTTGTGCTCTCCAGTCCTGAACCTTGAACACTGAGTGCACTTCTCAGCTGAACCGGATTGTGTTTATCAGCGAGGCTTTTTACGTCCTCTAGATTCCTGTAACACGGCTTCCCTGCGCCCTGGTATTGCAGGCAGCTTCTCTTTTCTTGTGAGAAGTGTTTTTTTATAAAGCAGGTAAGGCACAATGGGCCAGATTCAGAACCGTGGACAGCTCCCAGTGGAATGCTTTGGCACGTTTGCGTGCTTTGTTTACGTATGTGGCTACATGCTGACATCCTATGGATGCGTGTGCATATGTTTGAAACAAATGGGAGAGGGAAACACAGAGGGAGATAGATCACTTGTCTTAGCGCATGGACTTTAAAAGTCCAGAACGTGAGGAAACATAAAAGGTATTTCTTAAAGTCGATGAAAATGCAGGAACTAGGTTGTACTGCTTGACTTTATTTTTATTTTTTTTCTTCATGATTTTTAACAGATGAGAAGTTAGAGAAGAAAACACTAAACAAATCAAACAGGAGGGAAACAGAGAAAAGTGATGATGAAGAGTAGAAATGAAATTGATTTAAGCTTTTCCTGTAGTCTTGCTTGCTATATTTTATGTGAAATATGTCCATTCAGGAGAATGCATTGAAATAGACTGAGCAGCGAGAGTATAGAAGATGGGAGAGGGACTGTGAAAGGAATCAGGGCTGGGGGACATTGCTTCAATTCCTGCTATTCTGTCTAAATAGGCTCTTCCTCTGCAATGCACTCAGGCTCCAGTGAGTCGCTCTGTGAATGCTGCCCATTTGCATAGCCACTCTCCCTCTCGCTTCCTGGCTGGCTGTTGAGCACCCCCCCCCTCCCCTCCCTGTGTCCTCCTCTCTCTCCTCCTTCTTCTCTACCTCCTCCTCTCTCCTTTCTTTCTCTTGCGCACATCTCTTGGAACCGCTCTGCCGATGCTGCCTGTCTGTGAGTGTGTGTTCTTGCCCAGGGCTGCTCTCCCAGGTACTGTTGCTGCTATCTCCTGGTCTTACGGAGAGCAGGCGTCTCTAGATGGAGAACGGGTGCGCAACTTGGCACAACTTACAGGTGCAATCACGCAGTCCACCGTGCTTCGCCTCTGCAGCTGTCTGACACATGCAAATGACACTTGGATATAACTATGGTCCCCTTTCTTTGGGCATCCTTTGAGATCACCGGAGGAGGAAAAGAAGGGAAACTCCGAATGTCTGTCTTGATGTCCTGAAGACATTCACTTTGCTCAAGTGCTCCAAGGCTCCTTAATTGGGCTTCTTTTTACTTGACACTTATTGGAATGAGAAGATTCTTCTAATTTTGTAGGAAACTGGAACTAAAGGACTTGAAAGAGATGGGATTTATTCATTGCATGTATGTTTTGAATTTTTCTAAAATAATTGATCAATGATTATCTTTTCCCTGCCTGGGTGCTGCTTTGGATTTCTTAATTCACTGGAAAACAACAAGCAGCCTTTTAACTTCAAAATTGACGACATTTTGTCCACTGTCCGCTTTCACTGGTTTTCATTTTTATTTCCGATCGTACTGAGATTGGGGAAAGGTGAGAAGTCATGGGTTTGTAAGGCTCTGTGAAGTCCTACCTTGATTTGACGCCTCACCTGGCCACTCGGGGAAGATGTTCAAAGAGTGGAGGACACAGTTTGATCCCCTGAGGCCCTTATCTGAGCCCCTAAAGCGGAATTCAGCTTCACTCACTCATCTGGCCTTGTGGATCATTGCCCTTGGGTTTGTGGCAGGGTCTGAACCAGGTACTGTGGAGAGTCTTCACCATATTCACCTCTCCCATGGAAACAAGCGTCACCATATTGTGCCTATAGCTATCCACAGATCGTCTGCATCTCTCAGGGCAGGACACAGTAAGTAGTTACCAAAATTCTGAAAAAGTGAACTGTGCATTTAAATAGTTTCTATGTGCTTAAATGGACATAATCCTTATTTTTATGTCTTAAATTCAAGATTGAAGATTTACACATCCCTCAAGTTCTAGTTTTTTTTTTAAATTAATACAGTTATCAAGATATATCTAGTGCTAAAATACCAGGTGAGTTCACTCCAGACGCATCCATTTTCCTCTGTCCAAGCAATGCGCCCTCCATGTCTGAGATTAGCCCTATCCCTATATCCAGATGCTCCTCTGTGTCCAGATTAGACAGGATTAGAAGGGTTTGGTTCTCTACATTGCCTCTGGGTGTTGTGGAATAGATGTGTTGCCCTGCAGTTTTGCAGGATGTTGAGCCATGCCGAGCCCCCAGTCTGACACGGGGTGTGGACGAGGCTTCCCTAATCCCTATGTGGCAGCAAAGTTCAAGACACAGAGACAGAGAGTGAAATAGGAAATAAAAAAAAAAACTGAGTCCATATGGTCTTATATAACCTCACCCCAAATATCCATCTTAGACTGCAGCATTTTTACTCTACTGCTGCCGGTGAGAATTATTTTTGGAAGTAACTGTTTGCTATGTTTAATTCTAATTTTTAAACCTGTGTTGTTTTTCAATCCCTGTTTAGACAGCCATGCTGTTCCAGAATCCAATTGAGAATATTGGTGGAAAACCAAACAAATACAATTTTTTTTTATTTAGAATAACTGCTCAGACTTTCTGCTCGAGTGACGTAATCAAAACTGGTGAAACACTGACGTAATGTTGAGGAACTCACAGAGCAGAAATTTCACAACAGATATCTAATAATAACATTGTAACACATGTTTTTACAAAGCTTCACTACTACTTTCACAATGTTTTCATTGCACAACTGGTGGAAGAAAAAAAATAGTCTACTGCACTGAGACCTGAGTAAAGAATGGAGTCACTGCTCCCCAGTGATTCTAAAGAAGATGGGGGGGGGGGGGGGTCTACTAAGACAAGGCAAGAAGCAATTAGCCTAAAATATTTTGCCCTGTCTTGATTGAACAGTACTGTGCTCATCTTGTGCCCTTCCCAGGGGCCTAATGGTGCTTGGCACTTCTAGGCAGATGCCACAACTTGATTTCATATTTGTAGCTTCTCCTCCATGCCATGATTGCTTGTGACTGCTTGCTGGAGCCAGAGAAAGAGCTTTTTTCTCAGGAAAGTGACTAAATTGATCAGTGGAGAGGCTGCATAAATGCATATCAGGAGACATGCTGTTTAACAAGATACCTGGCTGCAGGACAAACCAGCTGTTGTCAACTCTGCCAGCTCTGTTGTCGTCTTTTACTAAAATTGGGTTAATTTTCATTTGGGCTGTTCCTTAAACAACTGCTCTGCACACACAAAACGACAATTGTGTCCATTGAATTATAGTTGTAGCTAGATACAGTTTAGAATTAAGTCATTTTTTCTACACATTAGGGTCAGAGGGGATTAGTGAAGCCTATCTGACATGACCCTAGGTTACAAAGTGTTGTACAGCCTTGACCTAGCTATAGCTACCCAACAGAGACTATCAGTCATTCACACGATGGCTCCGTGTGAAACTGTATTTAACCAAATATACATATTTTTTTGGGAGGAACGTGAGAGGATAGAGTACCCAGATACCGCAAAGCTTTATTTTGTAAATTCAGTATTCAACATGATAAACGTTCTCAATCTGTCTTATCACTTTCCTCAGTGATACAACTAGAACCTATTTAAAACTCTTACATTCCTATGTGTAGGAGCCTATCACTGTTTTTGTATTAGTGAATATCTCTTAAAGGCTTACTAACTCAGCCCAAATGACTGAAAGACTACTGTAGTTGAACTTTAATAATGGGAATGAGAGGCAATTTAGAAGCTGCATATGCAATAAAAAGCACTTCAAACGCTTGTATAGAGGTCAACATGTTTGACAAATTGTGAAGGAGTAGTTACCCAAAGATGTGCGCCATTCACTCCAAACTGGTTTAATAATGTTAAAGGCACCCGATCGTTCCCATGGTTGCGTAGACTTGTCAGTTTTAAGGTGTCTTTCTTGTTCAGCCGGAAGGCAAGCGTAAATCTGGAGTAAGATGGCTGATAGTGGCATCCAGAGGCCATATCCACCGACTTTTCAAAGTCCCATTTCTCGTTTCCTCGTAATCGCAATGTCAAAATCCCTACATCGTAATATTCCTGGTCTTCTTAGGAATTACATCATAATGTTCATGGAACTGGGTGTCACATAATGTCTGATTGAAATGCTATTTCATTATAGACTTTATGGGAGCAGAGTGGAGTTTGCCGGACGTAACATTGTCATGATTTGTTAACGTTGATTGGCTTAAATCTCCCAAGTGGCAATGCAGGCTGTTAAAAGTGTTAAAAAGTCCATATAAATTACTCCAAAGACATTTCTCACACGTATTGGTAATAAAGTTTTATTATTCACCTTGAGACCTATCATTTAAAGTGCATTAATGTGATTGGTTGGTTGTGTATCGCTTTGTCTTCAGTCCAAACAAAGTCCTGACCATTTTGTATGCAAATGTCTTGTTTTGGTCATTGACACATACCTTTTTCTTAGTTTGTGGCTTTATTTAGCACATTTTGCTTTCTTTTGAAGAGTGATTTATCCAGCCCTTCTAGACGTCTTCTTTAATGTGAGCTCCACATTTTTCTCTGTAAGTAATGTTGCTTAAAAACGCACACTTCTTGTCAGAGTGTGTATTAGGATAGTAAAATAGAAGACAACCATTGTTTCCTCTGTATTAAACTCGAATGCCTGTCATTGATTTATGTCGAACGAAGAAGAAAATTACCATGGTCAGGATGTATGAAATTGAGTTGGAGTGTGATGCATTGTTTGTTTAGGGCTAGCAGTAATGAGGTTCAGACAGTATCAAGTCTGAGTATCAGACATTCCATTTATCATGAACAGGCTCCCAGAGGTGATAGTCCTCTTTCCCTGAGATGGATATGGCACTCGATATGCTGCCTAACTAGGTTATCATATTTTCTCATGTAGTTGCTGTTCTTTTTCATTGAGAGTGAAGATTAAGTGTTATTCAGGCTCTAACGAGAAAATGGGACTTTCTGGGCACTACTTATAAGATCATATTCATGATAATCATTTTTAAGGTAATGCTATGGCAATTTTTCAGTGTCTGTTTAAAAATATACTTCCTACTAGGGGATGTGTGTTGCCTGGCATCTGGCGATATGATTCGTATCCCGATACATAGGTCGCAATATGATATATCCCGATATTAAAGTAAAGGCAATTATTGCAATTTTTTTTTATTTTTTTTTTCATATATGACTTAAGAAACAACTGTTCTGTAAATGTGTACACCTCGGCATATTTTACACTCAAAACATTGGCTTTAACATGCCATGTGTCAACAACTTGAAATAAAAAATAACACAATCTTTTAAACAAACTTTGACTTTAGTGCAACTTAACTGAGGTATATGCCTAGAACAAATAAATGCAGAACGTTGGTACTTTATTTTTAGATTTTCTTGAAAAAACACAAGCTGGTGATCATTCCCAGGTTTCAGTGCACTTCTTTGTGCAGTTATGATGTATCTTGCAGTGGAAAAGACTTTCCAGGTTAAATAAAGGTAAAAATATGGATGCTTTTAGAATCGATCAGAGAATCGCGCAATATTTCACCCGAATAATTTTTTTTCAACACCCCTACTTCCTACCATATATTCTTTTCACATTTTACACATATTCATCATCACCTTTGTTTCATAGCCCATATGTTTAGTGTGGGTCATGTTTGATGATGATTCAATGTCTCTAACACTTCTGTGGAAAGGTCCCACCTAACAGCTGCTCTCTGATCTTTTGCAGTGCATCACATTGTAACTCCAGCTATATGATGAAAGATGGTGTAGCATTATAAGTGAATTAAATTGATTCAAATGTACACCTGCTTCAGAGTCCATGTATGGTAAAAAAAAAGCAAAGAGAGAAGGGATTTTTGTAAAAAAAAAAAAAAAAAAAGACAGAGGCAGGGAATGGATCGTCTCTGGTTCTGCCTCACCTCCAGTGTTTTTGTGTGCTTGTAAAGTCTGTGAGCTGATGTCATTCTGCGATAGTGTGTGGATGACGGTATCTTTGCTACATTGCGGTGGAAGAGATGATAGCTGTCCTGATAAGGATCTGAGTACAATGTTCCTCTGCTCTAGAGGGAGCATAGGCAGTTATTGACCCATGAAAGCGGGAGTGGAGATTGCAGTCATTTATTTTCTCTCTTCTTCTGGGGAAACAAACATGCTTTTTTTGTGTGCATTAGCTCTATGGGTTATGGGTTTTTTTTTTTTTTTACCCACTAGCGCTCACACACTTAGTATATATACATGTATGACCTTGTTGTTTTCCTTTTTGATTTTAGAACTTCATTACTTTTACCAGCCATAGGCAACTGGTTGCCTGGGGGCCACATGCGGCCCGTGGTCTAAGTTTGTGTGGCCCCCCCAAAACAAAATTGTAGTTCATGAAGTTGGAAGTCATATGGCGAGGCAAGGCAAATGTATTGGTATAGTACATTTCATACACAAGACAATGCAATGTGCTTCACATGATCAAAAAGTGTAACAGAAAACATTCAACAGCTTAAAAATCATAATGAACATTAAAATCAGCAGTGAAAACATGAAATCAACAATAACATGATTAAATTAACTAATTTATGAACAACGTAGTACACAAACCTCCATAAATACAGAAAGTGACAGCAAATTGCACACAATTTCAAGAAAAGTACAAAAAGTAACAAAAAAAAATATACAAAAGGACTTCAAAGACACACAAAATTACACAAAATGACACACAAAAAAGATTGCAAAATCTACAAAATGAATTTAAAAACACACAAAATGTGTTTTCAAGCTCGTATTAATGCTCAGATTGGTCATTCTTTTAAATGCTGACATGAATGTTGATAACGTGGCCCTCGGATCAGACAATCACATTATTGTGGCCCCCGCTGTGCATAGAAGTTTCCCATCTGACTGAAACCCACCTCCAGTTTCCATGGTTGGCACAACCCATCCAAGCAGACAGAGTGGGCGGTCCTTTGTGCCTGCAGTGGTCTGTGCCGTTTTGGAAGAAGGGAAATGAGACCTGAGGTGAGGTCAGCTGAGTAATGTGTACGATTTGTGGATTGGAGACTAGAAAATGGAGATGGAAAGGAAGCGCTTTGACTCTAGGGGAAATCTGCTCCCCTCACATGCGCGTATCCTGGATGTGCTTGAGTCAGGGATGCTCTTCTACCCACAAGGCCCTTAGTGATTCACACCAACTTCTTTCTCACAGTTCACTTTTACTTGTTCTGTTTGTAAAATTACCTAAAAAGTCAGAGGTGTAAACAAAGTAAGTGCAACTCTTCAATGAAACTCGCTCAATACAAGTCAGACATCTGTGTGGTGTCTAACAAGCATGATAGGCAAAGCTGTTAAGCTTCCTCTGGTCCAATATAAAATTCACTGACAATTTGAAGTGTGCAGCACAGTTTTTACTGCACACAGCAGGCACTGCTGCAAGGTTGTAATGACATAATGTCACAGTGACATTGACAAGTTTTACAAGATACATAAAAAAGAAAGAGTTTGATACTGTAGAATATTTCACAATCCCTGGGGGTTTATTTAACTAAATTTTCAACATTAAAAAGTACAGCAGCGGTTCCCAAACTTTTCACAGTCCCGTACCCCCTCATCCTGCATACTTAAAAACATAATCATTTAATGTCATATACAATGTAGCCCTACGGTGAAATTTGTCTCTGAAGTTTACCTATCCTGTTGAGGAATAATGTGTAATAATAATAATAATAATAATATAAAGCACACAAAACAAAAGAAAAGAAATCGACCAAACGTTTGTTGTTTGACCATATAGCAGTAACATATTCATCACCCTGAAACTTTAATGAGAAGCACATAACTCTGAAATGTTTGGCTGAATTTGAGTCTGAGTCTTAAAATCCTTCTTCATGTAAAGTCTTAATCAATGTTTTATGTTTGTTAAAGAGGAAAATCCACATTCACACAAGCATGTGGTGACAAAGGTCATCAAGCACACTTGGCTAGCGCAAAGTAGGGGTGTGTATTGCCTGGCATCTGGCGATACAATTCGTATCCCGATACATAGGTCACGATACGATTATCGTTATTAAAGTACAAGGCAATTATTGCGATTTTTTATTTTTTATTATTTTATTTTTTTAAATATATGACTTAAGGAACAACTAATCTGTAAATTTGTATACCTTCATGACATTATGTATGAAATATATTTTATTGGCATATTTTACACTCAAAACATTTGCTTTAACATGCCATGTGCCAACAACTTAAAATAAAAGAATAACATACAATCTGTCAGTGGCTTTTAAACCAACTTTGACTTTAGTGCAACTTAACTGAGGTATATGCCTAGAACAACAAATAAATGCAGAAAGTTAGTACTTTATTTTTAGATTTTATTGAAAAACCACAAGCTGGTCAACATGCTCAGGTTTCAACTCACTTCTTTGTGCAGTTACAATGAGTCCTGCAGTGGAAAAGACTTTCCTGGTTAAATAAAAAAAACAAAAAAATAATAATATGTATATTATTAATTTTTTTTATATAAAAAAAAAATGGATATGGATGCATTTAGAATCAATCCGAGAATCACATGACGTAATATCGCGATATATCGCCGAATCAATTATTTTTCAACACCCCAAGCGCAAAGCAATGTAGCTCTTGCCATATTTGCACTTTTTTTAATGAGATTGTCTAATCACTACCACTCTGTTGTCTAGTCTTACGTTGTCCAATGTGTAATTTGTGGAAATGCATGGAGGCTCCTGACTACTGGTCTATTTACAGTATATACTAGTTTCCAATGTTGTCACTGTTTTAAATGTTTTTTTTTTCCCCACATAACCTTTATGACAATTTGCATACCTCTGAGGGTACCTGTACCCCACTTTGGAAATCTATGAACTACAGAATAATACGGAGGATAGAGTAGGGAAAAAAATATAGTCGTTTAAAAAAAAAAAAAACAGACGGAAACAAAAAAGAAATATCATAATGTGAGGTAAAGGATGTAATAATAATATGTAAATTAATCCATCACAAAGGCAAAATGTGGTGTTTTTTTTATTTGCTGTTAAATTTGATTAACAGCTTGAATGACAGAAAGTGTGAAGGAGTGCTGCTGCTGTGGCTCCGGTTAAAGATGCTAAGGACAGTTGCCAGAACACTTCTTACCAGAAATAAGCACACGACTAAATGAAATATAAGCCAGATCAAGCATGTTAAATCTTACAAGTTATTTCTAACCTGAATTTGGTTTTGCCATTTTCCAGATGTGTGATTTTCTGTTCTCATAATGAGGCAGCAGCAGCAGCAGCCTTCCCTGTCCCGACACTCTCAAACATTCACTAATAAGAAATCCACATGTTCTCTTTCCGACTGTCTTTTATCTTTGTGATCATTGTCAAAATCTCTGAGCAGTGCAACAACTTCGCAAATTAGAACAGAAAAGAAATTTCATCTCTGGAGAGTGACATTTCATTGGTTTAATTAAAATGGGTCATAAAGCAGGGTGTGCACTTAATGTGGGCATGTAGAGTATTGAAATAAAGTACCTTGAAATAAAGTTTGGCTTCGTTAAAAATGGACTAATTATTTTGGGAGAGGTCGAAGAGGAAGATCTGAGGTTGACGGGTGAATTCTTTTAACCTTTACTGCCTGGTAACCCTGAACTTAGGGCAGGCCACAGAGGACAGGTTTCTGGTGAAGATGACAAAGTATGATTGCCATTGATCAGTGAATCGATAAGAAGCTTAAATTTCACCGTGCTGTTTTGGAAGCATGAACTCAATCCTGCTCTTTTGATGTGGGTGGTTTGATTGACAGCGTTAAAATTATCCCAAGCTTACAAATCATTACCCAAAATCTCCAGTATCGTCTATGCAAGCCTAATAGAAGTAGTGAACAAAATAAAAAAAAAATAAAAAAAATCAGGTTTTAGAAATAAGTGGCTGCCCTGTGTCACAATACAAGGCATCTGTTTAAACTAGCCATGTCTTCACTATTATTTTCTATATTATCATCAAGCTTTTTACAATTGCTCACCTGCAGAAGAGTGGCAACAGAAAGAAAGCTGCCCTCTAATCCACTCTAATAGGATTGTGTGGGATTTCACCTTCCTCATTGCTCATTCCATCTCTTAGAGCCTCAGGCCTGCTGGCAAGGGCTGATAAAAACACGCCTGCCTAACACCTATGCGCAAGCTAATATCAGCATACATTTTGCAACACTGTGTAGAATTACATTGTATACCCACGCGTTCTTTTAAATACTTAGTTATTTGTTGGCAGCGAGGTGGCTATTGTATGAGCGAGAGTACAGCACAGCTCCTACACTGTTGTTGATAAGGGGGAGACATAGCTGTCTGTATAATTGCCAGGGCTGTACTGTATGTAGATACTGTGTAACAGTCTCCCATACATATACACATCGGTCCATGTATCCATGAAATGTTTATTCCTGTCGATCGTTATTTCTCCTGATCTTCTACGTTCTTTATTTGAAGAGTACAATTTCCATAAGATATACAGCTAATTAAATATTATCTCACCAGTTATTAAGCAAACTTGCAAAGTGAGGCTACTCAGCATTAGACATGCAGAGCAGATGTTTAATCCTGCAATTAAAGCCAATGCGTGCACATGGTCTCATGGGTATGGCTAACAAAGGATAACAAAATGCAAACAGTAGTCAGTGTCATGCAGGGTAAATATAAACACAAGAAGACATATTTTGCGCATTAATATTTATGTTTTTAAGTCCTTTAGATCATGGTTGTATTGCCCTTAACCTTTTGTAGATTTTTACATAATTACACATTGCTGCAACACAATAATATTCAAAGCTCAAATGGTTTGTTTGTGTGCAGATACACACATTGCAAGGTAAATGTTATATATATGTATACAGTATATTAGATTTTTTTACCTATTAAATAAATTACTTTGTAGGTTCTGAAATATTCTCTAGTTCAAGGACTCCTACTATGGAAAACATTTGCTGAAGACTGTCTCATATTCAGCCATGTACAACAAATTCACTGCCTTTCTGGACTGTATAGAAACACAAAATGTAAATGTTATCATTTTGCAGATCTTCACCTTGTAGTTTATAGATGCCAAAGTCCTCGGACCAAGTTTCTAACTTTAATTTAAATCAGTGATTTTCAACTGGTGGGTCGGGACACAAACGTGGGTCGGAGACCTGTACTGGGTGGGTCGTGGACAGCTGGTCAAAGATAAATAGATAATACTTAACGCCTCATGTTGGACTGGTCTTTTATTTTGAAAGAAACTTTTATTTTGACAGGCATGCTGTGAAATGCATGTTTTTCAGGAAAAGATTTATTTAAAAAAAAAAAAAATAAAAAAAAAAAAATATATATATATATATATATATATATATATATTTTTTTTTTTTCAACAGCTATTTTTGAAAAACTACATTTGGTTGGTTGAGTTCTATAAAAAAAAAAAAAAAAGGTGGGGTTGCGATTTAATGACCGTGGCAAACTGTGGGTCCCAAGATGAGACCAGTTGAGTACCCCTGATTCGTGCCCCAAAAACAGACATTCAGAAATCACAAAAACTTTCGATTTTCTTCCAAAGTGTAATGTATGTTTCATGATGATAGGTGAAGCATAATAATAGAGATGTTTGTATAGTGACTTTTTAAGCGTTGGGTTTGGCTGTACTTGATAATGACAGCCAGAGTTGTCTCTACAGTCTCAGATCATAGCGTCAGCCCAAGTCTCTGCTTTCATCCTCACTTCCAATGTGTAATTATCCAGGGCACTTGTCTTTTTTTCCCCCCAGTAATTAGAACTACATTCATACTCCACATCTGTTGGCTTTCTAACAGAGAAGACAACAGCTTCTAGACACCATTTACAGCCTGTGATGTTCAAAGCATTCCTCCACAGAGAAGATAAATAATGTCTGATGGCACATAAAAAAAAAAAAAAAGCTCTTAACGTGGAGTGAAAAATCTTAAAACTAATTAATGCAAGACTTTCCTTAACTTTAACTTGGATGTGTCTTTTTTGGAAAGTAATCAAAACAAACACTGGATGCTGGAGAATCTAATCAACAAATTGCTGGCAAACAAAATGGCTGACCTCAAGTAGGAGAAAGGGAGCGTTGTGCCTGAGGAGTAAATGAGGCAGGTGATGATGAGAGAGTAAATTAGAAGCTGCCGATACTGTGGGGCACTTCTATCAGAGCCAAGCCTGTTGGCGGGGGAGGCAGATACGCAGCTGGTCATGGTAACAAAGGGCCTGTATGGTATATTGCCCCATTAAGACACTGGGCCTTGTCAGCTCTGCCTGGATGAGCCATTCTGTTCCACAAGGCAGGGGCTCATGTATCACTTAGGACGTTGGGGAAATGATGGTAGCAGGGGGTGTAGGCAGAGGGTGTGAGTGACACTGGTTGACTGAGCATTCATGGCATAATGTTACCCGCCCAGAGGGTACAACTTTACCTCAACCATGAATTGATGGATTCCTGAGATGAAGAGTGAGGGGTGGGGGTTCCCTGCAGCATAACCATGATGAGGTGAAGGCTTATCTTCTCACAGCAGTGCAGGAATGAAATACGATACTAAAATTGCAGATGTGCAATGCTGTGGAGAAATGTTTTAATTAAAGATGTATAGAAAGATATTTTTTTCAAATGCATCCTTTCTTACAGTAAATCTCGAAAATTGCATTAAATGGATATAAAAACATGGAATTTACTTTTGTTATGAGTCACAATGAAGTCGGATGAGATAAGTCATAACTGTCCAAATATAGTGTTGTTATTTCCACATATATTTGGTGTAACAGAGACTGAGTTTTAGCTCCACTGTTTGGTTTTGATCATTACTTGTCTATTTTTGCACATTGAACTGCACTTGGGCCTGAGTCTGATAGACTATTAGTGGTTCTCAAAGGAAATATTTAACTTGATTTCTTTCTTTCATGGTGTCTAAACATAATCATATGAAAAATATCAAAAGAAAAGGTTAAAAGAAAATAGAATATTTTTTTTTTAATCCAGGGACTCTTTACAGGGGTGAACATATTTCAAGCACCCCATCTTAATCCTCACGTCAGTTACACACAATTTGTAGCCTATAAACACCACAATGATCTATTCTTAAACATTTCAATTGAAATATTTAACATCTTTGGAGTAGCAATGAATTTAAATGGTGCCATGTCTTCTATATAACTTAAAATATGTTTGATTTATTGGTGCATTGGTCCGTACTTTTGTAAAGATACAACATGAATAATAAGTTTATTATTATTATTATTTTTTCATGGGCACCCAAAATATTAGATCACGTGTCATTTTGGTCGGAGGGAAAAATCTGAAGCATCTTATTGTTGTATCTTCATCTGAAGAGTTTCTATTGTTTCCATTTCCTGTTTGTGTGTTCATCATTTGGCTTTGTTTATCATATAGTTTCTAAACATGTATTCCATGGCCTCGAATAATAATGGACAATCGTGAGGTTAAGCAGCAACGTCCTTCTTTAGTCTCCACTTAATTTAATTATGTCAAATTAGTAAAGCAGGGACAAAGCAAGGCAGGGACAGGAGAGAATTAATCCTCTGCAGCTTATGAAGGCAGGTTGGACACTGTCAGCTGTCCTATGTGGAATCGCTGCTATGGGATTGTCTTCATTAGAAGGAGCTTAAGACTCATAGGTCACTGGATATTATTAAAACAATACGGCGCAAATAGGCTAATTAGAATATTTGCTTAGTCGAGCTCAACAGATTAAATACATGAATACAGATTTTAGCAGAACCTATATGCAAATAACAATAAACAAGCTTTAGCCAGTTAGAAAAAATCTATATATAAATTATTCATGTGATATAATGTATTAGTTTAGTCATCTTTCATTAAACGCAGCTGTATGTACAAGGCTGTGAGGGTCTGCTGGCGCCTATGCCAGTTTAAAAATGCAGTTCTGGGTACACCATGGCTCATCTACTGTATTGTAGGCATACCAAATAATAGTACATTATATATACTCCAGCAGTTTATTTAGAGACGCCAAACACTGCTGAACTATGGGAAACAAGCAAGAACAGCAAAAGTGTCGCTATTACTATTAGAAAATAGTTTGAAAATATTACAACAAATGCAAACCAGTAACAGTAAAGCCAAAAGATTCACTAGTAGTACAAATGGACCTAATACAAATGAAGTAGGAGGGTTTATGACAAAATCTAGCACCTTGAATGGCTATACTGTACCAGTGTTTTTCAACCTTGGGGTCAGAACCCCTTGTGGGGTCACCTGGAGTTTAAACTGGGTCACCTGAAATGTCTAGTATGTGATAAAAAATACAAAATAATTACTGACTGAAAATGTATTTTTGAATTGTTTAATTATTTTTTTACAAATTAAAACACCACACAATCTTAAACAACTATATTCTATACTTTAACATTGTAAAATCTAAATCTAGTTAATAATAATAATAATAATAATAATAATAATAATAATAATAATAATAATAATAATAATAATAATAGTAATAATAATAGTAATAATGCAGTATAAAATATCTAAGTTGGCACAACTTTTTACTAATTTAAGCTCCTCATAAAGTTTTAAAGTCAGATGGAAAGTAATTTCTTTATGTATGAATCATATTCTGTTAAATCACATGTCAAACTCAAGGCCCGGGGGGCCAAATCTGGCCCTTTTGGAGCATCAAATTTGGCCTGCAGGAGAAAATAAAAATGACAGAGGAAACATGAATCATTGTTTAAATGAAAATCAACATTTGCAGGTGTTATTGTTAATGTTGAACTGTTGGGAAAACCCCCAAATTCTTACAATTACAATTATTACATAAAACATCTCTTGATTAAAGGTCCCATGCTATTTTTCACCCATCTCCATTTGTTCTAAGAACCCCAAAAACATAGTATTTGAGGTTTATTTTCCAAAACTTGCCTGTTTTCCAGAGTTTTAGTTCTCTGAAAAGTCACTTTCTGAGCAACTCTACACAAACAGGCTGATTTGTGGCCCACTTATGCATATTCATGAGTGGGCGTGTCCATAGATGAGACACTGACTTTCTCCTCCCCGCACGGTGACGTAGGGCTCGAGGACAGCCCGCCCTCCTCCCACCCACTTTGTAGGCAAACTCATGCTGCTTTATAAACATGAGACAGAGTGTGGGGGCGGGGCGTTTGCCGGTACATACATAGACTGTAGAAAATACATATATAGCACTGCGCAAAGGACGTTGAAATGCTCACCTTTGTGGGCGTGTCTGTTTACATGTTAATCACGGCAGAGAGCTTCCTGGAGGCGCGGCTTCTCCAGCTCAGTGCTGCATCAAATTCATCATCAAAGTGGGAACGCGTCATCAAATTGGAGCGAGGTGTTTGGGCTCGCCCTGTAGTAAGAAAGGAGCAAATCACCCTCTAACTAACGATTGTGGAAATCAATGAAAAAAACACTTTGGGCATGTGTATGAAGCCCAAATAGCATTTCATGATGTTTAAAGCACAGAAAAGTTGATTTAGCGCAACATGGGCCCTTTAAATAGAAAATGATCACAAAATCTAGGCAATTGAAAGTGAAGATCCTGTTGGGACTGATATCTGTCACTAATTGCTTGGATATTGTCAGTTTCTTACATATTTTATATTTTATGTATACAAAGAGGCACAATAATGTTGAAATTACTCGTTTTCCCACTTAAAATTTGTGGCCCTCTTGAGATTAAACTGCTCCGTATTTGGCCCTTGAACTAAAATGAGTTTGACGCTGCTGTGTTAAATAACTATGCATTGGCAAATCCTTAAGTTAGAAGAAATAGTTTTTTTCTTTGACTTAACGAAATATTCAATAATGGAAACTTCAAAGTCTGACCATTAAAGAAAAGTACTGCTGCGTTAGCATATAGCTGCATACGCTATAATATCGCAGTACCAGACAAGAGCTATAACCTGCTCCACTATTGGCCGGTGGGGAAAGATTAGTCTCTGGGCAATGGACTGTAAAAGTTTGCATTGACTCTGCTGAACTTATGCCAATATATAGCCAGGCTTTTTTAGCCAACACAAAATTAGCAGGCAGTCTGATTTAGACGCTATGTTTCCTCCGCCTTGTGCTGACAGGAAAGAGAAAAGCTCCGTGGCCTTAAAGAATGAAGGGAGGATTTATCACGAAAAAAAGAAACCATTGAACCAGCCAAAGCAGGAATGTGAGCGACTTTGCATTATGCAGCATTTTGTGTCATGAGTGAGTTTCATGACCACACTGCAGTAGTTACAGGCTGAGCTGCAAAAGTATCTTACATTCCCTTTACTGCTCACTCAATAAATGTTGTAGCTCTGCAGGAATTTAAAACTCATTTAATGCACAAAATGGATAAGATGCACACAAAAGATCACAATGCAGTGTTATGTGTTATGTTTTCCATAGAACGCTAGATTGGTCATTATTTCAGGTGTGTGTTATACAGGATTGTTTGTGCACCAACCTGTGATGAAAGCTTTTTTTTAATGCCTGCTTGTTCTGCTCCGTCTATCCCATGTGCTCAGAGAGGATTAGACAAGCCAACAATCCATCGTCTTTTTATTCTCCCAAAGGGCTGCTCACACAACACTAAAAATGGAGAATGGCTTTTTGCTGGATCAACGCTGGAGACTGAGGTTTAACAACAACCATTGAGATTGGTCTGGATTCAGTGTACTTTGCTTTTCCACTTCTTCCTGTCCAGACAGATTTCCTTCATTTATACACATGAGACAGACAACCGCAAGCTGTTGTTGAAGCCCAAACAACTAAAAGAACACCATTGTTTATATCTCGACTCGAAAAAAAAAAATTGCTTTTGAATGCAAATGTACAAATTGGCACATGGGTCTGCTTTTACCCATTTTTATTTTATTACATTTCATTTGTATCTATGTTTCGATACCTTTATTTTGAAAAAAATTGCTTTATCGCTCATAACTCCTTCACTTGACTGCATTTGATTTATACTGAGATGCCCCAGAAATGGTAATGCAACTAATGCTGTTTTTAGATATCTGTGGGGGGTCTTAATTACTTTTAATGTTCTCAGGAAAAAGTAAGATAAGCATTGTAACATGCTTCCATAACAACCGAGAATGAATCATTTTAAATTACTTTGTCTGGAAAATGTATCCCATGCAGTGATGATATAGAAGTTAGCAATAGCACAAATACATTGCATTTGGGTAAAAAACACTCATTATTTGCATTGCTTACCCAACTGCTGTATCCCCTGCTGTCACCTTAATAATGTTAAACTGTTCCAAGAATTGGTATTTTTAACTTTAAAAATGAAACACTGCAAGAACACCACAAATGAGCACAAGGCAAGGGCTACAATTTAGAATTATTATTTTTCTTCTTTTTGGTGAGGATGGAAAATCATTATTCATAATTCAAAAGCTTTACACCAGACTATTGGCATTGACAATAATGCTTTTAAAGAAAAACTTGATAATATGCATCACGTTTATCCAATAGTTTTGAAGTTGCTTCTTTAGCACAATAGGTTTTGATTGGCTTTAAAAAACAAAAAACAATCTAGTGTTTTCTATTTGTTTTCTGTGCTGGCAGGATTGGGACGCCAAGCATCAAATGAGAATTACAAGTTATTTCATTTAATATAAAAACCACATATAATCTAATTGTGACAAATTGCTAATGCATTAGTGAATGTGTCCTCTGATCAATATGTAAATGTCACTTAAGAACTGTTTTCCTACTTTTAATGAGACGAAGAACAACTCGTGTAGTGAAAAAAAACAAGATACTCTACATGTTAAAAGCATTGCTTTCAATAGGAAAAAAAAAGATTCATATGCATATCAACACATTGGTCGATCAATTGAACAAAACTGCATATATGGTGATCTCATTGAGCTCATAAGTGTGCTATGATATAATTACACATAAACCAAAGCCCACACAGAACAAGAAATGTGTTCTAAATGGCTACAGGCACACAAAGGGCATCAACATTTAAATACAAGCATTAGGACCTAATGCTAAATGCTATACGTACGTTCAGTGCATTAGTGAATTGATCCAGCATGGCTGCTACATCTGCTACGTTCGCTAGCTAGTGGGCGGGATAACACTACAGGACATGTAGTCGGGAGACAGGAGTTGTTATTGTTGTCATTTTCTCCGTGTTTCCAACACAAACAACGGATGCGCTGCCATGTCATGAGATATATCTTGTTGGGAGAGTATGGAGGCTGCTATTAAATAATTGTTTGTCTTTTTAATAGTGTTTTACAATGTTGATTTTGTTAGAATAATACTTGCCAGCTGAAGCATATTTAATTGTCATTGGTGGTCTCGATTTGCAACGTGCCTACCCAACCCTTTGCATGAAAATTAAGTTAAAATATTATCCTGCTTGAGCGGATGACATCAAAGTCACTTAGGCCTACATTTCCACCAGAAGAACTTGCTAATTCTGAGTGCTATCTGTACATACCACATGATTGAATAGAATGGTAATGAAATGTGACTGCAGTGCATCACTAACAAGGACTCGGAAGGTGTTTGGGGACAATCAGCAATATTCCTTAATGCAGTGGCTTGTCTTCTCGTTTTTGGGGAACTGTAAAGTTCACAGCATGTCGCCAGAACACCAGACAGGCACAAACAAGAGAAAACTTGACAAAAATGTCACACCTCCATCACCAAGCCTTACTATGTGTCAACAAAAGAAAGTGCATGTGTTAGAGCTGTGGACAATTCACAATGGCTGGTTTATATACAACCAATAACTCATGTAGTAATTTACCATTTTTTTTTTTCTTCTTTTTTATTTGGATCTCCATCTTAGCTTTGGCTAGAGCCATTGCTACTCTTCCTGGAGTCCACACCCAGTACAATTGTCTTATTATTGCAGTATACAATTACATATAACCAGAGGGGAAAGTAATGGATTACAAATATTTACATTACTGTAATTGAGTTGCTTTTTTGGGTATTTTTCTAAATCAGTACTTTTACTTTTACTTAAGTATGTTTTCAAAAAAGTAATTAGTTACATTTCTACACCCGAGTAACTTATAATTTTTTTGTTTTCAAATGATCAATGGACATTGTGAAACTACAAAAAATGAAATGACCAGACAACAATCAAATGCATCATATCAGACCCGACCAACCAGATAAAACTTAATGGCTTTATGATGGGGATATTGATAATTGTTTTGTCTGGATCATTAACAACAAGTTAAGCGGAGTGTGAATATGTGCCATCTGGGAAATGAACAGATGATTGGTGTAAGAGTGACAGATACATCAAGCCTTAATTTCCTTCTTACGTGTGACATAAGACTAAAAGTAGTACAAGCCCTGTGTTCTACTGGGAATGAGTCGTTTTGGAGCAATACCACAAATCCTTCTGATTCTTGGTAAATTGTGTTAAATGCACAAATAAAAAAATGTACGGTAACATTTTACTTGAAGTTTTTTACTTAAATGCTGACATTAGGCTGTCATTATTATGACATGACACCTGTCATTAGCATGAATAAGGTTTCATGAAGGCTGTCATTTAGTGTCATTTGCTAACACCTTTGGAGCAATGTTGGCATTATGTGGGTTAGGTGGAGGGGTCTAGGAGGGTTAGGTAGGGTTATGGTTGGGGGTTAGGGATTAGGGTAACAAAAGGATAGGGTTAGGTAGTAGGTAGGGTTCAGGGTTAGGGTAAGTTAAGGTTATGGTAATGAACAACACTTGAGTTACCAAATGGACCAATACATTTATACTATACTACCTGCTTTGTTATTTAGAATTATAGGGTGTGATGTACCATCTAACATGCTGACGTGATGTAAACAGTGGCTTCTGTTGACTTCATCTGTATATTACAGCTTTACAATCACTTCCTAATTAGCTGTAAGTTTGCTTATAGAACCCACTTTCCATTTACACTTCATCTGTGCAACTATTAGACCAGTTAATTGCCTTATCTTAAGATACAGTTTAAAAAAAAGCAAGTTCAGCGAGAAACTGTGAACTCACGTTTCTTCCTATTTGCACTTAAATCTTTAGGAGCATTGATTTGAATTTGCCAGATACCTGTAGTTTCTAATGGTCAATATCACATCCCGCCTCGACTACTATAATAGCATCCTCTTTAGTACAACCTCCACATTCATAAATAAACTCCAATACATCCAAAATGCAGCCGCCCGCCTCCTAACCCACACCCGATCCCGTGATCATATCACTCCTGTCCTCCAAAACCTCCACTAGCTCACTCATTAAGCCCTTCATAATCAGCCCCCCTCCTATCTCACAGCCCTGCTCCACCCCTACACTTCCTAACCCCGCCTCCGTTCCGCAGATGAAAACCTTCTCACTATCCCCAGGACCAAGCACAAAACCTAGGGGGACAGAGCTTTCTATCTCACTGCCCCCACCCTCTGGAACTCCCTCCCAAGTCACATCCACAACTGTACCGACCTCCCATCTTTCAAACCACTTCTGAAAACTCACCTGTTTCACTCAATTTTTAACGGTTAAAGGTGCAGTCCGCAACTCTCAGATCCCTCTCTCCCCCTCCCTCTCTTGCCCTACCTCTAAACTTTCCAAAGTCCCTCCCTCAGAGGAGCTAACAAGCTAACGTTAGCCCAACAGCAACATCACAGTAATATAATTAGTCACCAATTCCATCTTCTACTCCTCCAGACCAAACACTGTTAAAAAAAAAAAAAAATGGCGCTCCAGCCCGGGAAAGGGGCAGGGCCTGTGAGCAACAGCTGTCAGACAGTCCATCGAACACAATCCTGGTTCTTTTTGCTCTGTCACGGTGCATTCTGGCAATCTGCCAAAGGCGGCAGGAGCAGCAGGGGGGACTGATGTAAAAATTGTCTTTACAGCTTTACCAAATAGTGACAGTTTTAGGAACCATGACAAAAAGTCATTTTTTTAAGAGTTGCAGACTGCACCTTTAATGACCCACTCACTCATGTCTTTTTTCTGGTTCATATTTTCTTTAATCACTGTACTTGTTGTTGTTGTTGTTGTTTTTATGCTGTGAAGTGTCCGAGTGTCTTGAAGCGCTTTTAAATTTATTATTATTAATATTATTATTATTATTATTGATAATAATAATAGTGTCTAATTAATTGTGGTGATGTGTTCTTTAAAGTCATATTTATTTAAATTAGATCATCAATAACTTTTTTTATTGTGGTACACTAATTAGGGGTTGCTGTGCCCAAGACAAACCCAGGGGATGGTTCACTAGATATATTGTAGTATTTTTCCACATGCAGCGATTTATACAGTTTTACATCTACTTTTTCCTGTTACTTAAAAAACAATGCCTCTTTTCAAGATCATAGAGACGTTACTCCGAAGACCTTTTTCTTTTGATAAAAACTTACAAGCAAGTGTGAAACTGAAAGCTGGAATGGTTTTGTCCACTAATGATTGGAACTATACCTGGATCCTTAAGAACTGGAGGAAAAGGTGATGTTTCCTTGAAATTCAATTCTGCGATTCATTGAAATTATGAAAAAATATTCAGAAAGCTACTCTATACGCTGCTTCCCGTGTAATCTATTTTTGCACACTGGCCATTACGGGAATCCGTGACTACAAATGGATAGAAGTGTGAGGTGCTGTCAGAAAGCAGATCTATAATGTCATCTCTCCTTTTCATATTTCCATCACGACTATGTAATTATGATTGGATTTCTCCCCAGTTTCTCGGCAGAAGTGGTAATTTGACACGTGTCGTGATGGCGTGTTGGAGGTTAGAGGAAAGACGGTCTGCGAGGCTGACCTTAGCTGAGCAGTGTGGACAAACATACTGTCTGCCTGGTGTATCTTATTCCTCCAAATGCTGCTACACTAATGCAGAGTTAGTTATACCTAATAAAAACATTGTTTAAACACCAATCTGTGTTTGCTACTCTACAGTCTATGATCTCATAAACCTCTTTGGACAAGTATCCCTTCTAGAATAATGCATTAATTCCAAATAAAGCTCCGTTTTTTGATCTGTCAATGTTTATTTAATGATCACTGACAACCAAAAAGAGCCAAAAGATTGACTCATTATCCTTCTTTAAGCCAGAAGTAATGTTTAGTTGATCATACTTAAAGTCAGACCCATTGTTAAAGCCACAAAACACTTGCACTCCACATCCCACAATGCATTGCGTAAAAATGTAAAAAAAAACAAAAACTAAGAGGCATAAGAATTTGAAGATGCAAGATACTGTTTTATTTATTGATGTCAATTTATTTTATTTTAAACTGTTTTGCGTTTCTATTTACATGATCAATATAAATCAAATTAAATTAAACATTATTCTGTATAAATTTAACTGTATAAAATTTAATACGCTGTATTGTCTTCATTGAGAAGATATTTTTTTCTGCTCCGGGAGGACTTTAATTCAGGTGAGATGAAGCAAAATGGCTCCTTTGAGAGTAAAGGTAACAGACCCCTGGCTGACACTATGTATTTATCTGATAGTTTGGTTTTTCATGGGTAGCAGTATTAAGCTACCATAAATGTGATAGTAAAGGAGACATATTCTAATTAAGAGGTGCCAGGAACAGGTAACACCTGCCTTACGTCAAGTAAGAACCCCAAATTGCTCCAGATGGAGGAGTGTCTTGCATGGCAGCTCTGCCACCATTTGCATGTGAATTAAAGACCGTGGCTTATAATGGGAAATGCTGTGAAATTATTCAAGTGGTGATAAAAAGTGCTGCATGAAGCTGAATCAAAAAGGGTATCCAAACAAGATGCTTTTTACTTTTAACAACCAAAGTTCTCAATGAAAATGCTCATTAAAGCACAAAACACTCTTAAGAAGACATAAATAGGCTTTTGGGAAATGTGAAAAACGTTATTTTTGTTCAGTTCATCAACACCTTTAAACCTGTGTAAAATAGACTCTCCTTGTTGTCTCTGCTTTGTCCTTCATGTTTTTTTTTTTTTAAATCAGTCTGAAGTGGAAATTGAATAAGAAACTAGAAGTTGTCAAAGAAATTAAACGACTAACTATAAAGAAGGAAACAACGGGGCATTCTGTATCTAATGACAACCGATCCATATCAGCCAGCAGAGTAAAAACATGACCCATAACAAATATGGGGGACTTTGCCTCTGATACATAGGAGTGATAGCGTTTTCATTTTACTGCGTCACAAACATGCACAGAGATTGCTGTACTGATTTTAAAAAATGCTTAAAACATCACATCAGTCGACTATCGATAAAAAATCAACCAATGATAAAAAAAAATGATTGTCAGGATCAGATTGCAAATTTATATGAATACAACAGCTTATTATTGTAAAGTTACATTAGGTTAACTGTTATTTATTGCAATGTATATTTTAATCATATTTTTTTGGAAAATAAATTATTCCTTATCGTATTGATGTATTATAATCAGGTTTTTTATAGAGAATAAACTATTCCTATTTGTATTGAGATTGCTGTATGAGACACTATTACTAAACTCAAGTCGTTAACTGAGATTGTCACTCACTGAGCAAAAATCACAGCGTAACTAGCAAAAATAAATTTTCCAGTAGTGGGGATGCTCATAATCGATCTCAGTACGAGGTTAAACTCAGTACTTGACAACGGGGCAGTTTTGTAGGTGTGTTTTAACTATGTTGTACAGTGTTTCATAGTCCCTGGAGATGATCATCTCCCAGTTTCTCATGCTTATCGGGACGATTGTAAACCCGAGTATCTACTTATATGCATAGCTAAGTAATCTATTAGGTGAGTCTTGTTTACCTTTAGTACCATGACATGAGTTTGTTGCAGCAAATCATGTAAATTGAGTTCTTTTACTTTACTGAATCAAGAGGAGTTTTCACTTGTGCACTTCCAGACAAATGCATTACACATAAGCTCTATTACATATATCCAGATCCATCATGTAAAGGGAAAACATCAATTCCTCAAATGTGATCAAAATGTTTTAAGTTACATTTTCTGATATCAAATATTCTTCTCTGATCTAATTAGTTAATACGAATATATTTCATTACCAATTTGAGACTAGAGATTCAGAGAGTGGATGGACTTATGAAAAGCTATTATCTGGACATCGGGCTCGAAAGTTGAACTGAGTAACACTTAGTACAAAGTACACAGTGAGGAAAAGCTGAGGGAAGAAAACAAAATAATTATGTAAGTTAATGCAAAATGTATTGATATTTTTTTTATAGAACTGTGAAGTGCTTCACAAAAGAATGATTTGTTATCTGTTGTTCAGACTAAGGCTGTTTAACTGCCTTCTGCTATGAATATTTACACTTGGTCTCTCAGTTTTTTCTTCTCACATACACTCATTGATGTAAATCAATGCATAACACACTAGCAGAGCTTCTTTATGAACATGTGCTGTTTTTATGCTAATCTGACAAATGCATTTAGTTTCCTCCTTTCTCTCATTCTATAATCTCCTAATCACGTATGTGGCCAGGTCATATATAGTGAGAAGGCGGTCAGGTAAATATGTTGGGGTCTTCATTCATTGGCTGTCCCGCAACTCAGTGTCGAACAATATGCTTCGAATATTCACCTCAGGGAGTAGGTTGATAAATATTTGCTTTGTACTCACAGTTAACAAAGAGTTGGATCAATCAGTCAGGTTAAACAAAATGTGATACATCATTAGAAAACCAGGAACAAGTCAATATGAGAGAAATGGAGAAAAAGCATGAAAACCTTCCTTTTCTGAGAAAACAGTGCGATATACTAATTGAAAGGCTGAAGAAAGCACTCCATGCTTCAAATAACAGTATTGAAGGTTTTAAAATGGTAAAGTTTGTGTTTGAAAACGGCTTGTTTTAGTGCAGAGCAGCTTTCTTCTTTGGGGGTGTGGAATCCAAAAGGCAGTGGCTATCTGTACGATTGCCATATCAATATACCAACATTCTATACGTACGCAACGCCCCTCATTGGTCAGTTTAGGTCACGTGACTAAGACTAAACCTAACCGTGAACCAAACCATAACCCTACCCTAAACATTGTTGCGAGATAGGGTTATAACCAAACCCTAACCCAAAGACGCTACGTAAGTGTACTTCGGTAAATGTAGCCATAGCACCAGGGCTTGTCCGTACGGCATCCGTACAAATAGACACTTTCAATCCAAAAAGCTTATCAACATACCTATCCACACACTCTTTTTATTATTTTCTGCCAATTAACTGCACGTTGAAGTAAAACACATGGCCACTTAAGCATCCGACTAACGCTGCTTTATGAAGTATGTGTGTTGCAGCAGCGTAAGTCATATAACTGAAGCGAGCTGTTTCACACACTCAACAGATCTGCTTTATGAACCACAAAAATAATCAATTTAGGAAGATAGTCCTTTGTTTTTTTTTTTTTTCCTACCGCTGCATCGCATTGAGTCACAAACAATACGTCAACTCGTCCGATAAAGGCGATACAAGTGGAATGCAACTGCCAAAAGTGAAACGGAATAGAAAACAGTTTTGGCTGGCTTCCAAATAAAATAAACAGAGTTCCTGTCAGTGCATTTCTTCAGCCAGTAACTGTGTCTAAAGTCTCTTTTCCGAAAACTTCCACACCTGTACTGAAATGATGCCTCGTGCTGCCCTGCTGTTTAATCTTTTTAACAGTGCAGAAGATTCACTCAAACACGTTTCTTGATTCTACGACTATCACTCATCTCCATACCGTTTGCCTTCATGTGAGTTTATACACTTCTGTATTCAACTATTTTTGGTTTATTATTATGATTCCAGGTATTTAAACCTGAGGAACAATGCACACTTTGCGTACATTAGCAGTCTCAGGTTCCCGGATCTGTCTGTTTCCTCGTTCTGCATGTCTGAAGTCCCGTCTGGCTGCCCTCACAGGACTTACTACCGTCACAAAAGTGGCTCCACTTTGGCCACCATTAGAGCCATTAACTAGGCATAGCAATGAGCTTTGGTCTATATAAATAACCAGAACAATAAGGACAGGTCAACTCTATCACATTACTGTATATACAGTATATAGGATATATAGGATTCTGTCATGTATAACAATTTGCAAGACTAGTGGTGCACTGGTAAACAAAACAGAAGAGTTTAACAGTTTTTAGTTTTTTTTTCTTTTCTTTTTTTTACATTATTATGGTACAATATTAATGATAACCAATAATAATTGAGTATATATATATGTGTATATATAAAATACTAACCAAAATGTCCTCAGTGTATTAACAAAAACATTATGATAATAAATACAATTGTACAAAAATATTAAGAAATATGTTATTTAGAATAGCAGGTGTCCATGCAAAGTTATAGTACATGCCTTACATATACAACAATCTACACACATCCCTGTTTTCATTCTTAAAGCTCTTTTTCCATTAATTTAATCCACTCCTTTGCTTTGTTGTCCAGTGGATGTTCAGACCTTACCCACTCACGACAACAAGACAGGAAATGGCTGGTTCAGAGGTCAAAACGGAGGACATAATTGGAGTAGTCAGTCAATAATGCCTTTGAGCTGCTAATTAGGAAACAGGGACGCTGTTCTTTGGCATGCAGGTTACCTTGTTGTCAGGGATATGTTTGCATGTTTTGCTAAATTTAGCATGGATGTTCTTTTCCTCTAGAGGTAAAGCCCTTCTTGATAATAACACAGAACAATGGAGTTGTTCAGTGAGCAATACTGGCACTACTATTGCCTCCCACATTTTCACAGAGCTTTCATCTTTTCATAAATTGACAAGGGTGTACTTAAACTCCTCAATGATATGTTGCTTGTTGCTTTGCAAAGTTGTAACTCAGCACAGTGAACCCCCCCCTCACAATTGACAGCGCTTTACACAAGCAGTCTTGATGCCAGCTTTGTTGCGTCAATGTTTTCTTGTTGGCAGTGATTTATGCCAAGTACTCTTCTTTGTAAAGGGGAGTACACTGTAAAAAAAAATGCTCTTTGTTTTTGCTCGTTTTCCTCTCTAGCGGGAACAACTTACATTTTTGGCCGAGATGGTGGACTGATCACATACACATGGCCACCCAATGACCGTCCCAGCACAAGGGCAGACCGACTAGCCATTGGGTTCAGCACACACCTGAAGGATGCTGTCCTGGTGAGGGTGGATAGCTCCTCTGGTCTTGGAGACTTCCTGAAACTTCACATTGTAAGTAAAATACACCTTTATAATAACTTAGTTTTTTTAGCTTGTCTGACTTTGCCACCTTTGCCACTGTCCTTATATTGGATGTGGTCATGGGCACTGGTGGCACAAAGCTATAGACCCTTTCCAAAAAAATAGAATTTCATGGAAAAGTTGTTTAATTTGACAATTCCATTCCAAAAGTTAAACTTTCATTGATTATAGATTTTAGGCCCACAATTTAAACAATTTCAAGTATTTATTTGTTTTTGTTTTTTTACAAAATTTAGGCTTCCAGCTCGTAAAACCCACAAAAACAGGAAGTCAAAAAAATGAAGAATACTGTGAAGAAATCACCATTTACTGGGTGAGGAACAGAACCCAAGCTGCTTGAGGTCCAGTGTGAAATATCCACAGTCAGATTTGGGGTGCAATGTTCTATTTTGTTCCTCACCCGTCTTCCTCCAAACCCTTGGACCTTGATTCCCGAATGAAAGGCTCACTTTACTTTCATGGGAAAAGAGGACCTTGGACCACTGGCCAACAGTTCAGTCCTCCTTCTCCTCTTTTTTTTCTGCAAAAACTGAAAAGTAAATGGTGATTTCTTCACAGTATTGTAATTTTTTGAATTCCTGTTTTCATGGCTTTCATGAGCTGGAAGCCCAAATTATGTAAAAATAAACAAATAAATACTTAGTTTAAATTGTGGACCCTGAATCTATAATCTATGATAGTTTAACTTTTTGAATGGAATTATGGAAATTAAACAACTTTTGCATGATATTCAATTTTTTTGGAAAGGGTCTGTATATGACAAAGCTGCAGCAGACAGCATCTTATTTACTTATACACATGTGAAATGTCACATCCATTGCTTCATTAGCAGATGCTTTTGAGTATCACTGTTCATCTGTGTGAGAATTAAATTTTTCAGTCTTGATTTACATCACAGCAGTCATTTGCATTCAGAGTTAAAGGTTCTCCACATTAAATTTCTTTCCTGGTTCTGATTAACATCAAAATGAACCCCTGGTAGGGTGACTCAGGTTCAGGTTGTAGATGGGTCGTTCTCTGATTGAGAGGTTTGGGGTTAATTTCCAAGGCTATGGGCCTACCTGTACATTTGTCAAAGTGCCACATGATACGGAATCCCAAGTTGCTTTTTATGGTATATTACTGCCTCTTGTGGCTCTCCTGTTATCTGTTGTGTGTGAATTGGCAATTGTGACTGATTTTAAAGTGTTTCGGGTGTACTTTAGTTAAAACATTTAATTTCATTTAGCATTTTTGTTCTGATTAATTCATTTAAGGATATGTTGATTTAAGTATTGAAGAAAACAGTTGTATTATTATTATTATTATTATTATTATTATTATTATTATTATTATTATTATTATTATAGCAACAAATGTATATTACTTGTGTCATAGATTTGGGGATGCCGTTCTCTGATTGCCTACTTATTACCCTTTAACTTGTACATATTTAATATTAATACATCATATAAAATAGACCAAAACATAATGTTAGATCCAGGTTTAAAATCGAGGTGGATGTTTTAGTTAGCACATGTAGAGAAACAGAATAAATAGTTTAGCATATTTGGCCACTGAAAAAAAGACCTTTAGTTATGTTATGATGTGTCATATTTATTAGGCTGAAACAGAGAAATTATGCAGTCTAGTTGTATCTTTATTGTATAGAGATATACTATATTGCCATATCTGTGACCTTTCTTGCTTCCATGACATTTTTTTACTTTTTTTTTTTTGCTCATGCCTACTTATTGACAGCATTGCTAATGCTAGCCAGAAGCATACAGAGATGTTGCACAAAGGAATATACACAGATTCTCACACATAAGACACTATAAACACAGAACGCGACTATGTTCACAGGTTCCAGTAGCGAGTAGTGACAGAAGCACCGACTAAAAGCAACTGCCATGTTCTGCGTATATGAAACACTTCTGTGATGGTTTGAATGAGTAGCCTATTTGTTTTTTTACCACTTCATTTTATTTAGAGCTGACCAATTTAAAATGATGCCACAAAAGTAAAAAAAAATAAAAAAAATAAAAGCAAAATGTTCATTTGAAATATGGCCAAACACTGTGTGATAGGATGCCCGCACACAAAGCAATAACAGATTTCCCTCAAACACTGTTGTTTTAGCAAAATGTGCAGAAGATTTGATTCCGTTGACAATAATTTGCTCATCTCTTTGTTGCACAACATTATGATGTATAAAATTGTTCCCGCCTGCTTTTTACATCCTGCACTCTTGTTCAGTTAATTCTGAACATTTTATCCACATTTGCAAGTCAATTTGAATATCACATAATTACCAGCAGCCTCTTGTGGCAGTGTTAAGGTGAAAATCCAGAAATCCTATTGTTTCTGCAATGCATGCCTACAAACAGCATCAGACACTGCAGTGAAAAGGAAAAGGGAAGACAAAGGTCATACCTTTGATGAAACAAAAACAACCTCAGTCTGTATGCCTGGTGTTTTTTCGATTCATTTTGCCAAAGACGAATACTAGAGGTTAGAGACCTGAGCCTCACAGACAAGGGAGGTGAAAGCGGCGGCTCTCGCATGGTTTAACAAGACAGAGATCATGTTGCTCTCAGTGAATGCATGCATAGCTTTGCCCATCAAATGTGTAGCATGCCACTCCACTGACTTTTTTTTTTTTAACTAGAAAATATAGACATTGGGTTGTGAGAATCCACTTTCCCCCGCATTAGCAGTCACTCTGAAAGAACTGTCTTGTTTATTTTTATCCTGCACAACATTCTGAGGGATTTGTGAAATGTTGCATTGCATTAGAAAATGAGAAACATCGGATACAAAGACATTTACAAGAGGAAAGAGGACAGAAAAGACATGGTTGGGAGTTTTGTTAATCTTGTTATTTTGAATGAACTAGACTGTGGAAGAGAGGCTACTCAGATTTTAACTTAATCCTAAAACAAGATTCGGTCTAATTGAGTAGATAATAAAAGCACAAGAACATTCAAGTAGTTCATGATCCAACCTTTCATCCAGGGTTAGGTTAAATTATATTTTTCAATTACAATTCCTTCTTCAATTATCAATGTTCAATGAGCACTCGATTCCGATTATGTTGAGCGGAATTTTTTTCCAAATACAATTACAATTACAATTATTAATTTTGCCCTGAAAGTCAATTACAATTATGTTTTCAATTACTAAAGTTCAATTACAATTAATCACAATTACTGAGCCTTTAATAAATAACCCAAAAAATGTAACGTTTATTTATTTATTTTATTTTATTTATTCAGTTTATTTCCGACATGGTTACATTTATTATGGTTTGTACATGCCGAAAAAGGAGACGAGAGAAGCAGTTTGCTTACCTAGGTCCCGTCCCCTGTTTTACCATCGCAAATTTACATGGGTTTACATGTCTCTCTGGTCAAACATTCTTGAGTTGTTCTGAACAGTCCTTTTTTGTGTATTCTCATCTGTAGTCAGTGTTGTCTTTTTTTTTTTTTTATTCCTCCTCCTCTCTATCGTTGTTCGTGTTGGCCTTGTTCCCTGCCAGACGTTGTTAGCATTCCTCCAGTGCAAGAATAGTTCCTCTTTCGAAGGTGTTTGGAAGTTTTTTTCCCTTTTCATCCATAGTGTCACCACTCGGGAATGTCTCTTTTGGACACACACGTTTGCAGCTTGTTTTGTCTCTACATCAAGGTTAATCCAGCTGTTGTTAGTTCTATTGGCAGTGTTGTATTTTCCACTGTTAGATTTAACTTGTATAAACACATTATTATATCTTAGTTCATAAGCAAGGTGGTAATTTCATTGTACAGGAAAACGTGTTTCTAACTGCACATATGACAATAAACACTTTGAATTTAAATTTAATGTAATCCTTTATCACCCCACCACCTAGCAATTGAAATGAATAAATGACAGACCTTTTTTACTCTTGGTTTCCACATTTAATTCAGTCTCCGTAAAATAATCACAGTCTGAGTTTTGTTTCCAGTGTTTATATAGATCTGGGTCCATATCCATGATTACCATCAGTAATGTTGTTTAGGTGGATCCTTCGTATTTTCCCAAGTCTTCCATCGTTTTGATGAGGATTGGTTTTCCGTTCTCTTCTCCCAGTGGTGTGATGTAAATTCTGCAGTTCCTTGTCCACGTCTTTAAAATCTTTCCTCCTTTTTTTATTTGGCCTGCCTTCCATGCGATTCTTGCATTTTTTTTTGTCAGGTTTTCATTAATAAAAACCGTCGTTTCCTTCAGCTTTCTTCCTTGCTTCAGTAGTTCTCCTTTGAATTTCATATTCGTGAAGGTTATTTTTACAGCTCTGTTATCATTTTTCTTTGGCAGGAGATGGCAGGAGTTGATGTTGTCAGGGTTCAGGACAATGTCCTTCAACTCCAGGTAGTCAATGACCTGTAGTCAATGACCTGTTGTTCAATCGATTTTGTTTCTTCGTCACTCGCGTAACTCCTGGGTTTTATCTTTAGGCCTGTGATGATGACATCTTTTTCTCTTTCCTTTTGTTCCAGCTGTTCAACCCTGGCGTTCAACAATTTTATCTCTTCAGCATTTCTTTCATTCTTTTCTTTCAGTACCTTTGCTTCGCTTTGTAGGTTTTAGGTTTCCCAGTGAGTTTTCCAGCGTCTTTTCCAACGATTTTATCTCGGCAGATAGGTTTCATAGACCCTCGCGTATCATCTCCTTGACCTCTTCCAAACCCGAATTGGGTTCTGAAGGGCCTCCCTGCGGTTTTTTCACCATTTTCCTTCAGTCTTGGGCCCAATTTTTCAGGCTGTTCAGCTGTAGCCAAGGTCGTGTTATCGGAGCGAATGAAAACACGTCTGCTCTCTCCAAAGACCAGAGATTTAATGAGATTTAGCCATTTAACCAGAGATTTACATTCCTCTTGTGTTAACTTCCTGTTAGCATCTCTTATGATAACTGGTCAGTTTGACCCATGTCATTAATCAGCTGTAAAATACACTAAACAAATATTTCCTATCATCTAATTTGTTTCTCATCTCTTGGTTACCTTGTTAGGCTTCCTAATCAATGTAAATATTGGTATTAATAGTACAACAGGTTTGCGTTTAATTACATTGCAATTGACAGTTTTTATAGACTTTTCATACTAATTAATTCAATTCATTTTAATTCAACTTTATTTATATATTGCTAATTACAACAAAAGTCTTCTCAAAGCGCTATAAAAATATAAAATTTGTAATAAAAAGGAAAAAACTCCCTTCTAACAGTTTTTCTTTTAACCGGAATAAATCTCCAGCAGAACCAGGTTCAGAGGTGGCAGCCATTTGCGTCGACTGGTAGGGGTTAGTGGACAGGAGGAGGAACAGAACAGGATAGAGCGATAGAATATCACAGTGTCCTAGACTAGTTGAGCCGTGAACCATTGATCAGGAACCGTCAACTTCAGCGTCAGGACACCTGAAACAGAAAAGATGGGGAAGGGCGAGGAGAAGGCACTGACTGCAGAAAAACATGATACATTATTATCAGGTCTGCTAAATGACTTTATCTGAACTCAATTACTTTTCAATTATGATTTCAACAGTAATTACTGTGACAATTATAATTAGGACAGAATTGTAATTAATGACCAATTACGCAATTACAATTATAACTGACCCCGACCCTGCTTTTTTCTATAGGTTACTTTCTTCTTGAATTGCTAGAACTACATTGTAAAGGAGCTGACCTATACACTCAACTCCAATGCTAATTGAAATTGGGCGCTAATTACTTTACTCAAAATACTTTTCATTTTCCATATTAATTAAAATAAGTTTAAATAGAATTGTGGCTCGTTACTTGCTTGGGATACTTGTTTCTTAGGACTAATTTCTGGTTTATTTGAGTTAGGTATCTGAACAGAAATATCCCAGAAGTAGAGTATCTTCAGCAGTATGAGATGGGATTAGACCAGATTCCAGTATTTACCCCCCTCCCCCTTATCCCCCCCCCCTAATCTCCCGCTCCCATTTCATGATGACAGGAAACCCAGCGGGCCTTGAAGGACGCCATCTCGGCTCACACTCTCAAGAGAGATTTTTCTGAGTAATATGTGGAGACTATGATTTAAATGTACCTCAAAGGAGTTGTGATCTCCTCCCCCCCACTCTTCTCCATTGCAAGAAAAAAGTGACTGCGAAACCAGCGAGCCATCAAATGTACGACAATCACTTTCCTCAGGCTCATTACTGTGGTGCACATGGAAGCTCTGGATTCATAATAATGTTCACAGCATTTCTCCGGTTATGGTGGTTCTCCACAATCCTTTTCTACAGTTTCTAAGGTGGAGCATATTCATGAGACAAGTCGAACATGTATCCCATGTGGATTTAGGATTTGTACATGATAGTGTGCCCTGGCAAAGATTTTGTGTATATAATTAATTGTACTGTAGCTACGGAAGTCAAAGTCAAATCCGGGGAAATATTCACTATGACATTATGCAAAACAGAGAATGTAATGATTCTGTGTGGATCGTCGCAGCAAGAATAATTCATACAGCGGAAGAATTGGGGAAAAGTTAACAAAGCGGTGGGTGTAAGCTACCTTCTCTGTTCTCTATAAAAACACTCAACGTTTATATGATTCCTGAACATTACATTAAAGTTAAAGTAGGATGCGTTATATTGCTGCTACAGTACTTTATGCCCCACAAAGGATGTATCTTTTATTTTTCTGCACAAACAGGGCTGGATGTCTCTTATTGGAAATCCATCTGTATATTTTTAGGAAGTCATTTACTCTGGGAAATGGGAGCTTTTTGCAGTTGTTTTCTGTTTTTTTGTTGTCATTGAGCAGCGATGACACTGACTATCAGAAGCTCTGCTCTGTCTAAGGCAATACCCCAAGGGGCCTGCTTAGCTTGTTTTGAGCTGGTACTCAATCTGTGTGTGTGTGGTGGGGAATGGGGATGCGTTGGTTGTAGATGCACGTTCAGTTGTTTATTTATTTTTCAGGTTCTAATTGCATGCATCCTTAAATAAACAAGCAAGTAGTGCACACTGTCAGAGACTGCTGCACTGTGAAGTTAATGTAGTCCCATAGAGTGGAGAGGATTGTGGCGAAATAATGGCTTCTCTCGTGGAGCATTGCATAAGCTTGATCCTTCTTTAGCTGACAATCATAAAGAGTTCTTCTTCTGATGGAAGACACTTTAAATTGCAGTTTCCACTCCTCTTATCCCTCCCATTAAAAATGTTAAATAGTTTGGAGAGTACCACAATTGGTACTCTCTGAAATTAACTTCCTCAAGAGTAAAATTACGTCTTCTGTGTGATTTTTGCACCCTTTGGTGTGCAGGGCTTTGTCTATTCACAGTTGCGTGCTTCATTACCTGAATGCAGAGCCTGATGGGACGCTACGGGTGAGATTGTTACCAAGGAAAGTTGCTTCATCTCTCTAGAGAGAACCAGTGTCACGCTATCCCCAATACCCTTAATAAAACACCTGCTCAGGGAAAGCCACTATTCCTATCGAGGTCTAAGACCGAGTAATTAGCTCTCGTACAATATACACACACACGAGACCCTGAGGGCTAACTGGTTTACAGGCTTCCGGTGTTGCCTGCCTCACTTTCTTTTTTTTTTGCAGGCCTCTTTAGCAGCTCTTGAAATAAGTGATGGTAATGATTAGTTCAAGTTCAAGTTCAATTGATTTGTCATTTGCAGTGAAAAGAAACCACATTGGAATATTTGTGCAAGATTATGAAGGACTAGAAATGCTAAATTCACTTAGGCTATGGGCTAAACCAATGTGCGTTTACATTATGGGTGAGCACAGAATAAGTGTTTAATTCCACTTGAGTATTTTTAATTCAACTTATGTATGAGATTTAAAAGCAGAACAATGTCAGCATTTTATAGTCAGTAGTTCTTCATCAGGAGAGCAGTTACATGAGACTAGCTCACTGCTCCTGTCTGCCTGAAACAGTGTTAGCCCCTCAATGCTAACCGCCTCATTTCTGTGAGAAACATAGCACAGCAGTCCCTCACCTCCTGTCCTCCATTTAAATCCATGTTCAGGCAGTCCAGTTTGTTCTCCAGGGAGCGGACATTAGAAAGCAGGATGGAATGAAGCGGTGTTCTGTGAGGATTAGCTTTTAGCTTGGTTGCTTGCCCCGCTCGGCATCCCTGCTCCTGCTTCCGATCGCACCGTTTACGTCTCCTCCACTGGCGGACACCGCTGGTACGTGTTAGGTCCAGAGTAGTCGCATCTACCGGACTATAACTCTTTGATTTGCCTAAATCTAAGATTGCCTGGTGGTCGTAAACTATTTTAGACAAACTACGCTGCAGGTTCACTGTGAAATTATTAGAACTGACTGAGTTATCTGCCGATATACAGTATATCCGTTGCTAACGCAAGCCTCTGCAGCCTCAGCCGACCTCCAAACTTGGTCTTCCGCTGTGTATGGGCTTGGTGAAATCCAGGTAGCTGACTATATCAGGATACATAATAGACTAAAGACTATCCGGGTCATCATTGATCCAAAACGAGGGAGCCGACTCATATGGATCTGCACCACCAATAAATCGTATCTTTTCCAAATATCATGCCCTTTCCTGCAGACCATGTCCTTCCCTGTATGCCTTTGCATCTATACTGCATTTTGAGGAGGTTTTATGTGATTTATCCAGAGAGAGAAGGGCGAGGAGAAGGCACAGACTGCAGAAAAACATGATGCAGTGTTAGCACGGCAACACCTGGTGCTTGACTATGTATGAGTGGAATGAGTAAGAGTATGGGAAGTTATCACTGTAAATCGTGTGTAAGCAGTGTGGTGGTATGTTACATTTCTCCTTCACATTAGGTTTTATAGGGCTGGGATGATACCCTTTTGTCCCGATTCTTGGGTGTTGATTTGTAGGTATTGCGATGCTACAGTGACGATTATCACAATTTTTCTTATCCAAACACATAAGTTGAATCCTAAACTTGTAGAAATATGTCACAGGTCTAAAAAAAAAAAAACCAATGCTCAACACATCACATTTATCATTATTTATTCAGTGATTTATGATTATTTATACTGAAATAAATAAAATAAAACCTGTATCAGAAAGGAAGTAAACAACATGGACAAAAAAAAAATTGAAACCATAACTTTTTGAAGTTAGTCAACTGAAACTTTTAATGTTCACCAAGCTAGTGCTTTGGAGTGTCTACTTTTTGTGTAGGAACAGGAGCTGGTCAACATGCTGGTAATTAGGCTGCTCCAAAAGAGAAGTTACAATGTATTGCAGTGTGTTAAAATATCTCTTTTCCAGCCTCATACTGACATTATTGTGACAACTGTTCAAAAGTACCAGGTCTTCATCTAAATTTTCTGCTTGATGTAAAATTTGGGAAATGTTATCAGGTATCACTTCATCCATAAATGGAATATTTTGGTATTTTCAGCCTGCCGCATTTATACAGCCCGCCTGAATAAGCAGGCAAAGAATATCCTCAGGGATCCCACACACCCCGTACACACCCACTTTTCCACCCTTCCAACAGGCAGACTGAGGGTTCAAAGAGCATGCACAGATGGACTAAAAAACTGTTTCTCCCCCCGTACTGTAGACCAGGGGTTCTCAACTTGTCTCACCCTGGGACCCACATTTTGCCTCGGTCATCAAATTGCGACACACATTTTTTTTTTTTTTTAATTCAACCAACCAAATTTAGTTTTTTTTTTTAAAGATAGCTGTTGAAAACACACTTATATAATCTCTTTTAAAACATAAATCTTTATATTTTGCTGTGCAACATGCACATGACGGACATTAAGTTTTTTTTTTTTTTTTTAGGCCAGCTTTCTGCAACCCACCCAGTACAGATCCGCGACCCACTTTTGGTTCCCGACCCACCAGTTGAGAATCACTGCTGTAGACAATTTGCTAAAACACTGACACTGAGAGTGCAAGGACAAACATATTGTGACTCAGGTTTTAACATGCTTGTGCCTTTTACTGTTGTGCCTTTTAGCCACTACTTGTAACATTGTCTTTATTTATTACTTTTTGCCTCTATTTATAACCACATATTTTTAGAGTATTTTAATGACTGCTGCTGACAATATTGTGTTGTATTGTTCTCAGTGCAATAACAATAAAGCTTCTATCTATCTATCTTTTCCACTAAAATCGAATACAGATCAAGAGAAGATCTTAGCTTCTACACTGTTGACTAAAAATTTCCGGCATAGTTTTTGTCATTTTTGAAGTAAAAATAAACAGACTATGACTAAAAACTCTATCACAATATATTTATATTTTTGTCAACTAATAAAGACTAAACTGTAACAGTCACATTAGATGAAATCCAAACAGAAATAAGTTTTGGAAGGTATCCAATCATAGCTACTTTTGTTGCTTGGAAGGCAGGACGAGCCAGTAAGTGATACAATAGGAAGTAAGCTGATGTAAGACGGCTCATATGGTCTTACGCATTTATCGCATCAAGTTGGTCTGCGTATTTACAAACATAAATACTATATGCATTAATTCTTATGGTTTATATTTTATTTTGACTATATCTGTAACTGATTTAGTCAACTAAATAATGATTAAAACTAGACTACATAACTGTAATAACCCTGATTACTAATTTTGGACTGAAACTTTTTTAGTCAAAAGACTGTGGCCAAAACTAAAATAACAGCGTTTTACATCTACCTGTACAAGAAATATCAAACATTCATTAATTAATTAATCATCTGAGCTGCTCATTCCTGTTGAAGGTTGCGGGGGTCTGCTAGCGTTCAACTCCAGCTTTAGAGAGAGGGTAAACCCTACGCAGGGAACCGGTTCATCACAGAATATTAAATGTATTGAAGCTTAAAGATCAGGATAACCGATGTAATTTTTGACCAAACAAGTAAACCATATAAAAAGCGGTTTGTTCACGTCCAAAGCGGAAGTATCTGAAGACAGATTTGCTTCCCTTGACGTTATTCATCATGAGCGGTCACGCTCAACTGAACAAAAGGTAAGCGTAAACGCATCCATCTCACAAATGATTTGACTTTCCATGGTTTGTGCTGACACGAGTCACTCCTATTTCTGCCGCATCCCTGCCTCACTGGGACAGCATCTCAGGTCAGCCCCAGCTGCCAATGTTCTCCATTAGCAGCAGTATAGGTTATTAGAGAATCATCAGTAAAATGTTAGACAGAAACAGTATCAGAACCATTTACCAATCATCTGTTACCAGTTATTCAGAATAATATTAAGTGTAATGTTATTGGCAGTTTTAGTTGAAAGATTCTAATTATTAAGCACTGTTAAAGCCTGTAAATATCCAACCTTATGCCTTTTCTCTCAGTTCCTACTTTCTCAATGGGCGCTTGGCACTGAAATCAGAACTATTATTTGTGCTTTAATGTATTTGGCTGTTTTTGCAGTGCAGCCTGTGGCAGATAGCAGAGTCGTAGTGTAGTAATTGCTGGCTATGATTGAAAAGAGCAACATTGCTTTTATTTAGTCCCTCACTGTTCAACTTGTCTCATGAATATGGATACAGCAACGAGACGAGATAAATCCCACACCCCTGCACTTCAATTGATCCAACATGCACGTTCTGAGTATTAGTATTTTTTTTTTTAAGATGTGATGAACAGTGATGACAGTGCTGGTAAATATAATATTGATTTTATGTCAGATGCGACGAATGGTGGCTGCGTTTTAGAGTGAATGGTCTCCTCTGTCTTTTAGTCATATGCTACAAGCGCTCGGCCGAATGATGCACCTGACCTCAAAGAATCAAATCTCATCATCTCCATATTGAGAAGGGACAGTGGTAGAATCACCATTACTCATCTTTCAATTCCAATCATTTCTCAATTTGTTCAAGCTCCCTGCCACTACAAAGCCAAGTGGTCCATGAAGAGGAATGAGAGTGTGTGTGTGTGTGTGTGTGTGTGTGTGTGTGTGTGTGTGTGTGTGTGTGTGTGTGTGTGTGTGTGTGTGTGTGTGTGTGTGTGTGTGTGTGTGTGTGTGTGTGTGTGTGTGTGTGTGTGTGTGTGTGTGTGTGTGTGTGTGTGTGTGTGTGTGTGTGAGCGAGAGGGTGAGGAAGACATGTGTGTGTTTGTATTTGAGAGAGCGGGACAATAATTTTTCCTCACTTTTATTAGTGTAACAAATCACAGTGAGTGGAGCTTGTCATTGTCAGAGCTACACATCAGTGTGTTATGGGCTTTTCCTCATACCGTGGCTTACATGGGATAAACTTGATTTCATCGTAAATGCTACACTATCTATCTGCCATGTGTACACTTTGTTGGATTACTTGCATTAGAACATTGATGTTCTTTGTTCTTCTTGTCGTAAATCACTTGGCGTTATATTGCATTGGCTTTGAATTGTGCTTAAATTCCTATTAAATTAATGAATCAGTGTAAATCATTTACCGTAGTTGCATTTTTTATCATCTGCTCGTGTCTTTGCTCGATCCCAACCAAGCGTTTTTCTTTTAAAAAACAAATCTCAGAATGTAAATTGTGTCTGCCGTTGCGAGCAAGTGGGACCAGAGTGCTGCAGCATGGAGTCACCGTAGCTGTTGACTCCTGACACAGCTGCCCTAGGCCTCAGGCTGAGATAAAAATAGTCCCCCTCTTTCTCACCCCATTACAGTGAGCACAAGTACAGCATCCCCCAGCTGCCATATACAAAGTATTTTCATTTAAACGTTTAAATTGTTTCTGTATTTTAAGTTTTTTTCTCCTTTGATTCAAAAATATCTGTCCCCTTTTTTATTGAATGCTATGAAAAATGTAGTGAATGATGGAAAATGAAGACAAACAATTGTAGCTTTTTGAGTGCCTGTTAAAAGGATTCTATCATGTTTTTTTTCTCATTTATTCTCAATTCATTTCATTAATGCAATTCATAAATTGATTAAAAATATTGAATCATTACAGATGCAATCAACATTGATATTTTTATGATTGAAAATATGTAGTATTTAATTTAAAAATATATAATTGGGGCCAGGCAGCATGTTTGTTCTTTTTTTTCTTCTTCAGAGGAAATCATACAGTATTTCCCATGTGCCAACCATCACCAAATTTTGCGCATCTCCTTCCACAATTTTTTTTCAATTAACACTAAACTGCCGACAGTGCATATTCACACTGTCCTTCACAAACAATCAACATTTTTGTGATTAATCAAGAATTGAGCCTACAACGCATCAAAGCCTTTGACGATCAAAAAAGACAAGACTCATTTAGAAGATGCTCTTACGCAAAACAATTGAAGTCGATGCAAAAACGACATTTTTCATGCTGATGCAACATGTGTAGAACTGAATTTTTGAAGCCATTTGAAATCCACCTTTAATCGCTAACAACTGCTCACAGGTGACTGACTTAATCAATGAAATTAGTGAATCTACTGGTGAAATTCCCATGTGCTAATTAGCTCAGCAACATCGAGGATTCCTTCATGAAATAGTTGTTGATTATTGATTATGTTTTTGACTCATCATTGCAGCTGTAGAATTCCAATAATGAGCAAGAAGATGATTTTAAGATGTGTACCACAGTCTCTTGGTAATTAACCAACAGAGCATTGTCTTTTTAGCCCGAAACTGTGAGTTCAAGCCTCAACTGATGTAAAATTCACATTAAATGCCATCTTTTTTTCTTCTTCCAACACTTCATCACTTAGCAGTGGTGGAACTACCAGCATTTGACTTAATGCGCATGAAGTGCCGGAACTACAGTCAGAATTGTCTGAGGTCCGGGTCCGGACAAATAGCAACAGCCTAAAAACTATCACCTGTGGACTCTTCAGTCTGTGGTGAGTAGGTTGGTTTGAGATAGTATTGAGTCGGTAGTTAGCATAGATTGTTCTTTGGAGATTTGATAGTATAGACTGGCTGCTCCAGCTTCAGGGGCGCCGCCCGTAATCAAGACATTTTTTTGAATTTCCAGCCGAGACACACATGAGCCAAAACCTCAGGGTTTAGTTACTCTATAATATATTCTTATTCACAGATAATCTTTCATTTTTGTCCTGCATTGCATTGTTATTGGTACCCTGTCGTCAATGGTGTTCCATGGTGGGTCTATATGAAACATTTAACAAATCACTGGCCTTATCTTAGTCAACTCAATCACCATGCCTTTGTTACTGCCCTTTTTCCCCTTATAAATGCCTTGCATAAAAATCATACACAAACAAAGCATGCTGTTTTTAATTATTTGCAGTGGAAACACTTTTCAGTATGCCACAGTATGTTAATCAGTGTGCGCTGCTGCTCGTCTAACTTGGATAACTTCAGCCCTGATTCATTACATGCCACCTTTTTTTTCTTTTTCATTAACTATGTTTAACCCAGGAGAATAGCTTTTTTGGTTTTCCTAGAACAAAGCAGTGATTGGTCCTTTTCACTGTTCGCCCTCACCAATAGGCCACACAGACTCATCAAACATTAAGAGTAATTGAGTTGCAGGAAGCCAGAGAAGTTGAGAAGGAAGACATATCATACGGAAGTAAGGAAACCAAGCTTGAATGAGGTTGGGGAAGTATATCTGCTTATGAATGGTCTCAGGCTTCTAAGAGAACAACCACGCTGTCAGCAGAAACACTCATCTTTCCCTTGTCCCTCTGTTTTCATTTATGAATAATGGAGTTAGTGGCTTTTCTTATATCCGCCATAACTCCCAGTCAATATTACAGAAGACTGACTGAGGAACAGCGATTTTGACTCCAATAATAGGCCTAACCACACTTGGCATTACACAGTTAAATATTGCATGACTCACAGAGTTTATCTTTATTGCTATAGCTCTCCAGGCAGACTGTTGGACTGGTGCAGACATGGGCAGCTGGCGCCCCGGGGGCAACATGCGGCCCTCGGTCTAATTTTATGAGGCCCCCAAAGTAAACATACAAAATGACAGAAACATACATAAAAAGCAAGAATAAATTAAAAATGAAAACTGAAAGCAGCATTGAACGAGCCCTCGCAGCCACACACATGTCGGGACGTGGCACACGTAGTGGAAGGAACTCCATCATTTTCCTCATTGTAGCTTTGCTCTTTTCACTGATAAGCGCTCTCAGCGGACCACTGGCTCTGTTTACCGCTAGCTGTAGCTTTAGCATTAGCTTGATTACTAGCTTCAAATACTGCATACTGAGCCTACATGATAACAATTTTTTTTTGGCAAACTCTTACTACCATAAGCGTAGCACATCATCAAAGTGAACAAACTGCTAAGAGGAATATTCCAATCTATAAAGATTCAACATTATTGTCAAGATTGTTTTATAATGCAACCAAATAACCATGTACTGTATGTTTACAACAAAACTATGAATGTGTGAAGTACTTTAACAGTGCAGTGTTGGATGTAAGACGTATATTTATGAATAGGCGTTAAATTCATTAATCAGACACCATGTAGTTTGCAGACATTCGACAATCAGGCAAAGGCGATCAAAGCCGTAAGTAAGGGGGAGATCGGGACAAGAATCGACCTGTTTATCCTGTAGTGTGCTATTTTGTACATTAATAACTTCCAGATTAAATGTTTGTTCTTGCTTTTGCTTTTGTTTATTGTCAAAAATTAATAAATTATTGTACAGTGTGACGTATACATGTTTTTCCCCGTTGTGACGCATTTATGTAGTGACGTTAAAGGACAATTGCAAAATGTGTATTATTAGAATAAACAGTTGATATGTGAAAATATCACTGAAGAGAGTGATGTCAGAATTTTGCAGAAGTTCCCACAGTGATGATGTCATCAGTCCAAGCTGGGAGCAATAAAATTTTAAGGGGGTGCTGTTGAATAAGTTTGCCTTTCAAATTTTTCGCCAGCCCTAATATGCATACAAATTTTCATGTGTTTTTGAACATGTTTAGGCCCTCAAAAATGTGATAATTTGAGTGAATAAAATATTACTAAAAGGGGGGTGCATTACAATAGGGTCCTACACACCGTTGTGCTCGGGCCCTAAATACAAAGAAATACAACATTGCAGGAAAATACAGTAAAAGACAAGTAAAACACAAAAAAATACTTCGAAAACACACAAAAGTACGACAAAAATGAACAAAATGACAACAGTAATACGCAATATTACTCCAAATAACACAAAACGACAAAAAATACACAAGGCAACAACAAAAATACACAGCGACAACAAAAATACACACACTGACTCAAAAAAATATAAAAAATTACAGAAAATGACAACAAAAGTACACAAAAAAACAAGAAAAACACAAAACATGACTCTGCAAACCCACAGTACTAAAAAACAAGCAAAAATAACAGAAATACACAATATGACTTCAAAATCATACATTTTACAGGAAAAATACACTAAAGGACAACAGAAATGCACAAAGTGCCTTATAACGAGCAAGACAACAACAAACATACAGAATTACAGAAAAACTATTTGTTCTTTCCTGTGTTAATGCTGACATGGTTGGTCATTATTCTAAATGCTGACATGAATGTAGATAATGTGGCCCTTTGATCAAACAAACACTTTTTTGTGGCCTCTGATGGGATAGAAGTTTCCCACCTCATTGCAGCCAAGCTGACGAAGCCTCTGGTCTAAGTATGTTTAGCCATAGCATCATGAGAGAGTGAGAGACTGAGAGTATGGTGTGCTATAGAATATTTCCCTGCCTTTGTGTGTGTGTTTATAATAGCACTGCTGCCTGAGCATGTCCCTTACATGTCAGCAGCCTACGTCTGCAGCACAGCTATAAGGGAGATCAAACAGACAGGCACATGTTGTGCTTTTTGTCCTCCTTCATCCCTGAGGTAAGCAAAGGAGGTTATGAGGACACCCCTGGATCTGTGGTCTCATTTATAAGCTAGTCAGTAAGCCTTAACTCAGGGGACAGAAGTGAGATCTTCCTGGTAGATAGCTCCACTTTTGTTGACGTCGCAGTCAATGTTGCACCTTAGACGAGATGTTAGACTTTATGGCTCCTTCTGCACCTCATCCAAGTGGTTGGTATATGAGTGATGATTGGGTTTGCTTTTCCCAGAAGGACGAAGCAAACACCTTGACAACAGTAATTAAAAGTGCATGTGATGCCTAATTCATTTTCTTCTCCTTCGTCTCCTCCCTTCACTTAGCCTAATAAATCAGTTATGCTTGAGGAGGTTGCCTTCTCTTAACTCTTTAATTCACCAGTGTCTTGTGTGGAATAGCTTTGTGTCTGACAGGGAGCTGCTATAAAAGATGTAGAAAATTGTTGTGGGACTTATAATGTCTCTGCTGGATCGGGACGGAGTTCAAAGCAGGAAGTCAAAGTTTTAATCTGCTTTCAGTGCTGAGCTGTTCTAAGGTCTGATTATTTATGAAACCACTTAATGGCATTAATAATCACTGCATAACATTAAGTTTATAAGACAATTTGCAATTTGAAAGTCGCTAACTGTCCTTTGAATACTAACTTACAAGTTGTTTTTTTTTTTTAAAAAAAAGACCTTTCAGACATATAATCCACGATATCTCACTGTGCAGAAACGTTGAATACATTTCAGTTTTTTTTTTTTTTTTTACTTTCAGTTTACAGTTTGCAGTTCTGTTGTTTCCATGAAAAGGTAAATACGACCAAGTGCCATCTGTCTTTAATCATTTTCAGCAGAAATCCACTAGTCAGTCAGTCTGTGTATGTTTGTGTTTTTTTAAATCCATAAACATCCACTCACTAAACTCACTGAGCCCAGTCTTCGCAGCCAATATTATGGTATTTCCTAGCTGGCTGTAATAGTATAATCATTACCACTTCATGAAATCTTAATAGGTGCTGTAGATTAGAGGCGAGTAATGGCAGCGGCCAGAAACTTATGACTCCATCAGTATTAAACAGTAAAAAGGTTGAGCCGTATGTACAGGAATCCGCATTTTATTAATTTAATCAACCTGTTCTGAATGTTTAGAGTTTCTTTTCTAATGATATTTGTCTTGTTTTGCATTTTATTTCATTAGAAAAAAAACCACATCAATTACTGTGAAAAGATATAGCCGGAGTTTACTTTTTAAACTTTAAAAACACTCATCATTTTCACCCGCTTTAAATATCATCTGACATTCAGGCACACACTGGATTAAAAAGCGTCAACGGTCAGTGTATGTTGTGGTCATTGGATTTTCCATTTAAAAAATTATATTAAAAAAACAAGAAAACACATTATTATTTTAAATTAGAAATTACTATTAAAATTCAAGCAGTTTTTCTTTAAAGAGTCATGAATGGGATAAACCAAATTGTAAAAACAATTGATTTTTATTTTATTTTTTTAGATAAAACAAAATTAATTTCAGAAGACAAACAAAAAGCATGGAAAACCCAGTTTGTTCATGAAGTTGCTGTTCCACCTGCACTTTGGTGTGATATGAGATTTCTGCAGATGACAAGCCTTGTTTTGCCATGTCAAGAAAATTAAAAAATCAACAGTCTTATGGCGCGTTCACACCAAACGCGTCCAAAGCGTCAACAGCATCGGGTTTACATAGACAATATATGGTGAACGCGCTTCTAGGGAGCGCCAAGGCGCCTCGGACATGCTGGAGTTGGGATTGTTGAACTTTTGGGGCATATTGAAGCGCGCCGACCAATCAGGAGCTTTCCCCAACCGTGACATATTCAGAATAATGAGAAGAAGAGAAAAGAAACTAACTGGAGTCAGGTGGACAGGCACTCTTCTGCTGGAATAGAGCACCAGCAGGTGTCCTGGTAGGAGATGCGAGCACCGATACGGCTCATTAGGTTGTCAAACTGGGCACGGGAGAGACGGAAGTAACGCTGAAAGCAACTTTCATCCGTGTACAGCTCTGGTGAATCCAGAAATGATGCCGAGGCGCAAATAAATTCAAGCTACTCTCTCAATAATGTAGAGCCGATGAACGGGAGTCGGAGGGGGCGTGTTCAGCAAGGAACTTCAAACTTTATTCTCCATTCACCCACACTTCTCTATAGCCCTTAAACATCACAGTGCACACACTGAGTCACACCAAACTACATCCGACCGGCAACACCGCCTTCTCAACACAATGTCCCCCACTACTTCACAGTCACTGGGTGAATTATGAACGTAACTGATTGCCACAATATCATCCATTGTTTGAACACCACCGGCAACAGAGGAGCCCCTCCCCTCGACGCGCTCCCTTCCCAACTTGTTTGGACGCGCGTCCCGAGCATCTTCGATGCTGGTGACAAGTGTCTGATTCAATGAGCACTGAGTGTCCAACTACGGGCGTGAGGCACAATTTTGACGCCCGAAACGCGTTTGGTGTGAACGTACCATTAAAGTTTTGTTTTTCCTGTTTGACCCTTCTTGATCCTTATGAAAAAAAAATCATTGAATTGCAATCTTAATTTTTGAACTTTAAAATAAACATTTATATTATCCCTTTTTGAACAGATAAACCAATGACCTAAACATACACTGACCATCAACAAAAAAAGACAGACAGACACTCTCACAGGTCCATGACCTCCTAATGTTGAGAATGATGTACAGGTTATACAGAAAGAGAAAGAGTGTCGACAAAGGGAGTGAAGCCTTTTTGTTGAGTATTAAGTCTTTTTGTTGTGTGGCAGAAGTCCCAACCACGACACAACCATGATGCCATCATTACAGTTTACAATGATGCTGCCAAGCTCCTCCTGACACCAGAACTCAAAAGGGTTATTTTATTATAGTGTAACCTGACAGAAAGCATTAAAAATCTTAGCATCAGTCACCAGGGACTTCCTCGCTCTCCCAGAAGAACTTATCCACCACAGAGGGTCACACAGGCCTCCTTATCTCACACCTATTTCTATGATAGTCTGTCGCACAACAGAGGACAACATGAAGGTATGTGAAAACAAAAGTAACAAAGCAGAGCTGAGCACCTTCGACTTATTAGCCTTTTATTACCTCTGTCAGAGAGATGACTGATAAAAACCCCAAAACAGAGGAAGGAAATGATGAACGATAAGTTGTAAAGAGAAAAGCTATGCCCAAAAAGATAACCAACAAATAGTGTGTCAGGACTCAAGTGTGTGTCAGATGGACCCAAGCATTTCATTGAAGGCGAGTGTCGTGTGTCACACGGGGATGGAGAGGATAAGATAAAATGAGCAAAGTGCTGTGTTTAAGTTGAGAAAGGACAGGAGTGCACAAAGTCACCAGTCCTTATCTGTTTCTTTTTATTGCATCTGTGTATGTTTGGTTTTGACTCCTTTTACATGGAATGAAAAAAGTAATGAAACTTGATGACCTTTTGTCTACGCTGTTAAATGATATCAGATTCCCCAAACTGAATTGTTTGAGAAGACATTGCACAGTGTGGAAAATCTGACAACACTGATTCACCAAATTATTATTTTAAACCATTGATTTCAGAATATTTTTGCCAAGAGTGCCCTTTGGTAAAACAACATTTGGCAGAGCTTACATTTTATGAATGACAACGGAATCATTCCCTTTGCACATGCTGCGTGACAGCTGACTGTAAATTTACCAAATAGAGAAGAGAAAGAAGCCAATTATTGTGGCTTGACCATGACTTAGACATGATGTAAAAGATGAGTATGCCATTGTTAGTCTCCACTGCCAGATTGGCGGTATAAGCTTTCTGGGCTTCTCATACCTTTGATGAAACAGTGGAACTGGTGAAGAAGAGCTGATAGACACACTCCCTTTGGCCAAGTTCTGTCTTTTAGTCACTGCCTCTGTTGTCTGACTTTGTCAGATCTGTGACACCTTGTGTTTGCCTGTATTAAAAAGCAGACTGACTGAGTGTAAATGAGTAGGAGCACGACAGCAGGAGGCAATATGTGTAAATGAGTAGGAGCAAGACAGCAGGAGGCAATATGTGTCTGTGTTTGCTGCTGTGTAGGTTTTAGGTGAGCAGCCATCTGATGAACTGCCTTGCCATGGTTGAGGCTTATGCTCACTCTAGCCAAGTAGATCCTGTTGTTGTTGGTTAACAAAGCTCTCCCCCGGCACCACAACTCACAGAACAGCAATAGGAGGTTGGCAGACCCTAATGGAAACGTCATCTTCAAGATAAAAGACGGCCCGGCTTTGATTAGTGGGGAAGCTATAGAAGGTGTATAATAAAAGAACCATTTCCAATCAGTTCCAAAGCCAATTTTAAAGTGCTGAATGAAGACAGACATTGCTATCAACAAACTGAAAACCAAGCAGTCAGTCAGAGCTCTTCTATTTGTCAGGCAAAGGAACCTTTCAGCACCGTTCTCTGCTCTCTTGCCTTGAATAAGTCAAGCAATAAGTCAAACCAAGTTTATATTAGAATTAGAAGTTTAGAGTACACCTTTTTGTCCCTTTTAACAAAGTTTTTCCTCTAACTCAGCTGTGATGCAGCATTCATGCTGTAATTATTTCTGGTTTCAAGCTTGTAGAAAAGAATCCACTTTTTATAGTGTCTTGATTGATAGGCTGCTTGTGTACATGTTTTTTGCTCATATCCGTCTGCACTGCTTTAAAAAACAAGCAATAAATGACCATGAACCTTTTTAGAAAACACCATGGTATTTTGAGGACATTGAATTTTAATGTTGCCTAAAAGAAAGTAAGCGTAGTCTAAAATAATGCACAATTTGGTACAGCAGAGCACACAGGCACATTTTGAGTTTAAATAATTATTTTTGCAGCGACTGCCACTGGTGAGGCACCATGTGTAGCACAAACAAAGCATGTCATTGTTGTCATGCTGTGTGATTATTTCCCAGAAACACTCACATCTGGTTATGTAACATCTTGTTTAAAAATACCCAACATGAGCTACCTGCCGCATGGCTGCCTCAAACTTTGACCTAAACCTTTGCCATGTTGTGCTTTTCACATTCTCAGTTCATTGGGAGGCAGCAGAGGATACGCACAACAAGTCAAAATTCTATACCCCAAATCTTTCATGTCTAAAATATGTATGGCATGAAAATGGCTTGCTGATTTGGCTAATTTATTACAGTAATGCACTTTGTACAAACAAGCGAGAAACCTCATTTTCATGTGCCCAGTGTAATCATAAATATTAAAGTGTGAACTACCAAATGGAGGGAGGCCAATCTTTGTGATGTGTGAGCAGGTTTATGAAACAGTTGTGCGTCATATTCTGCTGTTCACATTGCTTGTTGTTGCCTACACTCTCTCCACCATGTTGTGGAGGTGCTTATGATACATAGACATTAGCATATTTATTGCCTGAGGTCTTTCATGAAGTGATAAATCCCCAAGTGTGCATGATGTTTAAAAAAAAAACAACTACTTCCTACCTTCTGTGTAATAGGTTTAGAGTTTTGTTTCCAAAAGGGATTCAGTGTGGAGTAAAATATATTTTACTCTCCTTGAAATTACTTTCTACGTATTAATATTAAGCCTTGTTTGTTGTGCTTGAACAAAACAAAATAATTTTTAGAGCAGAAAATGATGAAAGCATCTGTCTTGAAATTTCATCGTCTCCGTTTGTCTGCCTCCTGAGCCCCGTCTACTCTTTGGACATGTCATGACGTCCTCTCTGTGAACCAGGAGTGACAGTGGCTTTTATTTTTCATCTCGCATCCCAATCTTTATTTCACATACTTACTGACTGCTCTTGGTAGACCATCCTGTCTAGCAGATTGAGTTTGTCAAGAAGCAGAGATAGACAAAACAGAAGGCCAGGGGGGAAAAAAAGCCCACCGAGGCAACAGTATCACAGAAAAGCAGTAAAGTTTTAAAAGATCAAAAGCCTAATTTGGATGATGGAGGGTCCAAATGTTAAAGTGAAGTCTACTGACAGGTTTTTTCATTTTTTTTCCCAGTTGTGACTAGATCCATCATTTCTCCCTTGACAGGCCAGGTAACGCAATTTGTAAGATATTAAATGAAGACCCTTTTAAAATGATTACCCAGCCTTACTGCCTTTTAGCTAGAACCAATGGAGTGACATGATGTCTGTATTCCATGTTTATTTCTATCCCAACTTCTCTAGTCGCTGTCTTGAACTATTAGAAGACTAATCAGGCAGCCTTGGCTCTTCTTAGACCCTGCTGCTGATGGAACTTTTCCTTAAGAGACTGGTAGGTGGGCGGAAGATTTCAGAGCATGGAAGCACTTTGATCTCCTGGATGGATTTACAAAATGGCACATCTAGTATCTTGTTAAAGGGTGAAGAAGTAGATGTGTGCGAGTGGACATCTGTCTTAAAGGCAGTTAAAACGTAAGCTGTGGTCATGGCTATACGGCTCATTTTGTTTTTGTCGAAAATCTCTAGAAGACGAGGTAATTAAGCTAGTTTGTTGTGTTTTTTTTGCGAATCATAAACACAACTGCCTCTCTAATTCCCTTCACATTGTCCTGGTTATTGCTTCAAAGTGATAAATCTTTTTTTAAGTGCCACCACACCCCACACCTTACTATGTCAACTCAGCTTAATTAGCAGTCTCAATAATGACCTGTAGTGAATTACTGTTTTTAATTACACAATTTTATCACTTTTACAAATAACACTGCAGTTTATGGGCCGAATGAGGGCCAGTCAGCACAGCATCATTTGCCATCAATTTTAAACGTGCAGCCTGTCACGAACAGTCACAGCAGATAGAATAAGCACCCAGATGCAGGACACAAAGATAAGGTTGAGCTGTTCTTTAATAGTAGATAACTAAAGTCCAGGATAAGCAGATGGAGACCTGGCCGAGGGTCTTGGAGCACTCACGTGGAGCTATACTCCCATACAGGCTGGATGATCTTGCAGTAACTATGCATCACTGGCGGAGGCAGACGGCACACTCCATGTATAACAAGCAAAACCAAACACTCTGCATTCCAATACAGCAAACCAACAAAAGCTTTAACGCAGACCAAGGACACTGCAAATGAGGACACACGACACTGCCGCACATCGGTTGCGGGCTTAAATAGACTCCTGATCATCACTGATAATTTGTGCCACCCGCACGGCACGGCACATGCACCACCAGCCACACACACAAACGCACTACAGTCTCCCAGTGACCAAAGCTAGAGGGCACACACACAGTCACACTCAAAGATGTGCAGACACACTTCCAACTGATATCTCACTAAACACATACAACAGCACTTTCACTTTAAACATGTTCTGTACAAGTAAATTCATTAGAGCAATGGTTCTCAAACTTTTCAGCCACCAACCCCCAAGATAGATGTGCCAGAGACTGGGGACCCCCACTTTACCGGAACGTGGTTGAACACAGACATAAACATTGAAGAACAGTCATGTGGAGACAGGCCCATCTATAAGTGGGAATAAAGGGGAGAGATTTTTGTGGCCCATCCATAAAGTCAGCAAAATGATGGTCCATTGTTCTATAAATCTGTGATAATCGTATTTATTTATTCATCTGAATAATATCCACTGTTATCCAGGAAGTTTAGTATTATTTGTGCCATTGTACATAGTCATCTTAAAGATGTAAATCCTTGTTTTAATCAGAAATAAAATGGGTTGAAAGTGAACCAAAAATAGTGGGGAAGGTGGTGAAATGGGATTTTTAAAACCACACTAATTGTTGAAAGTTGCCAATTAGAGAGGCCAAACACAGACAGAAAAAGTGGTAAAATTGGTTCAAAGTGTCAATACTGACTTGTGGAGTGAGGGGTGGTTGGGGTAATGCAATTTAAAAAGTAAGAACAATTAGTTTAACCTGGCAAATAATAGGCTTGACAAATTGTGAATGTGGTTAAATTGGCAAAAATAATAGAAAGTCACAATATTGGGTCAAATATGCAACATTAGGTGGGAAACATAGTGGAAAGGGTTTAAAAATGCTGCGAAAAATGTGCAGAAAAGGCATTGGAATTTGCTGGAGAAGTATCATAAATGGTAGTAATGTGGCAAGACAAAGTGATGAAAATAGATTAAAATATGGCAAGTTTTGGTGTAGGTGCAGAAAAACTCTCAAAATATTTTTTAAAAATATTCCCAGTGTCTCGCGACCCTAAAGTTGAGAATCTCTGGATTAGAGAACCAGTGACTATCCTTTCAAAGCAACGTAATGACTTCCCACAACAAAACGCATGCACCGCCCAACTGCGCCTCCCAGAACACTAACTCAAGCACTCCCTCAATCGCACAAGCATACTCACGAAGCATCCACACCTATACCTGAGACGCGCACACACAGGAAACAGACAGGAGACGGAACAGCACACATGGAAACAAGCGGAGACGGTAAGACGCACAGAGATGGAGACAGACAGGGAGACGACACAGAGACAAACGAGGATCCACACTCAACCACCTAAACTAAGAGGAAAAAAGAGACAGACAGATGACTGAAAAAAAGGATGGAGGCTTGGCACCATGACAGTCTCAGAAAAGGGTACATTAAATTCAATTTTCATTACCATGATAAAGTGATTACATCATATCAGGAAGTGCCTATAGCAAAGAATAGAAATCCAAGCGCATGCACAGTGCCCTCAGCGCTCAATGACAGCGATGCATGTCTTATTGGAAAATCAAATGTGGCACGCACACACCCACACCCTGGCCTCTTTCTCTGATTCCTGTACACACACAAACACACACCAGCATGCACACTGTTAGACGTACACAAATTTATGTCCACATACACACAGACACAAAAAGTCCATTGAACCATCACATGGATTAATGTTTGGCAGAGTAGACTCATGCCAATGAAGCTCTAGTTTTTTTCTCTGCTTAGATAGTCAGCCTTCGTGGTCGGCTTACACCTGAATGGTTCTGCTAATAGAAACGTTTTATTATATTCGCATGCAGTAGGCCATTTATTCTTATCATTTATATAGCCCTGTTTAAAGTTTTAATACTCATTTTGGCTCTGTCAGAGCAGTGCAACCATTAATCTGTGCACACACCAATACTAATTCATCTATATGCTCAGTTGGAATCTTATATTCCAACAAATTTGCAAATGAGAAACTGATTCAAAAGTTCAGGCTTTGTTATTATCTGAAATAGAAGTTGAAACATTATCATTGATTTTCCTTCGGTAGCACTTAATCTACAGTGCTACAAAAAAGTTCCTGGCTGTAATGAATTTATTTGCAAATGCAGGTGAATACAACAATAAACAGGTAGTAACTTAGATTTTTTTTTTTGTTTTGCAGATTTACAATGGTATAAATATAGTCTTGGTTTTTGTTTGTAAAAATTCTTAGTATTTCAGCCATCGTAGTCACTATTTTTTGTCATAAAAGAAAATCCAAGATGAAATCTCTCATCTGTTTGGATGTGAATTTGCATCCTTAAAGTAGAATCAGATCCTAATCTGTCTGTAATTAATGAAAAGGTGCTCATATCTGTGTTGAGATGCCAAGGTTCAAGGTAAATTTATCAGAGTACTTATTTTAATGAGGATTTATTATTTTTTTTAAAAACAACAACTAATTAAAACAGCTTTTGTCCCTGCCTACTGAGCTTAGCTTATTTGCTAACCACATCAAGTTGACCCCATCTTGACTGAGTTTAAATATGTGTGTCTGGAGCAGCTGGATAAATCGTCTTTGCCAAATGTCACGAGCGGTCCATCCTTCTGGGAAAATAAATTGGCTCTCTCTTATGCACTGAGAAATTGACAGGAGCTGCAGCATATGGTGAGAGTTGCACAGCTCAAGACGACAGCTTCCTCTCCATTTTGGCTTCTTCAACAATGATCTGGACAGGATGTTGAAGATGTGCCTCTGAGTAGTATTTAATTAGTGGGTAAAACAAAGCATGGTGTGACTCTTGAAGCTTTCTTGGGGACTGTAATATAATCTTAAATGTTAAGTTGAGGTTTTGTTTATTCAGACAAGATTTTTCAAGATATTTTCGTTGGAAGATAAAAAAAAGTCTTGAAAAGCCTTGTCTGATTTAAAAAAAAAAAAAAAAAAAAAAAAAAAAAAAAAACCTCAATTTAACATACAATTTAAAAAAAAAAAAAAAAGACAGAATGAAACTCGCTGGAACTATTACATGGAAGTTAAGTGAAACTTCAAAGGAACCATCAAAGGCATTCAGCAGAACTCCTCTGACGAAAACTGGCAGTTGACAATCACAACATGTCGGGAGATAAAAAGGTATTGAAAAACCTTGTCTGATTAAATGAAAGCCTCAACGTAACATTCTATTCAAAAAGAAGACAAAATGAAACTCGCTTGAACTATTGCATGGAAATCAAGTGAAACTTCAAAGGAACCATCAAAGGCGTTCAGCAGAACTCCTCTGACGAAAACTGGCAGTTGACAATCGAAACATGCCAGAAGATAAAACTGTATTGAAAAACCTTGTCTGATTGAACAAAAACCTCAGCTTAACACACTAATCTTAAATGTAAAAAAAAATCATTTATTTAAGTCTCAGATACACAACTTTGTATTCAAACTTAAATTGTTTGAAGTTTTCAGAATTGAACCAACTTATACCACTTCACTAAATATGTTCTTTATATTGCGAGCAGAAAACTAGTTGTTGTGCACCAGGGAGTGTCTAAAGCTGGAAAACAACATTTTACCCTGTGTAAAAAAGAGCTTTTTTTGCCAGAAACTTCTTCTTTTATTCAAATCAAAAATAACATTTTGCAATTGTGTAGCTATGCTCAAAAGCTTCAAGGGGAACTAGGTGGTGAAAGAGTCGCTGTTGATAGAAATGGCAAGGAAAAGACTGATGGCGTTGGGTAAGATGAATGCTTGGCTGGAGAAGTTAATAAAATTGAAGCGGTGTTATGATGAATAAGGAAAGGGCCATAAAAGAGAATGTATGTAGTGAATCTCCCTGGCGAGCAGTGCTGAACAGCCTGGTGAGCGCACCCAGGGGAAGGCTTTTTAATCTGCAGCCCTCCCCAACACTCTGCATCGCACAGGGAAACGGGCCCACATTTCTGTTTGAGCTTCAGTGGAACAGAGATATGGAAACTGAGCTCAGCTCTGAAACCACTGAAAGAAAACAAGAGCAGCCTGAAATAACAGAATAAATGCAAAGATATTCCAATGGTGCTCAACAGTATTGGCCATGTGATATCAACAATTGATATTGCCATGCTGAACAACCATATGAAACAAGGTAATTATTGTATTACAAGACGGGTCAATCGACTCCCCTAATGGCACACATTTTCACCTCAATTGTGGTGCCAATACTTGATTGATTAGAGGAGCACACACTTTCTCAGCTTTCTAAATGAAGGCTCAAGATTGACTTTACAAGACTGGTAGATCATCATGTCCCATTCCATAAAATACATCTAGTTCAAAGGATAATCATCTTATCAGTGCACAAATTATTGCCACTTTGTACTCTTAACTATTTTAAAATTTGTTCATTGTACTCTCAAAGAAAAGCAAAAATAATTATTATACTTAATATTAAAGGTGTAAAAAAAATTGATTCGCCAATATATCGAGATATCTCACCATTTTCGTATCGATTCAAATAATGTCCAAATTAATTTTTTTAAATGATTTTTTTAAATGAAAAAAAAAGTCAACGTAAAAGTATTTTGCAAAATGAATGACAAAGAAATGTTTGTGTTATTGTGTTGCTTTGTTTTCCTCCATTGTATGCTGAGCTATAAGCTCATTATTCCAGCTTGCCTTTGTCCAGCCTGATGGACTATACTATCTGTGGTTTTGTTTTTGTCATTATGTTTTTGAGTGACAATACGTCTGAGTTGTTTCCTGTTGCTTGAAAGTGTGGCTGGCAAGAGAAAGTAAAAAACAAAATCAGGAAGTGCTGCCATGGCAGTTGTTCATTTTTCGCCTGAATTGCTTTCAGCGAACCCAGTTACCTTACTGATAATAAATGCTTCCGTACGCTAAGCTGTCTCAGAACTCCTACAGCCTTTAAAACATGACAACCGGCAGAGGGTCAGGCCTCTGTCAGAGCAGTGCAACCATTAATCTGTGCACACACCAATACTAATTCATCTATATGCTCAGTTGGAATCTTAGGCTGAGGTTGGAGGGAACAGGGTGCCTGTTCCCTCCATCCTCAGCCTATCACTCAGCCCTATCAATGGCGGTATGGCCAGTAGCCACACCCCTTTTTTTGTTATCCACTAAAGAGAAAAAAATCCTTCCAACAAACAAGGTAATCCTCTTGTTCACTGACAGGTGAGGCCCCTATGAAGGCACAGTGTTCAAAGGGGCCGTCGCCAAGGCAACATGAAGCTGGAAGATAGCATAATGGTTTGAGATAAAAGAATCAGTGAGATGGCTGTGATTGCTTAGTGTGGAGGTGTGGACACAGTGTAATCTGTGATGGTGTGATGAGGCGAACATCGTGCCAACAGCCCAGCCACCTTTCTGTAGACCATTTTCCAGTTTTTCCAGCAAAGGTAGACAAAGCCAGCCACTGTATGTAACAAAAAATGGCAAGAAATATATATATATATATATATACTTTAGTTTAGAATCCAGATGATTTTTTTCACATTCCAAAACTCTTATATTGAGTTTAACCAGGATTGGCATTGTATGTTGCTCTGGTGAAGTCTCATTGTATGCCCATTAGTAGTTTCCCTAAATATTGCATGAACGGATTCTCATCGCTCAGGAATCTCTACACCTAAGCAGCTATACATATGTTTACAAAGGTTATATGGACATGCTGTAGCATCTGGATATAGTAGTAAATAAAGAAGCAGCTCTTTAAAAGCACTGTGAACAATGATGAAAGTTCCTGGTCAGCTCCCGAGAGATAACTAACTTTCAAAAATCTCTCACTTGGTGTCTACTTGTCATCACCTTCCAGCGAGGCTGTCAACACCGCTGTCACTGAACCTACTTGCAGATGTTCACTCCATACCATTCATCTTTGAACAGGTGTGTTTTACTGTGCACAATGTAAATGGTAGTGACAGTAATTTACACAATCTTGTGACCAAGTCGGTTTCTTTTTTGGCTCCTTGAATATTTAGAGAAGTTTTATGTACAGCTGCATTATCAGTGACGTGCCGTAACAACTAGGGTTGGGTAGGCACGTTGCAAATCGAGACCACCAATGACAATTTCATATGTTTCTGCTGGCAAGTGTTAATTCAATTCAAATCAACTTTAATTCTATAAAGCAATTTCCAACAAAGTCATCTCAATGCGCTTATCAAAATATAAAATTCATAATAAGAAAGTTACGCAGTTATGTCCAAAGGCAGCGTAGAGAGCTGCCTTTGGACGTAAATAGTTGTCATCTTGGGGACATGTGAAAAAACACAATGGGAACAGAGGCAGAGCAGCAACGTGCCTTTGGGAGGGGGCGTGGCCTCCCTCTGCCTTACAGCGGAGTGAGACTGTGCAGCTGTTCCAGGAAATAGCGCTTTATTAATTTGGGCTATGAAACGCACAAAATGCTGACACTTTCAAACTTATAGGTACTGTTGGCAATCGGAAATTGAAAAATAAATAATTTATAATTATATTGTAATTAAAACAAATAATCAAAATATCAATTCACCCTTGGGTAGGCACTGCCTACCTTGCCTACCCTGACGGCACCGCACTGTACATTATGCATTGTTGATTTAGATTATCAAGATATATCTGAAGCAATTCTTATTGATTAATAGGAGAAAAAGGAAAATATCTGCTGCTGCCATTTTCTGAAATTTATCTAAAAGAGAGTTGCTGGCTTCTGTAATGATGGCTTCTGGCACAACTTGGCACCTTGCTCTGTGGCCCTAATTGGCATTTTCTCCCACATCTGTCCCAAAATTCAAGGATCACAGTACATTTGAGTAATTTTAGTTGATAGTAATTGCCGTGTTGCCTCTGTCTGCCCAGCAGATAAACTGCCTGCTATTACAGCTTGTTAAAAGTATCGAACTGCCGTCTGGTAACTGTAATGATTGGTGTGATGCAACAAGTCATTAAGTTAAGGTAAAAAATATTGGAAAACTCAGAAAACTATTATTGCTTGTTGTGCATTCATCTGTAAATTAATAAATAAAATAAAATAAAATAAAATTGTGTCAAATGATTTTAATTGTTTTTTTTAGAAATGAGTAGTGCACAATGGCCCCATGTTTCTGACTATCTCTGTGCATCTATTTCAGCATTTGGTTTTGTTTTACTTTACATTTTATCACAATAGTCAATACTAATCTTTGATACTGATCTCTTCAAGCCACAAGACATATTTCGATGTAGCACTCCATGTTTCAGCCTCTGCCTTCCCCAACCCCAATGTGACACAGGGTTGACTGGACTCACGAGCAGGATCCATTTTAACCAGTTTATTTCTGCTCTAATACACCAAAACCATGAGGATAACCTAGGCCACAATTAACAGAAACTCAGTCAGGTGGTTCACATATAAGAAATCTAAGGTGACTGACAAATCTAACTGGTCGAATTCACAAACCAGTGATCAGACTGCATGGGACTGACTTCCATACATAAGGGATGAAGAGGGGATGGGAAGTAGGTGAATGGAGGTGTGGCCAAAGCCAAGGGACAGAGATATATATCCTCCAATATCTACAATTTCTATGACGGGATTCATTCCTTAGAGATTTGAATGTCGCCCTTGTCATAACCTAATCTTCTTGTTTGAAATAGCGTCAGATTGGAAAACTAACAGGAGCAACGGACAAAGTACCAACGTGAAGTCAGTGGACAATAATAAGTGAGAAAGCACTATTCAGTTGTTAAGGAGTTAATAGGGAATTTTGATGTCGAGGGTAAAACAAAATTCATAAAATAGGTACTGCATCCCAAAAACTGTCTGAGCGATAGTTGCAATAAAAAAAGTATTAAAGGTTTCCCACCTTTGTAGAGGGATTAGAAACATGTATATCAGGGTTTGAAACACAATTATTCTCATATTATTCTGTTAAGGACTTTTAGATGCCAAATCTATTTGGTTAACATTGCACAAAAATATTGTATGTGCTACAGTTTGACAACTTCTATTATATTTATCCTTCCCTGTTATTAGAGGATGTATGAAGCCGTGAATAAGTTATTAAGAATACATTTTTAGGTATCTCTTTTGTTAGCTGCTTCTTATTGTTTAGCATTTCACCTTGAGCAGGGGTGGACTGGGACAAAATTTCAGCCCGGGCATTTTCTGTCCAGACCAGCCCACTACATTATCAGCGGACACCACGTAGAAGCCGTTATTAAGTCAGTGATGCTCAACATGAGGCTTTTTATGTCTTAATTTGAATTATTATTCCTTCCAAAAAACCTTAAAAGGGGGAAACTTTTTAACCCCTTTTTTACTTATTTCCTTTGGCCATTTTGCAACTTCCCTTGTCCCAGTTTTGCTCCTTTTCAAAAAGTACTGACACTTTTTTCAGGCTTTAGCTACCTTTTGCAAATAAATACCTATTTTTTCCTATTTTTTGTCAATTTTTGCAAGTTAATTTTGACACTTTTATCTATTTTTTGTCCTTTCTTGAATTTTTTGGGCCACCTTAAAGCTGAATAAGCTAACTTTAGCCCAATACATAGCACTTATTTCCTTTTTCCCCCAATTTTGCCTCTTTTTGTTCCACATTTTTGCCCTTTTTAGCTGTAGATTGCCACATTTTGCTCACTAAAGCTACCCTTTGCCATTACATACCACCTGGTTCCTCTTTATTTGCCATTATTTGGGTCACTCTTCGTCTGCTTTTGGCCCATTTTAGTCACTTTACACTCTTTTCTTGCCATGTTTTTGCCACTATTGGACTATTTTGGCCACCTATTACCATGTCTGCCTCCACTTGCTTTAAAAAAAAAAAACGTAGCGGACCAGCCCACTCCAGTGTTGCTGGAGTGTTTATGAAGATTGCTTTGTTCCCTTTCTACCTAAGGGTTCACTTGGTTATTTAAATCATAATTGTTAAGTATTGTGGTGTAGGAGTAATGGCGCAGATGAAATGAACTGGACATTGACTTTGCTCAGGGGAACATAGCGAGTCTTGACAGAGAGGACAGTGAAGAAGGTCAACTCACCCTGACTGTGTGCCAGCTGTCACGAAAGGACGGAGTGGAGAATCACCTGAAACCTGAATTGATTTCTTTGAGAGGGAGTGAGAGAGTGTGTGAGAGAACGAGTAAGAGATTTCAAATATGTGATTGTCAAAGGCGGAGCTTATTACACAGAAAGAGAAAGTGTGCAGACCGACAGCAAATGTCATTAAAAAAAAAAGCCTGAGGAAAGCTCCTGCTATCCAGCTCCTCTAACTGACAACCTTGTCACTTTGACCTCGATGCAGATTTTGCCTTCGTTAATGAGATGTATTTTTTTTAACCATAATGTTCTCCAACATCAGTCATTGATATTAATAAATCCCACAAATGTGCACAATATCTCTATACAAGGTTCAAATGAGTGTTTTCATACTGTGTTTTTTTTATAATTGAAGATATGTTTATTTTTGTTGTTTTTTTTACACTTCCGCCCTTCAAACAGCTGCTGTGGTGATGAGTTTGGACGTTTATTAGCTTGCTTTTTGATGAAGCTTTCCTACAGAAAACCACTTTGTGGAGTCTCCCAGCAAGTGAAACAATTTCAAGACAACTTTACACATAATTAGGTACTTAAACCAGCAGACGTGATATATAAAAAAATATATATATAGCTTGCAGCGAATGCACCAATACTTTACAGAGCAGCAGAGCGTTGGATTCAGAAAGGTTTGCAGAGGAAGCAAGCAGAACAACTCTGCAGAATGTGCTTTAATTTATGTTAGCTTTATTATCTACTATACATTATCTTTTAATACACAGAAATGGTGCAAAGCGATGATATTAATGTGCATCGTAATAGTACTTATTCTATACTTTGTAAATGTTCATTTTGATAGATGTTTAATAAAAGCCAAATGTATTCACATAAAATGCCATGAAAAGGTTTAAAAGAAAGTGTCTTCAGCTTAATGTTAGGTAGTTTTTTTTTTATTCTACTGTATCCATTATATAATTTTTCCTACTATGTTTCAATTTATTATGTATGTCGCTTTATGTCAAAAGGTCTGCCACCCTTTCTGCTATTAGTCACTGTATCGTATACAGCTTACAGGGGGTTAATTTCATTTAATTTTTTTGACAAGATACACTTTAATCATCCCTCAGTTTCATGACAGCAGCCCACTAAAATGCATGTAGCCTTAATGCATTGGTTTATGTTTGCAGATCCATAATTATGGGTGTAGAAATTATAAAATGCATGTGGCACGCTCTGTATAAATTCCATTTTCTTTTCCCTAATTATTTCACTCCCTCTGTAATTTCATTAACAAAGCTTTGTTGAAAGGGGAAACACGGCAGACTTTCAGAGGTAATTAAAAGATAAGGAAACAGTAAAGTCTCCCTGCCTGCTCTGTATGAAGACATTTTAGTTCTTCTGTGCAAGTGTAATAATAAACTTTCCTAATGGCCACATGTGCGCGCACACACACACACACACACACACACACACACAGTGGAAACATGACAGTGGTGCTCTTCCACCTGTCAACACAGCCCTTGCACACATGTGCACTGGAAGAGGATGTGTTGCAATCCTGTAGCATCAGACTGGTGAAATATAAAATGCGACGGGTGCACAATAGTTGTCAACTTGAATGACTCATAAACAAGCAAAGTATTAGGACAGCTTATAGTTCTTTTCAGTGGAGGTCTGACACCATCTGCAACCGTGATTCTCACTTTTCGTCTTCAAGAAAACAAAAAAAAAACTGTTTACACCCATCGAAAAAATAAGCTTCTCAAAAAACTATAGTAATAACACTCTGTGGTAATCTTGACTTGCTATAAATCAGTTTGGTTTGAGCCTGAGGCAGATAACAAACCTCATGCCAAACCAGTGGTTCCTTGGGTTTTTTGGGTCGTGACCCCATTTTGATATCACCAATTTCTGACGACCCCAGAGACATTAAAAAAAAAAAAAAAAACATTTCATCACTTTTTGATCATGTTTGTGTCTCATCACTACAGTGCTACTCATAACACTATGGTGACGAGATGTGCCAGCTCAGATATGTCTATACTCTATCTACATATGTTTTTCTTTAGCTACTGTAGATTTATCTTGGAGGAAGTAAAAGTACAGAAAACAGTTCATTGAGATTGTGTGTTGTTTTAATTTGAAAAATAATAATAATTACAAAAAATTACTACAAATATTTGTATTATTATTGTTTAATTATCTAAATAATAATTTTTGTACTTTTTTTTTTTTAGATAGACTTATATTGGAAGAAGTGAAAGTATAGAAAACAGTTGCTTGAGATTGTGAGTTTTAATTTGAAAAACAATAATAATTACAAAAAATTACAACAACAAAAAAATATTTGTATTATTGTTTAATTATTTAAATAATGAGAACATTTTTATACTTTATTTTCTTAAAACTAGAGTTATATTTGAGGAAGTGAAAATATAGTATACAGTTGTTTGAGATTGTATGGGTGTTTTCATTTGAAAAAGAATAATAATCTAAGAAATAAAAAAATATATAATTTGAATTAGTATTTATTTTTTATTTTTTTAACTAATTATTAGACATTTCAGGCAACCCTATTAGAATTCCGGGCGACCCAAAGATTGAAAAACTGCGCTAAACCATTTATATAAACCCTGCTGTGTCTAATGATGGATTTATTAATCTCCGACATATTTTTACTTTGAGGTTTTTATCCAAACTAGTAATTTTCAGTGTGTGGCTTGTGGAGTAGAGCGTTTACTGAGCACCAGCTATAGAAGGTAACAGTGACTTACCGTATTTATAAAAAGAAGATCCTTTGACTGCGTATAATCCAATCCAATTTATTTATAAAGCACTACTTAAAAAAAAAAAAAAAAAACAGTTGGCCAAAGTGCTGTACAACAAGACAATATAAAAACAGTACAGTGGCACCACAAAATACAATTGGAACAGTAAAAGTCACCTTCAACACTGGTTAAACGCCAAAGAGAATTAAGAGAATGGCTAACCCTAACCCTTCAACCAAAAACTTAAAAAGTGTATCTGGAGAAAATTACCTACCCTAGCTTTAAGGAACATTAATAACTTTGAGTATAATGCACTGAATTGCAGTAATTACTATACATGACATTATATATCTTGAAAAATGCTTGATACCACTCATTACTGCCAAATATTCTAGACAAACATTAGGTCTGTAGAGGTTTTTCTATTGTTAGTGACACAAGGATCTGTATGAAACTGACAGCCTGAGTATCTCTGCTGCTGAGGATGAGAGGCATAAAACGAGCAGATTAGAGGAGAATAGTAGATCAACTTCAACATCAGTTAATTAGACTATATTGCTGCTTGATGAGCAATTTATCACGTCAGTGTGCAGAATGTAAGGCAGAGCGGAGTTCTTAGAGTGCGGTGCACTTGTGCAGTTTGTTCCCGAGGGGGCAGCCCTGGTGGGGGCAGCACTCAAGTGAGTAGAGCACGGCGTAATGGGCTGGGTTTATGTAAGCAGCTATCAATCATATATCCACATATGCCTGCTCCCTATTATAAAAAAGCTGCATTTTTGGGGGATATACTGTATATCATGTGTAAAAATAAAACAGTTTTTTTTTTTATATAAGAGATACTTCTACACAACATGATTTCTTTAAATTGGTGGATTCCTTTTTTTCCCCATCAAACTTCTAAATAGCAGATGGTTTCTATTGTGTCTATTATCTTCTTTCATCAATCCTTTTTCCTCTTTTTCAAGTCTGTGAACCAGGGATTTTTTTATGCTATGGAAATTTGAGTTGGCAGTTTGCGGCTAAATGCACAAAATTTATTAACAAGACCATGGGGAACATTAAAAGTCAATTGAAGGAGGCTATTAAAAGCAGCATTTTAATTGGGTTGGTGACTGAAGCTTTTTTTTTTTTTTCTGTCTCCCTTTTTCCCGCAGCAATGGCACTAAAAAGTTCAGTATTAATGTGTTTTGCATGTTGAGTGGTAATCCTTGACAGAAAGTGGTTTTCCTAAAAGCAGAGGCTTAGTTCATCGTAAAATCCTAAAAACAGTGGAATAAAGCCTGTGTGTGTGTGTGAGAGCGTGTGTGTGTGGTCTGATGATGGCGGAACGTACACACACACTGCTGTAAATTAATTTGATGACTCTTTCACTCTTTGTTATGAGGAAAGTGAATGACAAACATTGCACCAAACTACACCATATGCTTTTGCAGTATGTTGTTGATCAGAGTTCATGCCTGCAGGCGGTCAATACATTGTGTGAGTACTTTGGCTGTCATACATATCATTATATAATCTGTTAATATTGCATTACAAAACATACAGTTGTCCTATAGCTTGGGTGTGATACATAACAAATGGTTTTAATTGCATTTTAGCTACTGGCTCCTGAGACATGCTTAATTTATTCTACACATTATGGGTTGTTGGACGCTGTGTGCATTCATACGTGTGTGTTCACGGTGTGTGTATTTAGCCAAGGTGTTAATGTTAGGTTTAGTCTGTGCGTATGGGAGAGTGGATGGAGTACTAGCTATGCTGACTGGATAATGACATGCAGAGTGCAGCGTTGCTACAGTAGGTTGAGTCTCCAACCAGATGCTCCTTTCACTGCAGCTCATCAGCAGAGTGAGCAAAGCCGCACCAGCACACGCACTCATCATAGGATTAAGCAGTTGCATTCACTGGCTTCGATCATGTTCTGTAAAAGAAGCTTACTAGGGAAGATAACCATCATGTGGCTAAGAGAAGAGTATGTTTAGGATGAGTTCTTAAGAGTTAAATTAGCTATTCTTACCTCCACCAAAGAGGAAATATTATCACAGGTGTTTATGTATTAGCTTTTTTGTCTGTTAGCAGGATTCCCTCAAAAGTATTTAATGGATTCTGACAACATTTGAACCTAGGATAGACCTTATGCCATTAAAGATGCAATCACATTCAGAAGGCAATTTGGCATAGGCCGAGTTTGAGATTCTTGCCAGGGGGGGCAAAAAAAAAAAAAACACAATTAAATATATACACCATCTCTTGATTTGCACCAACCACAATGTGTGTGTGAGATATACAACAATGCAAAAATGATAACATAATTGATAATGTTGAAAAATTTGCGTCAACGCGTTGTTTAATATTGTAAATTCATGATATAATCAGGCCGGCGGCCGCTTTCTGCGTTATTTTTGTTTCAGTACCATACATGAACTGCTGGGCTTGGTATCACTTCACCATTTACATTGTGAAGAATGGTTATGCAACAGAAGAAGAACCAACCTAAAGTCTCAAAAGTTTGGGAGCATTTCACTGAAAACTTACACTACACACCTGAGTAAAACTATCGTCTGTGACATGACACGAACAGTAATATTGTAGAATCAGAGCAGCAGTAAAGTATTATATAAAAATAATAATGAATTTGAGAAAACTGTAATGAAAATTGCTATGCTAATGAGATTGCTAGGCTATAGCTAATGCTAATGTTAAGTTAATGATAACTCTAGGTAAGTGTTAATGCTAGGTAATGCTATTGCTAGGCTAATGCTAACACCAGGTTAATGATAATGCTAATGCTAGTTAATGCTAAGCTAATGCAGTGCGACGCCAGCCAGCACCTGTATCGTCACTTGCATTTTCTTCCTGAAATGCAAATATTCGAGTTATTAATGTAAATATAAATTATAGTCTTTAAAGTTTGAATGATCATGATTCAAAGATCGCGATCTATAACTGCCAATATCTGGTAGAGAGGATATTTGAAACTCTTTGTTCTTAATAACATATATCATTTTTGGTGCAAGTTTTTGCCGGCTTTTGATAAAATTGCTATGAACCATGGCTTTTAAAATGCATTTGTGTAATAAAAGTATATACTATAAATGAGACGCTCAACAAGACAACCAGTGTTTGGAATAACGGCGTTAGGTAACGGCGTTTGTTTTTCAGTAACGGGGTTATCTAACTAATTACTTTTTATGCCGTTACAACACTGTTATCGTTCCTGAACGCTAAATGCAGTTACTTTTTTCTATAACTAATTACTTTATGCAACACTGAAGGCAACACCTAACTTAGTATATTCCTCCTGAATATTACATGTATTAAAGGCCTAATGCCTGCTATCCAGTTTTTGCAGTCAAAAGCGTTTTTAATGAATGCTACTAAACTTCCAGAACCAATTCTACATTTAAGATCACCTAATATAATAGATTAATCTGCCTTATGTTCAGTAAGGCAGTATCAAATTTAGGAACTTAAAATACATCTCACACCGGGAAAACACAGCCAACAAAAGCACAAATAAGTTATCTAAAAAAAAAAGTCAAAAAAGGAAGAAATAGCTACAATAAATTATAATATTGATTGAACATAAATATTGTCATAACATAGTAAATCACAATAATAGATATATGGGAGGTAGAAACCTGAAAAGTTGATTTATTTACCATTTTTAAAGAGAATCAAAAGCATTAACGATTAGTAGACAACTTATAAAAGAACATTTTCCAAAAGAAATAGAGGAAAATATGTTTTTAATGAAAATACATCTTCTGCTCACACTTAGTAATGTGAACACCTAGCCACCTACAGGGCTTTTGTAACTCAGTTCCAGAGAAACCTGCCATAATAAACTAAGGACATAATGTCTGTGAGTTTGTGGTCTAATGACAGGTGTTAAAAAGCCTCAACTAAAGGACCTGAGGGCTCTACAGGGTTAATAGGATAAAAGTTAGAAGCTCTAGAAAGAAAGAAACAGAAACCACAGTAATTGAACTGTAAATTTGATTTCTCAATATTTTTCATTCTAAGCATTCTTAACATAAAGTGCTTATAATAATGCAGCAGGTGGCTTGGCACTGATATCTTCACCTTAAAGAAAACCGTCTCCTCCACCCTGCTGTCCACAGTTTGAATTGAACACTTCGAAAATGACTCAAAGCTTCCTTTGTTGTTCTTTCTTTTCCTCTCCTTTAGGAAAAAGGAAACATTGCTGTTGTATTTAATGTTGGAACGGACGACATTAACATTGAAGAAACGTCTAAGTTTGTAAATGATGGAAAGTACCATATAGTGAAGTTTACGCGGAGTGGGGGTAATGCCACTCTGCAGGTGGATGACCTGCCAGTCATTGAGCGCTACCCCACAGGTGAGTCCCCTTTTCAATTAAATAACACACATTTCCTGCTTTTTAAAGGCAATGCACAACCTAAAATATATCAAAGCAAAAATGTAACTGCTTAGGGGGGTTTCTGCTGACTTGGCATGAGCTTTCATTACTTTGATGTTTCTTTTTTACAGCTGCTGATAACAATAATGCCAGTGTTGTTGAGTTATAATTTAAATATAATTCAATTCATATAATGTAATCAATTATGATATGTTACATATTGGCTTAACATTACATCATAATTACATTATCACATCCCACCCCATGTATTGTATTTCTAATATGTTCCTAATGTCTATCTATTTTTATGGCTAATTTAATGTTTACTTCATAAGATATTGATTAAAAGCTCTTCTTTGAACAAATGAACATCTCACATCAATATTTTTTTTATTTGTGTTGCGTCATTTTATAGTATTGAGTTAAATACCACTTGTGGGTAATTGAGCTAATCATTGCTGCATGATGACTAACTGTACCACGAGGTATTTGTTTTGATTTACATAAATGGGTTTAACATTTGAGTATGCTAATTTATGTTTACAGATTTTCAACAAATAAAATGTTTGGAAAAGTTGATGTTTTAAACTCATTCACTGCCAGCCATTTTCAGAACAGCAACCCCCCCCTGCTTTCATAGAATTTTTTTTATTTTTATGTTTCTAGCTTGTTTTGCTCCGTAATCAGCAGTTGAATATCAAAATGCGATTTTCTGAGCAAAAAGCTGAGAAATTCTTTTTCTGAAAAATCCTGTCAATGACTTTTAAGCATTTCTTGCATTGGATACCTTCTATAAAACAACAAAAACAACACTGAGAATGGGCTTTTGAAAGCAAAATTATTATTTTGCTATCTGGGTCAGAGTTTTTCCACACACACAGCCTTCTCCTATTCCCAACATGCCTAATTGACTCGTTTGGCCCAGGTTGTTGATCGTCTTCTTTTACGATCGCGACACTCTCATTAGTCCACTTAGGTCCACACATGCTCTGCTTGAGTGTGAGCTACTGGTAGCCTCACAATCTTCCCTTGTAGCGCCATTTTCTGCCTCGTCCCTGGCTTCTCCCTCCCCAGCGATAGTGATAATCATGGCTAATCTTTCATCCAAAAGTGCGCTGCTGCCACCTAGATGGAACCAGTTGGTCACTACATCATAGTACAAGGCTGATATTCATAGAAAAGATCCGTCACACTGTCTCCTAGTAACCCCCATTGAAAAACACAATTGACGTACATATATACGTCATTGGCAGCGAGCATTTGGATTTGAAATTATGTATAAATGTGTCAATGGCAGTGAATGTGTTTAAAAAATAATAATTATGTAGTTATATATGGAAATGGCTAACAACTCAGCAACACTGGTATTTTTGTGTAGATTATCCATATTTGAAAATGTTATGAAGCATTAAAATGCAATTATTGTGTTGACATACTGTATTTGTTCATGTTGAAAGAGCTTTAAGGCTTTGACAAAAGCTATGGAGTATGAAATGAATTGAAAAGATATCATTTCTGTAAATATCTTGTAAATAACAGAACAAACAGCAGACCAGTTGAACTTGTTGGTGACCTTTGTTTGATATGACCAGTGCATTCATCCAAAGAAAGAGGTTTTTATGACAAGGACTTCATCCTCATTGCTTGCCTCAGGAAGACGAGAATAAAAACAAATGACTTTTGACATATTGTAGACCAGGCAAAATAAGCAGCAGGGTAGTAGACACCAAAAAATAAACCAACAAAAGCTGCAAAACCTTGTAATGAAGTCGAAACATAGAGTTTGTATGCAACAATGAAGTTGCTGAATAATGAAATAATTATTTTCTGGATAATAGATATATAGAAGAGGTTGGGCATTGAGACTTTAAAGGTCCAGTATTGTGCTATTTTTTTTACCCATTTCCAATTGTTCTTAGAACCCCAGCAACATAGTATTTGAGGTTTATTTTCCCAAACTTGCCTGTTTTCTGGAGTTTTAGGCCCCATTCACATGGTGAGAAAATAAAAGCATTTTCACCTAAAACGAGTAATTCGATGTGCGTCCACACAAAAATGCGGAAAATGCTGTAGTAAACATTAGGGGCCTCTGTGGCACTGTAACACTGCCACAGAAATACACTGAAACAGGGAAGAAGACAGAGAGAGAAAGGCAGCATCTATTTGCAAGCATGTATGGATTAGGAGTGGAGTTTTTTTAATTTTTTTTCTTTATTTGGTCATAAAGAGAACCACCAGATTGTTTTTAAGGCTGTGCTGCAGTTCCTGCATGACACTGGCACGTTCGGGAGGATCTTCTAGTTGTTACGATAAAGACCAGTGGAGGGCAGTAATACGCCTTGTGGCTGTAAATACATAACCTGGCAAGAGCCAGATTGATGTGTAGCCCTCCCTCTAACTCCAGTTTTCCACATCGATCTGGGTCTGTGTCTGGCGAATTCTTTCGGAACCTGGGACGGACATGAACAGAATGCTTGAAGCTGATTGGGTGAAGCGCCTGTCCACCATGATTTGTTTTAGCCAATCACATAGTAACAAATGATGTCGTCATCGGCATGCGCCACAGAGACGCTGCTACATTAACAACAGGGCTCCGCTTTGCCGTCTTTACCGTACAAAAATGCACAAAGCGCCTCTCACTGTTGCTCTTTCAAAAACAACAGGGCCTTAGCCGTTGTATTCGCCGTCTTAGCCGTCTGAAAGGTCACTTTCAGATCGCTCCTAAAAACACGCAGTTTTTTGGGCCTTCATGCTTATGCGTGAGCAGATGTGAACTGTTTCAGCGTGTGTTTATCATAGCAGCAGGAAAGTAAACAGTCACTTCACCTCTTCGGACCCCACAAATAATCAATTTAGGACGATATTCCATTGTTTTGTCTAACCGCTGCATGGCATTGGGTCACAAACATCCCATGAAGGTGATACGATAACTGCCCCTAAAAATAAAACTGATTGTGAGCGCTCACACTGCTTCTCGATTTATCTTTAAACTTAACATAAATATATTACCTGTGATATTAACTGTAATATCAACCTGCCTTCACTATGTTTGTTTTACCTGTGAGGTAGTTTGAGAAGGAGGAGCTCACATTCATATGTAGGGTAGGAGGAGCCAGGATTATCAGGAGGAGGAGTTTCCTCATTATGACTCATGAGGGGGGAAAAATCCAACTTGCCCATTTGGTGGTCACTTTTAATAAAATGTGGCCCTCTGAATCAGCTTAAAGTAATGTACTGTATATAACTGTAGCAAAACTATTATGTGATTTTTTTTTTTTTTTTTTTTTTCATAATACTGCCCCTTTAAGTAACCTATAGTATTATTCCACTTGCTGATTTATAAATTCTCCAGAAATAAAGTGACTACTCTCATCCTCTTGAATTATACATCGGTGACAATGCTAAGTCTATCCACCTTAATAGGCTCAGAGCAGACTAATTATATCTAATCACAATTACTATGCGGTTCCTTCTCCCACCCTTGGCACACAGAGCCATTATTCTCTCAGCTCGCCTGTAGTTTGATTAGTATCCATGTATCCCTCTAACGCATTCATAATAGCAGCCCTTAGCCACTCTTAGGCCACTCACAGATCAACAGTGAATGAAATAGGAGTAGACAGCATAAGATAAAAAAAAATGATGGCCAGAGAAGAACAGAGAGGAGCTTATATGGAGGAAACAATCACTCTCAAAGCATGAAAAAAAAAAAAAGTCCTCCACAAACCGTTTATTGCCTCCCTTGTAATCTCATTAAAAAGTCTTGGGGTGGTACTTATGTCCCATTAAAAATCTTTGGTACAATAATGAGAATCCAGGATGCAAAATGCACAGAGCCACATAGTTAGCCTTTCTATTCATTTTTCATTTCTTGCTCTATTACCGCCCTGCTCGCAGTCTATACCACAATCCCACAGAAAACAGTGCAAAAAAAAAAAAAAAAAAAAAAACCTAAAAGAAGAAAAAAAAAACTAAACTCAGTCTCTTCTCCTGAGCCCTGGCCATGGAAGTAATACCATCACAATGGTGTTGCCAGCCCCTACGGGCGCAGTGCAGCATCCTATCAGAGCACCACACGAACAAACACTGCACACAAAGATAATGGAGAAGTCCCTGCCCTTATTCTTTTACTGTTATCAGAGCATGGTGCACTTATGGCTCTCTGCCTTTCAGTCCACTATCCTCAGCTCTCAGTTTCGACATTTGGTGTCCTTTTTACCTCTATCTTTCTACCCTTGCCCTCTCGTCGATCTCCGCCCGTGTACTGTTTTTTTCACCTTGCTCTGTGGAGTCTGATTTGTGGGCTACATTACGAGAAGAGTGAGCTTGATCCATCAAAGCTCTGTGCTTCCAGTTTTTTTTTTTTTTTTTTTTTTTTTTTTTTTTTTTTTTTTCTCTCTCTCTCTGTTTTATCCATGGGGCTATTCATCCTTTTGTACTAGCAGTCATCTGTGAGCATGCATTTAAAAATTGGCGTAATGCCCCCTGCCTAACCACAGCAGGGGAAAGAAAGTGCAAACTGAATAATGAAAATAATAATGAGATATGCATGTTTCTTGTTTTAAACTCTGTTGGTTACAGGAACATCGGAAGCATTTGCATATTTGTTCATTTTATGGAGTGAGTGCCCAAAGGCTTGTAATTAGATAAAGCTTCCACCTTATCTGGCCACTTTATTAACAAAGAAGAAAACAAGTGAGAGAGGGTAAAGCAGGTCAGTTGGGGAAGCTCAGCTGAATGTCTGGCAGTGGAGATAGGCCGGGCTATCCCATACTGAACCAAATCAGCACTCAGCAGCAATCACAGGCTCAGTTCGCTTGAAGAATGAATGGGCCATACTGCTGCAGCAAAGCCCTGGAGATGGCATTGTTTAATATTCTGGTGTCCCACGTGGAGGATTGTTAGCAAAGATAAAGATACTCTGCTAGTTGCTCAAACCTGAGATTGATCAGAGAGACAAAGTCAGATGTTTGGCTTCTTTTGAATCAATCAATTGTTAAATAACAGACCTTAAACCAGAGATGGGCAAGTTTTATCACAGCGGGGCTACAAAAGTGTGATTGTCAGCTCCAAGGGCCAAGTTATGAACATTCATGTCAGCAATGAGGATAATGGCCAATCTGAACGATAATACAGGAAAAAAAACAATGGGTTTGTATGTTTTTGTGGTCGTTTTGCATATTTTATTGTTATTTTTGTAATGATTTTTTTGGAGTCATTTTGTATAGTTTTGTTATTGTTTTACGTGTTGTTCTGCATATTTTTGTTGGCATTTTGTATTTATTTGTTTGGATTTTTTTTTGTTGTGGTGTATGTTTTGGGAGTCATTCAATGTATTTTGTTGTTTTGTATAGTTTCCTGTCGTTCTGTGGGGTTATGAAGTCAATTTGTGTTCTATGAGTCATCTTTGTGTATTTTTGATATTTTCTACACTTTTTCAGTTATTTTTATGTGTTTTTGTGGTCATTCTCTGAGTTTTTGGATGTAAACATTGGGTATTTTTTTTGTCATTTTGTGTTTTTTTTTTTTTTTTTTAAAGTCATTTTGTGCATACACTTTTGGGGGGCACACAAAATTAGATGAGCCAACAGTTGCCCATGTCTGCTTTAAACCAAAAGAAAATTGACCAACAAGAATACCAAGTCAGTAGGAAAACAAGGCACTCATCTAGCACTCCTGTGGTCTGGAGAGGACACTCTTTCTAAACGCCTAAAAACCGAGGGTTTCTCACCTCCAGTCTTGATCGTAGTTCTCCTTCGCATTTTATCCAGCAGTCGTTATCTCGTCCCTCCTCCTCCATGGCAAAAGGCATCATAAGTTGCGTTTCCATTACCCTTGGAAATGCGTAAAATCAACATAGCCCAATAGAAACTGGTAATGGAAACACCTGAATTTTGAAAAAGCACTTAAATATCACTAAAAAGTTTTTACACTTTCATGAGGAGTTATTTTTGATGTTTCTTCATTAAAATGTGTCGCAAAAGCGCTATGGAAACACAAGTACACGTCAAAGAACATGACTTACCTGGTCACATGACCACTGCTCTCCGAGAAAAACATGGCGTGGTACGTGTAAACAGTAGAGGAGACCGAGACATTTCTTAGCATTATACTTTAAAAACAGCCTTCAATGGAGACACATTTAAAGCGCAATTATACTTTGTCAGCATTTACAAATATCGTTTTTATTTTGCGAAAATCTGTAATGGAAACCCAGCTATTTTCAACCTTCTGTTGCAATGTTTACTCACAGCCCTCAGAATTGTTTTTTTACTCCAGCCACCAGATGGCATGCACTATGTTCTAAGCGCGATGTTCATACACAATTATTCGGAGCCACAGTGCACATGTACATTGCAACATGATTTCAAAAAATAAAAGAATCACATTTTCATTATTTTAACGTAATCCTTTTTCTTCTTTCTTGGTTATTGATGTGTTGCAACCAACTTGAATAGGTGCATACCGCCCCCTACTGTACATGTTTAATTATTTTCCCCTTCCTGGTGAATGGTGGGACAGGTTCTGGATGCTTTGATGTGTCCAACAGAATTTTTATTTTTTATTTCAAATATGTGCTGACTTTTCTTTGAACGCCTCAGCTTTCCAGCAAGTGTCAAGGCATAGAATTCTCACAGCGATGGGCAAGATCTTAAAAAATATGATGACACCCACATCGCTTGTCTTTGATGTTGAGTACGGAGAAAAAACATGGAGTGTTTGCCAACTAATGTAAATTGTACTTTATAATTATCTTTCAAATAGTAGACTATGCATTCCCAAAAGTAAACAATCACTCATCACACAGTTGAATTAAGGATAACAATTTCTGCTGATTAAAGCAATACCAACTAGAGCACTTGGAGAGCGCAGACCTCCGCCAAGTACAGCATGAGTTCCGAGCGGGACATACACACAATGCACTTCCCTAGCACTACTACATTACCCATAAGCCACCGCGCTTAAAGGAATAGGCTCAAGCACAGCTCCTATTTTCCTATTTTTTTTGGTAATTTCTCATTTTTGGTAATCCAGGACTTAACCAAAATCACCTGTTCAATGTCCCATTTTCAACATTTCCTGAAAATTTCATCCAAATCTGTTCATTACCTTTCAAGTTATCTTGCTGACAGACAGATAAATGCAGGATAAAAAAACATAACCTTCCGCTCTGCGCTTCGTGCTTGGCGGAACGAAGTACAAGACATTATTGTAAGTTTATTGGTATAAGGTATAATTATTAATAACTCAGTTTATAATTATTACATCATTAGGCTGGGTCTGTTATTCTGAGGAATTGGAAAGAAAGTAGAAGATATTGTTTGTTCACATTCATCATTTTACCTAGAATTTGGACTCCTGAGAGTTTGACTTTTGGTCTTGCCTTCATGGGTGTCTGAAAGCCCTGGTTTTGCCTAACAGTAGATTTGGCATTGTGTCTGACTTGTCGCATTGCTTATACTTACTTTTGTGTCGACTACATTTGGTCAAAATCAGATGTTTTGGAACTTCTCGTCCTTGTCCCCAAAATAAGAGGAAAATAAGAGTTGAAATGACCTCCAGTCCAGGTCTGAACATTGTGATATACAAATATTTATTATCAAGCTCTTTAATTTAAGGATATTTAATAAAAGGATATTGATTATGTCTCAAATAAACAATTGGGATACTTCACGCTAACCGAATCAATACATGATCACACTTGTATCCACATTTCTTTAACTGCATTGTAAGGATAGTGATAAAGTGACACTTTATTTGGAAAAAAGGATTTCTTTGCCATGCCACTGTGAATGTGTGGATGTGGATTTACGTGAATAAGAAAGTACTACAATTTTAAATTAAAACGACAAAACGTCAAGAATGTATTGAGTTGTAAAGAAACAAAACAAGCATGCCTGTCAGGGTCTTTTAGAAAAAAAAGACAGACAGACATTTCTAAGCAAAGAAGTTTTCTCTTTGGAGTTGTTTTGGAGCCTAAGCTCACACGTCCTTGCTTTCTTCAACAGCTGCAGGCTATTTTTTTTCCAGCGCCCAGTTTGATGTTGACCTCTCCTTTGATGAGGTGTCACAAAAGCAGGAAATGAAGAAGTGACATAACCAACACCCCATGACTGATGAATGGAGGTGACAAGAATTTATGAAGGCCATGAATGTTTCATTGCGACAGCTATCGTGGATTATTCACAAATCTTTCAGGAAATGATGAATAAAAAGTAGGAAGATGTGTGTCTAAATATGCAACTCTTAACCAACAAGTAGAATGATCTTTTAACTTTACCAATTGGAATAATGTGTGTTAAATACAGCCTTTTTTAGTTACTTATGACCAGTAAAAGAAAAAGTGAGGCACTGCCCACATGGGAATGTTTTAAAAACACATTGTTTTGGAGTTTTGTGCAGGATGTGGTGCCCTCAGTCTGTTGGTTTTGGCTCAAGCAAGTGCTATGATTATTTAATATTATTCCTTAATGTTTTAATGAGCATCCTTTTTTTTATTTGATGAAAACTAGAAAAAAAACTGAATACAAATCAATACATAATGCAGATTTCAAATGGATTCACAACAAACCAAAACTTGACCAAAACTCTAATATTCAGAACCGTTACTGGAGTAGATTTCTCTTGGCAGACAAACTGAAGAAGCTCTCATTTATTGGTCAAAGCGAGTGCGTAAAGGCGTTCAAAAATTCTTCCTTCCTTGCCTGTTCTTTCACAACATTCAGTAACCCTGATTTAGATGTAGCCGATATCCTGCCTACCCACAATGCAATACGACCTCATTGACACTTCTTGTGTTTGGCCAGAGCATTTGTGTTCACGGCGCACCTAAATCTCTCTAGACCATTAGAGCTGCGCTAGGATTCTTCGGTGTGAACGCACCCTTAGTGCCAGGCTTATTTTCTTCAGTGCTTGTCCAGCTTGAAAGGACATGGAATGGAGCACAAGTTAGACGCGAGGTCATCTCAGCTTTTAAAAGTTTATTCAGTTTTGTTGCAAGTTTTGTAGCAGGTTGAAAACCTTAAAGAAAAGGTGAAAAAGAGGGAAAGGAAGAATGAGCTCTATTCAAATGTTTTTAAATGAATGAACCACCTGAGCTTTTCCCATTTTAAATAATTGATGTATTAAATAAATGAATTTTCTGCTATTCAATATTCCATGTTTTTAAATCAACCTAAAATGTTTCACTATTTCTATTTGCAAAATTAAATCATGCGCTTTGATGTACATTTTCTAGCCGTTTTATTCAAAGTCTAACCTTTTAACCATGTATTTTACCCATAAACTTATTTATTCATTTTAGTATTTATGCAAACTTATTTAACGGGCATGCATGTAAGCACGTTAGAATTTAATTAATGTATTATTATTGCTAATGTGGTGTAATGAGCTTGGTGTTACTGACACTTCTATAACTAGACTAATTCAATAAACACATACCATTTCTAAAACCAAATGTCAGAGACTATTGTCTTCAAATGACAAAACCTATAATCAATTGGTATGGTGTTCTAAAACATATCTGTCCTATTAGAAATGATAGTTTGATGAGTTTGAGGTTGATTATTTATATTAAAGTTTTTTGTTCATGACAATGTTAAATGGTAATTTGTCTAGTATGTTGCTAGAAAACCTGGCCCAGTTATGGAATATCATTCCCTTTTGAAACCAAGTAGTATTACGATATAACTTGAATAAATGTGAAGATGTGCTTTCCACATGCCTGATCTTTTTTTTTTTTTTTTTGCAAACCTTCTTGTACAATCACATAAAGTCAAACTCCATCAGGTATAGGCAAGAGTAAAGCCCTTTTTTGTATTGTTGACCCGTCTACGGTGATGTTAGTGGATGCCATTTAAAAATGTCTTAATGCTCAACCTTACTTTCAAGACCTTTTATTAGTTCAGCTGTGCATCTGTTAGAAAGTTACCGTCTTTGCAGTGATTTCTTTTTGGAGGATAATCCCTGCTGAATCATTGTCAGCCACCCAATCTTTTATCAGTCGAACTGAATTAATATAGTTGATGGCTCAAACACTGTCAATTTGGCTGGAAGAATGGAGTTGACTGGATTCTATCATGGCAGACAATAGCAAAGAAAAGCACTCAGACAGTGCCACTTTGCTGAAACTCTTTTCTTCTGGAGAGGTTATTGGCCTTAACAAAAGAGTGATGCAGAGTTTGCCCTCATTAATGCCCAAGTGCTCTTCCAGTCTTAGAGTAGAGTTTTTTCCATAGCCCTGTTCCTTTCTCTCACTGGCTTTGTTTACACAATACTCTTGAAAATCTCTTTTCTATTCATCCTAGGCGTCGATGTGTGCGTACATACATACTCCACATTTGGCAAAACTCTTTACCTTCTTCTTATTTCCGACTCATAACTTTTGTCAAAGCTCTTTGATTAAAGGTTGTTCTGCTGTGTGTACCTACTCTGACATTCTCCTTGGACTTAAATTGATGCTTTGACTGTATAATGTGTTTTTTGTTCTATGATAACTAGCTCACTATTTCAATTGTCAATTAGGCTCTATAAATGGGTTGGGCTGTTGTAATCTGTCACAGTTAAATGGTTACAAGATATAAACCACAAACAGTTGCTTTAATAATAAATTTAAAAGATGCTCTTTTTTGAAAATGTTCATAATTAGGTTAAAAGAGTTTAAAATGGGGGAATAAGCAGTGGGATTGAAAGATTTGGGACAAGGGTTTGAAATGGGAATGTATTTATGTGATTTTGTTTGCTTTTATAATGTAACTGTAAATCTTTTAATTCAGATGAAACATGCTTCCATTGTCAGTTAACATAGGTCTAATTGCTTTGGTAAAATTAAATAAATGAACATTTTTAAATGTTTGATTAAATATTGTTTTTAAGATAAATATATTAAAAAGTTTTTAATTCTAAAGGCTTGTACGGTTGTATAGCTGCAGCGTTAAGTATGAATTTATTAACCTTTGACCTTACAGATTGTAACCAATGAAATGTCTTTTTAAACTTTAAAGGCAACAATGATAACGAACGCCTGGCGATTGCTAGACAGCGAATCCCATACCGACTTGGTCGAGTAGTTGACGAATGGCTACTCGACAAAGGTAAAATCACTGATTAAAATTTCAAATAAAATAATTTGATCATAACCAAGTTGTATTAAGATTTTGTTAATAATCAGCTTTAAAAAAATATATATAAATGTTAATTTAAACTTTAAAAACTAAACCATTTGAACAGTTAAATTTAGTTTGTCGTGTGTTTTTCATAATGTATTTTTTTTTTTAGATGTCAGCTATCCTAATACATGTTTTTTTTTTTTTTTTCAATTTATGGTTAAAGGGACTGTAAATATGAATAAAATTCCACTGACTGGACTAATATCATACATTTTAAAATGTTTATAAATTATTCTTTAGCCATAAATTATGCATTTTAAATTTTAGTCATAAATTGTTGGTCTCTGTAAATTGAAACATATTCAGTGCATTTACAGTGCAGTACATGACGTAATAACATTTGATTTGTGTCTGCTTTAAATGTTAGCATTGATAAATAGTGTTAAAAAAAAATGAATTGGCATCAGAATTTTGAGTCCCTTTAACAGACACTATAAATATGTACAGGGCTTTGGTTAAAGAAACTGTAATATTTAAAAATCTGAGTGCATGCCTTGTTTTATAATTCAATAACTAATTCATTTTGTTACTTACAACGTGGAATTACCCATGCCATTTCTGTGTTTGGTCGGTGTAATTTTTCCGTTTTCCGTTCTGTTTGCATTATGATTCTGATGTCATGTTTTTTTTTTTTTTTTGTTTATTAAAAATTGCTTTTGCTAAAAGGAGGACTGAAAGGGATGATGCATGTTGGTCATTTCTTTTCTAACCAGGTCCCCAGCTTTCCTCATTTTCAAGTTAGAATAAAACAAGCACACACAGAACCACACACAGGCACACGTACAAAGTTACACAGTACACACCAATCAAGATAAAAAATAATGCTTGCTTTTTATTCCCTAACACAGATTACACTGCCCTTTTAGCAAAGCTTCTTTAATAGTGTGTTGTTTTGTTATTTTGTTATTATTCTTTCTTTTTTTCAGGCATCTCATCAATGTAATTGCAATAAATTACAAGGGTTTGTTACCCCGGTCTGTAATTTATTGGTCTCATTAGCCACTGGACAAATAATCCGTCTTTTTTTTTTTTGTTTTTTTTCGTCCACCTTTAAGTGACCAAGTCTGCTGTTCAAAGTGCCTTTATGTATGTAACATTGTTTTTTCCACAGGGCGACAGCTTACGATCTTCAACAGCCAAACCACTATACAGATTGGTGGCTGGGAACGAGATCGGAGTCGATCCTTTCAGGGCCAGCTTTCGGGCCTCTACTATAATGGCTTGAAGGTGTTCAACATGGCAGCGGAGGGTGATCCCAATATAAGGATCCAGGGCACTGTGCGACTGGTGGGAGAGTCGCCCTCCTCCATCACACCGCAGTCGAGCACTACAGCCAATCGCTCAGAAACATCCACATCCATAATGGAGATCACCACGACCACAGCATCCAGCAGGAGATCCAAGCAGACGACACCCAGAGAGCCTCAGCAGGTAAAATCAGCATTACTTGATCATCAGGAAAGTCATTTTTTATTCATGTCATTATATTCCATGAAGTTGTTAATATAATACTGTGTGGACACGGCGTGAATCCAACACATCAGTGATTGATGTAATATAGTCCATTATTGCAGTATTATATCAGGATTTTACACCTTACCACACTTTGTGCTCTTTCTTTTTTCCTCTTCCAGTGCTCTGTGCTAAATATAGAGAGAAAATAAGCCCATTGTTCCACAATGGGGCGCAGCACCACAGGCACTGTGGAGCATTTTTCTAGTTTGCAATCAGATATGGCATCCTGAGGTGACTAAGTGTGCATCAGTGCATGCAGAGAGTGTGTGTGTGTGTGTGCGTGTGTGTGTGTGTTGGAGGGATAAGTTCTCCATCATTTTTATAAAACCTGCATGAGTGATGCCACATCTGCAGGAAAACATTACTCCTATGTGACAAAACACTGCAACACAAAAATTGTAATTTGTCCACTTAAATGAAAATCAGGCAGTTTGGCTAGATCCGACAATCTGAAGACGTTTCTGTTACATTTTATTTACGTAAAACACACATGGACAAGCAGAAGCAAAAACAAAATAAAATGGACGAAACACAGCAAAGGTCTCATTCAGAATCAGAATCTGAATAGTTTAATTGCCAAGTAGAGTTTTTAATGTGACTAAAAAACAAACAAACTAGAAACATAATAATAATAATAATAATAATAATAATAATAATAATAATAATAATAATTCCAGCAAGTTCATTTTGTCTTTTTAAAAAAATATTGTAAGGTTTCATTTATTCACACAATTTTTTTTAGGGAATTTACTTTAAAAATGTCCTTTTACAAAGTAAATTTCCTGAAAAAAAAAAAAAAGTCTGAAATCATAACATATGAATAGTTTGAATAACAGTTTCTTAATATACAGTAATTACTGTTTTCTTCTAGTCATTCTAAATCTGACATTGAATAATTTCCATGACTAAGAAAGCAATGTTTCCTGTGGAATTTGCAGGTACTTTGCTGTTTCCTAATTAGAAGCAGACTAGTCAGTAGTCAGACTGTATTATTGATTTCAAACTGTATGCAAGACATTGTGACACATGGTTATTCCAACCAGCTCCACTAAGGGAGGGAATCCCATTAAGCGACACTGTTAATCATTGGTTAGCGAAAACAAGATTTATCTTGTGACACGGCAGCGCATCCGTTGTTTGTGTTGGAAACACAGAAACATGGAGAAAATGACAACAACAACAACTTGGACAGCGAATCCTTCCTTTTGTACCATTCACTGTAGAAAATACAATTTTCTGACCTTACCTTTGCTGAAGGTCTGGTAGCTCAGGTGTTGGTCTCCCATCTTTTAAAAGCTGTCGTTTTTCTTCAAAAAAGAGTTACTTTATTGTCTGTAGCTCTGTCATCCTGACTGTAGCGTTATTCCGCCCACTAGCTGGAGAACGTAGCAGCAGCGGTCATGTGATATCAATTCACTAATGCACTGTGAACTTAGGTATAGCATTTAGCATAGCGCGGTTACATCTAAAGGCAGTGTAGAGAGCTGCCTTTAGAAGTAAATGGTTTTCATCTTTGGGAACTGACTGCACATGCGCAATGGGAACAGAGGCAGAGCAGCAATGTGCTTTTGAGAAGGGGTGTGGCCTCCTCCTGCCTTACAGCGGTTAGGAAATAGCAATGTTTAGCGATTTGGGTTATGAAAAGCACAAAATGCTGACACTTTAAAACTTATAGGTATTGTAGGCAATCGGAAATTGAAAAATAATATAATTAAAACAAATAATCAAACTATCAATTCACCCTTGGGTAGGCACTGCCAACCTTGCCTACCCTGACTGCACGTCACTGATTCTTTGACATCACAGTTATAAGAGCTTCTATAAAAAAAATAAGTAGGGTATGTTAGATGATGCCAAGCATTTCCGTTAGTCTTCTGATATGTCTTATAATTGTAGATATTCAGTTAGTTTTTTAAAGATGAGGCTTATTTACTGTATGTCAAGTGTGTTACAGGAAATTCAAACTCACATGTAGATTGAGTTTGATTTTCCTGTAACACATTTGACATACAGTCAAGTGTATGTCACTTGACTGTAGATTCAACATATTGCAGTTAAATTTGACACAAAGGAAAGTCAGAGACTGAAAGAATTGGCATGGTACCAGATGTGGTGGCCAGATACGCAGATGCAGGGCACAGTTGTACAAACTGAGGTTGAGCAGAGCCTCAGTGGTGCAAACAAACTGTGGCCAAAGACATGAATATGAATCAGGACCATAAACTTGGACAGAACGGGAGCAGACATCGTCAATCCTTGACGACCAGTGTTCTGCATGAAGGTATAAGCTTATGATCAAATACCAAGCATGCCACTACAATAAGATTTGGGGTTAGAATTAGATGATTAATGAACATACCAGAACAACCTATCCATTGACCAAAACCTAAACAGTTTTGTCATCATTTGCACTGTTTTGTAACATCTTTTTATCCCCCGTCACAAAGTGGATGGGCGATATAGGTTGGAGGTCCGTCCGTCCGTTGAAGTTAAAGGGGACAAATTTTCTCAGAAACTGTTTAAGATAGAAGAACCAAATTTGGTGTGTGGCTTCAAGGTATTAATACCTTGATGGAGTTCGAAAATGAGAAGCGTGCAATTATTTTTTTACCCCCAAGGGACCCCAACAAAGAAAAAAAAAAACTAAAGTTGATTTCTCATTTATTTGCAAGTCAAATACTACGACAATTGGTGTTATTAAATCATTTGCTCATACCATTATATAAAAGGGGCCCATTACTCCATACGTGTCACAGTGGCATCAGGGGGCCCCGTTTTTAAATGAGTACTCCTCCATAAATGCTCGTTGAATTGGGCTGTAATTTCACGTTGATATTATGAGCGGATGTCAACACCCTCTAGGGCTCACCTCCTTTTCCGGTAATTTCTAAATTTATCGGAACATAGTTGTGTGATATATCGTTTCAAATTTCATTTGTTTTACTCGGTAGAACCGAGTCATTTCACTGAATTCTCGTGAATGTGGTACGTGCTATTTGGTGCGGGCCACGGGCCCAACTGGAGTTCATCAGAACTTGGTTTTCCTCTGTTTGAGTCCCCTTCAAAGGGAACAGCTTTTCTTAGAAACCATTTAACATAATAATTTTATATTTTTATGTGATTTTTTTTTATTTTTATGTATACATCTAAGTTCTTAGATTTAGTACATTTTGGAAAAAGTTGTAATAATGAGAACCAATCTGTCTGGGGATGTTCATGATGTCTTCTTGTTAAAAATGAAAGCAAGAACAAAAAGCTTCCACTAACATAAGATTACTCATACATCTAGATTGTCAAGATTTAAGTACAGATTTTTGCTGAATCTTCAAACTCCAGCTTGAATTACACAAAATGACAAATTTTGTACCGAGTTTTAGGACTAGCACAATTAACAGGCTGTCACAAAAAGTCGTTACCTCTTGTGAGTGCCACAACAGTGTGTGTAAGTGTCTGCAGAACCTGAAAAAATAACAATCATAAATATTGATTCTGTGGATTGGCTCTCTCTCAAACTCAGCACGGTTCCTGAAGGATTTCTGGAGCATGTAATACAGGTTAAATATCATAAAATAGACTTTGATTATTTATCCACTCCATGTAGTTTTATAAATTGATATCAGGCACCCAGGAGATGGGCAGAAAGGATGCCCTTACTTTCTAGCACTTTGGAGGGGAAAAAACAAAACGTGGCAAATAGCCGTGACAATTCATAAATGAACTGTCCTATAGCTGCCATGTGTGTGGATTTTTAATATGAGCTGTGAACATTCGGAATCTAAAAAGGTTTGATGGAATTTGGCCCCCGCAGATGCCTGCGGTTTTGACAACACACAGACAGTAGAGTTTTGATGGGTTTAGTGATAATACTTGTGGGGCTAATTAAAGTTAAAGCTGTCGAGCTGGGTTTGCAAGCTCACCTTTAAAATGGCATTTAAGGAAAGAAGAAACATAGTCAAGACAAACACAGTTAGCTTATGTTTTATCCAATGTATTCATTCTGAAAAAAGGTCAGGGGGTTTAAAGAGTTGCTGGGTGATGTAGGTGGGAGGGGGGGACGAACGATGCATGCAAAATGCGCACACTGGGAGATGTCACTGTATTCAGTTTGATTCAATGTGACGAGCGACCCATGGTGTGCTCAAGCGGTAGGACATCACTGTCTCAGGACACTGAGCTTTCATGCATGACCTCTGATAAAGGAGATGGTGATTACTGTGGTGCTTACCGTCCTTTTCATCTTGAACATTTAGGTTTTAATCTTTGAATAGAAGTGATTGGATGCAATTATCTGCTGAGCTTTTTATTAGTGGAAGACTTGAGTCGGTAGAGGTAATAAATAAAAAAAGCAGGCAACTGCTGGGGCTCCAAACCTGTAGGGGGACCCCAACCACTGCTCGTTTGTCCCTATTTTTATGTGACAGAAGAAATAAATAGCATTCGCAACATGCAAAAAGTGAGAAAAAAATCCTCAAAACTAATTCTTGTTCTTGTTCTTCTTTTTGTCTTGTTCTTGTTCTTGTTCTTGTTCTTCTTGTTCTTTTTGTTCTTGTTCTATTTCAATTGTATTCCAACAATACATTGAGAGCAGTGAGTGTTGGCCCATTTAAACTAATCCAAACCTTGTTATTTTGGTCTTCCAACATGTTAGACATGTTATACAAGTCGTATAAGAACTTGTATAGAACTTGTATAAGTTCTTGATGACAAAAACAAAGATTATAGTCATACTAGTCCATTATCTCTGATCATTTTAATTATTTTCAACTCTAATTTCAGTTTCCTTTCATTGCAATTATACAATAGAATCAAAATATTGCCTGTGTGTGTAATCACACTAAAATCGACACACAATTAATTTACCAAAGGTTCAGTAAAGAGCCATTTATCACAATTATAATTTTCCATTGTCAAAATTAGGTCCCTGATCAAAGGTTCATGTGGGGCTGCGATGTAGACTCAATATTTAACTTGAGCTTAGGAGGACCATAACATTAATGTCATTTTATTTTAATGCCCTGGGTGTCAGTTATGCTTTAGTAACAAGAATTATCATCGTCTTTGAGTACGCCGGCATAATCATAAAATAAATGCAACATGAGTCAAAGTTGTTTTAATGGTATTATACACTTAATTTACACTAGACTTAATTTAAAAAAGTGTTAATTAAAACATAGACCACAAGAGAGAGGAGGCAGTATATGAATGGGATTTCACTCTTTGGTATTACATGAACTTCAAAGTGGAACAAATATCTTGAGTGTTTAGAAGAGATTTATTTAAAACTTTGTTTTTCAATAACAACCACTGAAACTTTTTTTGAGCAATTTTCTTGCTATATCTACAGGAGAGTCACTCTATTGTTCAGACTGGGCTGTCATGTCTAAATGAAGTGTCTGCTCCTTCTGGCGATGCCCGTAAACATTCTATGAAGCTACAGTTGCCTTGTTTTTACGAATTCCCAAACATTGACCTCAAAAACAACACACACACACACACACCCTCTGATGTGGACAGATTCTACTTTAGCCTCGTTGGCCTGTCATTGCACATAATTGGAAAGTTCCCCAACTTGTTGCACCATTAAAAAATAAACATTGTGGTAATTGGGAAGAAATTCCACATAGAAAGTCTGCTGATGTCAGCTTGGAGTCAAAAGTGTTAACCTACATAGATCTAATGACAACATGGAGAGCTAGTTTTCAGGTTATTTCTGTGCTCATTTGGACTGTTACAGTCCAATAAAAAAAAATATTTTAAGGGCCATTTCATTTTTTGGGCAATAGTTCAAAAAATCTAAAAGTACTATTAACATTTATTAAACATTTTTAATGTTCTTTAAACAGCAAATTAATAAGCTAGGTTGAGACAGCGTTCCAAACTCGCTGATGCTCAATCATTACCACATAAAGGATAAGATATAGTGCCCAATGTAGTTGTTACCCCCTCTGTGGACAAAAAAGGCAAATGCCTGCTATCCTAAAGTGCCAGTGAGATCTCCAAGCAGTGATGGATTCTCACCTGAAACCCTCAGTATTATCAACCCAGTGCTGGACAAATGCACTATATATTTCTCATAGGTGTTCCCACTGAGAGTCAGTCATCCACCATCCTTGTCTGCAGACACTTCATCTTCGGCTGTCAGCCACAAGGATAATGCTTCAGGAGAAACATTTCCAATAACTCAATGTGCAGTGCTGCCTTGGGAAGGAAAACATAAACTTTGTTTTACACTGTGGTAAATCTCAATTCAGCAATAGGAAATTTGCGCTTTTAAAAATGTTAAATTCTGGAAAAATGGCATTTATCAAAAACCAATATTCATTTTTGTTCTATGGATTTGAATGTTGTGGCTCAGTTTTCATCAATTAAATAGGGGTAAGATATTGATTAAAGTTAGTTAGTGCCACTTGCTTGAAATTAATGAAATGTACTCTGATTTAAGAGCTTCATCAGTTCTAAAGAACTTTTAAAAATTCCGTTGGAAAAATATCAATGCATTTATATGACTTTAACTATGGACATGCTTTCTTACTGTGGATGTGACCATTTAACTCAGTAGGAATTAAAAAGATTAAAACAAACCATGATCACAATACACAATCTGGTGTGTAGTAGATCTATTGTTTTCCTCTCTCGCGATATCATTCGTATCCTCAACGATGCATCTTGTGATGCTTTGAAATTGCAATATCTTGTTGCCCAGTATATCATCCCATATTACTAATTACCACAATTAATAAAATACACTGCATGACTTGGAACCATCACTGTAAATTGTATTCAGCTGGATAAATTCAGAGTATTCTCAAAGTAAATCTGAATTTTTGCCACAGAGACCTTGAAGATCAACTGTAGAACAACCTACACTCAAACTCACCTCTGATTTCAGCCCTATCTGACGTTTAAATTCTCTGTGTTTCCTCCATGACCTGTTTTATTGAACAATTTTACTTTTATTGTTTGTTGGTGTTTGGAAAATCAAGAGGCGCTGATTATTGCCTGTTCCCAGGGAGAATAAACGGCTGTTATGTCACAGCACTGCGACCAAATAGCCAATTGCCCTCACTATTCCTGAATTAACCCTGAGTGAGTTGGGTGTAATGGTCGTTCAGCAGAATTGAAGAACATTCAAAACACATTGTGAGGGCAATTTCATCTGCACTCACAGCACATGGTTCATTTCCAGTCATATTGGCCTGTAGGAGCTGTGTTTGTCTTAGCCACTGAAATGAGGCTCAAAAAGTCTGTGATTCACTTGGAAAATCAAAGATTATATTTGTTGTACTGCAACAACTTTTGGTGTTTGGGTACTTTTTGTCCTCCATGGACAAAAGTAGTGGAGGAAAAAAATTGACACTACATTAAACTGCTGCTGCAAGAAAAATCACTTGCTGCATCATTATTGACTTCACATTTTGCTGTGTACATCTTTAAATAATGCTATAAAAGCCAAATACTGGTAATGGTCAGGGGTCTCATACAGCTCACCAACTGTTCTCATTCCTTAGTCAGTTTTCCAGCCCCCAGTATTTACAGAACATGTACATATTTGATCAAATCTTTTGACAAAGCTTTTGTGTACTCTGAAACACAATAAAGTAATTCTAATGTATTTCTAAGAAAAGCCAGTGAGTAGTTTTAGCTTATTTTGAAAATAATTTTACATTTTGAAATGGTGGTTAAACACATTCAAAGTTTATAACAAAGGTAAAAACTTAAATTTGAAATTTTTTTTCTGTTTTATTTCAGACCTTAAGCTATTTAAGCTGTGTATTCAGACTTAAATATTCTGTTTTGTGTAAGAAATTAGCTTTTAAGTTTTTGTATTGAACTAATGCTTAAGAGCAATGCTATGACACTTATATTAGATATAGTTGCAATTATTAAAATTGATAACTTAAAGCTAGATGATGTTAATGGCCAACTGATATTACCCGCCAATATTTGCCTGTCTGTTGACATCGGCATCAGTTTTTTTTTTTCTTTTTTTTTACACCAGTATATATTTTTATAAACCTTTATATATACATGTATTAATAATATTTATTATTCATAATTTTCAAGATTTAAAAAGTGGGTAGTTTATACAAATGTACAAAGTAGTGTGGAATGTTGAAAGCTTAAATTCTTGAGTCTTGTTGTGTTTATTCAAGGTCTGCTTTAGATAAATAGATAAATAAATTGGAAACTACTGGTTTGTAGAATTATTTTTCCTTCACTTTCATATTGTGAAATTTCTCACTGAGTGGATCTGTTACCTTGAAACCATCCGTAGGTAGATTTTATTTATGAAAGGGAAAGCAGTTTTCACTCTAAGCTTGCCAATTAGATGGCAGACACCTTCTTAGGAAACTGAAAGGTTTCTAAGGTAACGCAGCTAAATTTCATATTGAAGGAAACGGAGATTAATCAGCAAACACTTGTTCGTGATGGATCAGTCACATCTCATTCAAGATAAAAAAGAAAATGCCACTGCAGTGTTTGGTTTGTAAGTTTGTGGGTACTTTCAATTATTCAGAGAACAAATGTGTCTGCAGGATAAAATTTCTCCTGCAATGCAGATAAATAGGATCGACTCTCATGATGCTTGTATACAGAAAGCCTTTAAAAACTACCCACTGGCATAAGGAGATTTTTATATTTGATATATATATTTAATGCCTTATTTGTAATCCTAGCAAACTTATATAAAATGACCAATCACTGCTTTGCTGTTTACAATTTCAGCGCGTAAAATGTTCCCATAAACTTGTCCCCAAAGTAACATCTGTGTATATTTTTCTGTCTGCTCAATGTGTCCAGCCTTAGACCCATTCATAGTTTTTCACCAACTTGACAGATGGCAAATGAGGTTACACAGTAGACCTGCGGTGGCCCCACGAACACAGCGATGACTCCCGCCTACAGACCGTATCCATCATCCTGGCCTCACAAGGGGCATTGATGGAAACTTCCCTTCAACGTGGTGTCATAGATAGATAGTTAATGTGACTCACAGCCCAGTCCACCTCAGCAGGGGTTAAAACGTGCATGTCACATGAGTTGATGATACGATGCTTTCTTACTTCATCAAGTGACACAGGACAGAGGATTTTCCATGGCAGTTACTGTATATTTTTTTGATCAGGCTTAGCTATTTAATAGAATGGTTGAAAAGTTTTTTATCCATTTTAGCTAATAATAATTAATTAAAAATAGCTAATTTATCATTTAACCAGCTTAGGTGAGGTATACACATAAAGACAATTGAACTATTTTTGTCCTGATTTTCCACCCTTGCTGACCAAGGATGCCACACACCAGATTATCTTATCTTTTACAAGATTATTTCATAAGATTATCCTGTGGTCTGTTAACTTTGAACACAAATTTTGATTTAGTTTGAGTCAGTGTTTTGACCAAACCTCAACTTAGTTTTCGTCAAAGTTTAGTGCTTAGGTCTGTTTCAGTTATTGTCAATGATGTTCCATCCATCCATTCATCCATTATCCAATCAGCTTGCTTCTTTTCAGGGTGGCAGGGATAATAAGATTTTAGTCTGGTAAAGACTCTGCTAAAGTATAAAGCATATGAGTTTTTCCTTTTTTTTTTTTTTTTAAGATTTAATTAACATTTATCAGTCTGATATGGGATGGTTTTAATGTTTCCAAATAGACATATTTGGTGTGATCAAAGCATAAGACCACATGATATCATGAGTTTTGATTGGTATTCGTCCCATGTGAATTTTTTTTTTTTTTTTTAATGGTTATTATTAGCCATGGTCGAGTTATCGTATATATTTTAAATGTGGTTGACAAAAACTATGTGGAAAATCTTTAGTTGAGAAAAATGTATTTGTCCTGACAATTGGCTATGAGACAGGTCTGGGTCGACAATCGTAAATGTTAAATTTTAACATCTACGACCAAAACTCTCCACTGTGTGAGGAAAGCTGACGACTCCCTACTCATGACACTGTGATTTTTGACAATCCAAGGGAATTTATCAATGAAGAAGCGAGCTGACTGAGAAACACGTAATGCTGTGTTCAAGGCAACTCAGAACTCGGCATTTCTGAGAAAATATCTCAGAGTTCACCACACACAGTTTTTTTAGCTTCATGTTGGAGGTCTGTAACAGATTAGGAAATGTTTTCAGATTTGGTAAATCTTGTGTGTGCCTGCTTTAGGTAGCTTCTCCAAATTTAGATTGGTGCAATAATCTAATATAGAATAATTACAGTCACATTATTTTTAACCTCGATTAAGTTAAGCCATATTGACAGTTCCATCCAACATTTGATTGCCAATCACAAAGCGTTGCAGGAAATATTAAGGCGCAGCTGTATCAACGCTCAAGGATTGCTGAAACCAATTTGTAATAGAAATAGGTGAATATATGAGTTTTTTAATAAAGTGGTGGTGTGGGTATTTGTGTTTTAAATAGCAGTTTATTGATTTTAACTTACCTTATTCTTGTCTCTCTCAATTGTTGCTGCGATGTGTTGTTGAAAGAGATACAAAAGAACCAATTTGTCCTCCATCGATCTCCCTAAATACAAGACTGTCCACTCACCTGGTTCTGCTTTAAATTCAGGAACAGGAGCCGTGTGCCAACTGCTCAATGAGCTGTGCCAAGCTTTCTCTATTCTTAAAAACATTTCCTTTTTCAACTGATAGAACAAAGCATAAACTTGTTGTGGCATCCAAGAGCTGCTTTATTAAATACGAGTCAAATGTGACACTCTAATACTTACCAAAACAGAAAAACATTACTTTTTCTATCCTTGGATCCAAATCCAATTTGTCCCCGTAGACTTTTACGTTATATGGTGGCAAACAACATAACTTCATTTCTGCTGCTTTGTATCAGCAAAATAATGTACTTTACAGCCACTGAACATGTGAGCAGAATAACAGAATAACTCCTCATCAAGTATCCATCTTGACACCAGATCAATTACTAAACAGGCAGTACAGGAAGAGAATGAGGTAACATAATTATCTGATTAAATGAAGAGTAAACAAACTCCAGGTGGGATAGGAACAAGATAACAGCATTTACAAGCTAGAAAATACAGTAGCAACCTTGTAGTAGCAGTAGTAGTAGAGTGAAGAAGAAATCAGGTAATCTAATGGAAAGTTTTCATATTTTGAAAACAAAAATTTTCTTTGCAATAAATGAAAAAGCAGGATTACAAAGTTTTTACATTGTTTTCTAAATATTTAGATTTGAACATTTATTTCCTCAGGTTTTGCTTGGCCAAAATATTTTATTATAATGGCCAATGCAATAGCAGCAACTCCCTAAAATAATTAACTAAATAATTAATGTTCTGTATTTGGATAATTTAAACCAGTGGTCCCCAACCTTTTTTGCACCGCGGACCGGTTTAATGTCGGAAAATATTTTCTCGAACCAGCCTTTAAGATGTGGCCCAAAAAAAAAAGAAAAAAAAAGTCATTTTCTAAATATAATAATAAATGTGAATCCACTGTGTATACAACTTTATTAGTAGCTTTATTAAACATGCCTTCAACATAAGATAAGCCACAAAAACAAATGAAAAATACAACTCACCCTTGCTTCTGTTCGTCTTGTTCACACTTTTTTTTCATTCACAATACTCCAAAGTCTTGTCTTTTAATGCAGAATGCTTGGTTTCAAAGTGGCAAAACATTTTTGAAACCTTGTGGGTTTCACTTTAGTGGCAATTATGAGCATCTTAAAGGGGATGCTCCGGCGAGTAAATCTGGTAATTTTCCAAAATAAAACATAGTTCAGGATAATAAATACAATAGAAACAATGTAAAGTATGTTTTCTTTCTGAGCGACCCAGTACCAATTGACCTGTGGATCGGTACCGGTCCGCGGCCCGGGGATTGGGGACCTCTGATTCAAACCACTGACTACAAACAAATTTTGGTGCATCTTAGGTCCCGGCTTATTCCACTTAGCATTTCAAAAAGAGAACGGGATCCCTCTGTTTGAGCGAGGAAGGATGCCCCCCCGCTCACACGTGATGTTCTGAGAGTCACGTGACAATCTGTGAAAATTCAACATGGCGGCTCGCCGCCGAGACTAGTTTACCGATCCTGCTTACGTGCACATATTAACGATTTTTACCGTTAAATCAACGCCACCGACGAGAGCCGACCACGCGCCCCCCCACCAGCCAGAGTGGAGGACCTCGAGGATTTCATCGATAGATATTACGCTGAGTACGTGATGGAGACCGGACCGAAAGCCAGTACATCAGGTAAGTCGGCCAAGCGCCGAAAAAACGATTCGGCTACCGATACGTCAGACCTCGAGGTAGAGTCCCACACGGAACTCCTACAAACCATAATTAAGAGGCTGGATGTGCTCGATTTACTGCACCGAGACGTTCAGGAAATGAAAGCCAGCCTGGAATTTGCCTATCAACAAATCCAGGACTTACAAAAAGACAACCATGATATCCATTCGGCTTTATCTGCGGTGAGCTCCGAGGTAAAAGAGCTGAAAAATGAAAACAAGTCTCTTAAAGAGACTGTCCTGGATATCCAATCTCGCAGTATGAGAGACAATGTGATTTTCTCAGGCATCCCAGAAACCCCCAACGATGACCCAGATGCTCTGCTAAAAGACTTCATGTCGTCTGCGCTTAAAATCCCGGCAGAAACCGTGAAAAACATCACATTTCACCGTGTCCATCGCCTCGGACCACGTAGAGGTAACCGGCCACGTCCCATCATTGCCAAATTTGAGCACTTTCAACAGAAAATCCAGGTAAAAAGTAAAGGTAGGGAACTTAAAGGTACGCAATTCGGCATGAACGATCAATTCCCTCGGGAAATAAACGAACGTCGAAAAACCCTGTATCCTATCTTTAAGGAAAACCGACAGAAAGGCAAAAACTCCAAACTGGTTGTAGACAAGCTTTACATAGATGGCCAACTGTTTAGGGATTCAAACATCACCCCCTGGCTCTACTGAGAAAGACAAATCTAAAAATAATAATAAATAAATAAATTAAAAAAAACAAAACAAAAAAACGCACACGTGATATGTGAGTTAACACTCAAAGGATAATTCTCCACTTAAGGTGAAGTTAAGGTGGCATTATTTTAAAGTTAAAATAAATATATGTGATGTACGTGTGTATGTATATGTTTGTGTGTGTGTGTGTGTATGTATATATCTATATATATAATTTAAAAAAAACAAAACAAAAAAAATATATATATATATATAACAAAAAAAGGCAAATAAAACCAATAAATACATTTAAAAAAAAAAAAAAAAAAAGTGTGTGTGTGTGTGTGTGTGTGCGTGCGTGCGTGTGTGTGTGTGTATATATAAAAATAGAGGGAAAAAAAATAAAATAAAATAATGATAATTCCAAAAAAAAAAAAATAATAATAATTAAAATAAATAAATACATAAAAATAATAACAACACCAAAAAAAAAAAAAAAAAAAAAAAAAAAAAAACACGGATAGGTGTATATATGGACACGTGTGTGTGTGTATGTATGTATGTTTGTATGTATGCTACATATTAGCTTAGATTTGGTAAACACTTTTCGGCACGTACTCTCTCACAGGACACTCTTTACCGTCATGTCAACTCTCTCTTCTCCCACCCCTCACTCTTTTTTTTCTTTCACATTCACTCAACACCCACAACACCCCCCACCTCCTACACCTCCTATAATTACCCCTTGCTCCTTTTACTCTTTTGATACTGGTTGTTGTTGTTATTGTTGTTGTTGTATGTTTGTGCTTTTCACTAACCTTTTTGATCCAGTCATTTACCACGTGGTGTTATCGCATGATAAGTGTGTCTCCTCTTCTTTTTTTCTTGCATCCAAGCCTTTTATAACACAGTTGTGCACAAATGACCACAGATTCTCAGATATGCTTACACCTGTATGGACTAACATTCACCTCATTCTATGTATCAGTTTACAGTAACTTCTTGGAATGTGCGTGGCATTCGCTCGCAGGCTAAAAAGATTAAGATATTTGACTATGTTTCAAGATTAAATGCAGACATTGTCTTCTTTCAAGAAACTCACTTACTTAAATCAGAAGAAAAATCCCTGACAGATTCAAATTTTAATAAAATATATAACTCATGTTTCAATTCCAGACAAAGAGGAGTCTCGGTTCTTCTCAACAAAAGGTTACCTGTTAACATAATCAGCTCCGTCATAGACCCAGAGGGTAGATATATTATTATCAAAGTAGTAATCTATAATAAATGTTTCACAATTCTAAACCTCTATGCCCCCAACAATGATGACCCTGATTTCTTCCATAGAATTTTCTCAGAGCTCTCAGACCTTTCTGCAGACTCATCTTTAATCATCGGAGGTGACTTCAATTTGGCGCTCAACACATCATTGGACAGATCTAGTAAGTGCTCAAATACAAAACCATCTCGATCTGCTAAAGTATTAATTGATTACATGGAAGATCTTGGAATAGGAGATGTATGGAGACTGAATAACCCAACTAAAAAAGAATATACCTTCTTCTCCCCCGCGCATAAATCCTTCTCCCGAATCGACTTTTTTCTTTCAAATAATTCCATCATACATAAGATGTCCTCTAAAATACATCCTATAATTATTAGCGATCATGCCCCAATATCCCTCACCCTGCAGTGTGACTCTAATCAGAAAGTATCCTCTCTATGGCGCTTTAACACCTCATTACTTAATGACAGTGAATTTGAAAAAATAATAAGAAAAGAATGGGAGGACTTTCTATTGACAAACGACTCCCCGGAAATATCACCGTCCTTACTCTGGGAAACTGGCAAGGCTGTCATTAGAGGGAAGATTATATCATACTCTTCTTTTAAGAAAAAACAGGAACAGATAGCAGAAAAAACACTTGAAGAAAAAATTAAGAAACTTACGGAAGAATACGCAGCTAACCCATCTGAACTTTTATGGGAAAAACTTCAAAATACAAAACTTAATCTGGATATCATCTTATCTAAAAAAACCGACTTCATTTTGCAACAATTACGATACAAAAACTTTGATTACAATAATAAATCAGGCAAATACTTAGCAAATCAGCTTAAACACAATAAAGAAAATTCCTTTATATCAACAATTTCTAATAACTCAGGTCAAACTTTAAACTTACCTCAGGACATTAATAAAATTTTTCGTGATTATTATCAAAACTTATACTCATCAAATTTAAACCCTGACACTGAAGATATTAAAACCTTTCTTAATAAACTAAACCTACCACAGCTCACTATAGATCAGAAAACCACCTTAGACTCACCATTAACCTTACAAGAATTACAAAATGCTTTAGACAGCATGTCAACAGGCAAAGCACCAGGTCCAGATGGGTTCCCTGCTGAATTCCTAAAACATTTCTGGTCAATGCTGGCTCCACTATTTTTCAGAGTAGTAACAGAGATCAAAAATAAAGGTTATGTAGGAGGTCACATGAATACAGCGAACATTAAATTGTTACTTAAACCAGACAAGAACCCCATGTTACCCTCAAGCTATCGTCCCATCTCACTTATTAACACAGACTTAAAAATTATTTCCAAAGCACTCACATCCAGGTTAGAGAAAGTAGTACAGTCAATTATACACCAAGACCAGACAGGATTTATTAAAAATAGACACTCCACAGACAATGTGAGAAGACTGTTTAATGTGATCAACATGGCACAGAACTCTAAAAAGAAAAAAATAATCTTATCACTCGATGCAGAAAAAGCATTTGATAGAGTAAACTGGTCATTCCTCCTAACTGTCCTTGGCAAATTTGGCTTCGGAGAATCATTCATACAATGGATCTCCACCCTGTACAATAAACCTAAGGCCTCAGTAACCACAAACCAAATAACATCCCAAAGCTTCACACTGCAGAGGGGAACCAGACAAGGCTGCCCACTCTCACCTTTGCTTTTTGCAATATTCGTTGAACCTCTCGCAGCAGCTGTACGTCAGAACTCTGTTATTAAAGGAATCCACTCATCCATCTCAGAACACAAAATTAATCTTTACGCGGATGACATCTTACTCTATTTGGAAGAACCGCAATCCTCTTTAGAGGAAGTATTTAATCTAATAAACAGCTTCTCTAAATTATCAGACTATTCCATTAACTGGACAAAATCATCAATCCTCCCTTTGACAAAAAACTCATGGAATCCTGCAAACCAAAATCCACAACACCCCTCCACCACAAATACAATTAAATATCTAGGCTTAAATATATCACCAAACTTAAATGAATTAATTAAACTAAATCATGATCCGATGTTGGACAAAGTCACAGAAGATCTGCGGAGATGGAACAATCTCCCCATCTCACTACTTGGCAGGATAGCTTCAGTTAAAATGAAAATCTTACCTAAAATAAACTACCTGTTCTCAATGATACCACTGAAACCACCAAAACAATGGTTTCAAAGATTAGATTCTGCAACTACAAAATTCTATACTAGAAATAAAAAACCTAAAATAAGCCTTTCAACCCTTCAAAAAAACAAAGACGAGGGTGGTTTAGAAGCCCCTAATTTCATGCATTATTACTTAGCAAACCAAATATTATATTTAACAGAGTGGCTAAAACCAAAAGAATACTACAACACCTGGCTAGAAATAGAACAGTTAGACTGCAAACACATTAAACTCTCTGATCTCCCTTTTATCACTGCGACCCTCAAACATCACAACTGCTTTAAAAACCCACTAATTGCCTCCACACTGACTGCATGGTGGAAAGCCCTGGACATCACAAATGTCCAATTAAAAATTAGTATACTGTCTCCAATCTGGCACAACCCTGACTTTAAAAATAAAAAAACACCACTCTATCTGAAAACATGGGAAGAGAGTGGAATCACTCATCTCCAAGACCTTTTTGAAAATGACAAGATCAGGCCATATAACAATCTAACCCAAGCATTCGATATAAATAAAAGTAACTTTCTACAGTACTTACAAGTAACAGAGACAATAAAGAAAAATACTCCACTAGACTTAACTACTTTACAACCTCCAGAACTGGCTATATATATGAAAAAAATCTCAACAAAATCAAAAAAACTCTCAAAAATATACAGAGCGCTCTCGAACACTAACTGTAATTACTTACCAATCGCGAAGTGGGAGGCCGAACTCTCAATCACCCCGAGCACTGATTTCTGGACAGAAATTTGTTGTAATACTTTTAAGATGACAAAAAACACAAACCTTCAGCTAATTCAATACAAGGTCCTCCACAGATCCCACACTACCCAACAGAAAATGCATAAAATGGGCTTCTTAGCAACAGACATCTGCTCTCAGTGCACCCAGAATACAGCGGATTCCTATCTACATGCCTTATGGCTTTGCTCCCCAGTTCAACACTTTTGGATTCTAATCACTGAAAAACTGTCCTCCATTTTGGACTGCAGGATTCCTTTATCTCCAAATCTTTGTTTGATTGGAGACCTGACAATGCTTCAACTTCCAGCAAACCAATCACAATCAATCCTTGCGGCACTAGCCATAGCAAAAAAAACAATATTACTAAATTGGAAAGACAAAAAATCCTTAAACATAAACCAATGGCAAAATCTCCTCACAGAATTTATTTCCATGGAAAAGATGTCTGCTCTCAGAAAACAAAAAAAAATAACGTGCTTTGAGGAGCGTTGGACTCCTTTTTTAATTGCATTAAATCTAAATTTTTAAAACCCTGATGATCTAGCCTGCAAGCGACTGCCAGCACCACTCTTAAAAAAAAAAAAAAAAAAAAAAAAAAAAAAAAAAAAAAAAAAAAAAAAAAAAAAAAAAAAAAAAAAAAAAAAAAAAAAAAAAAAAAAAAAAAAAAGAGAACGGGAAGAAAAAGTAACCACGGCATTAAAAATCTAATCTGATGTTTTTTAGTATCATAAACTCAATTAGAAATATTAAATGAATCATCCTACCGTAAAACACAGGAAATAATTAATGATCCAAATCGAATTTATTGTAGATTTTTATGAACGTTGCACATTTTTGGCTTTGACTTGATTCTTTGAAAGAGAAAAAAAAAGGAAAAAATAATGTCTTGTCATAGTTGCTCATCCTCTTTACACGCGTCATATTTTTCGCAAATGTTCCACGTGGAAATGAAGCCCCAGTGCATTCATCTGAGCAATAAAGGCATCTATATTAGGATGACAAATTTGTTCTTGTCACCTCATGAGAGACTGGGATCTCATGTCGAGACGAAGGTAAAGTCAGAAAGGCAGTGATTTGTAGCCAAGCCGTGTATCTTTCTCTATTTGGCCTATGCTTTCCAAAAACAGCCTCTTGCTCTGATTCGTGATCTATTTTTAGATTTCAATGAAAGTGAGCGTGAAAAATTAAAGAATAGAATGAACTAAAATAGATTTAAAAAAAAAAACAAAAAAAACAATCAAGCATGTTTGTACTTAATCATATAAAGCACAATAGATACAAGCTATTCTCAGGCTAATTGTTGTGCCTTTCTCCATCCTAAGCTTAGTGTACAGTTTCCCTCCTGGGCAGTTCTTCTTCTGCTCTAAGGCCAGATTACTACCAAGGCAAGCTCCAGACATGCACAGAGCTCCAGATTCGATTTCAGATAAGGAAAATATCAGGGCATCCGGAGGGGAAAATGCTTCAATGCCGACAGATTTCATTTATCTGAGTAGTGTGAAAGCAAGGATAACAGGGAGGGACAAAGTCAACCATGTAATATACTTCCATGGAGCAGTGTTTATACACAGGCTAGAGTCGGATGAAATCAGAGAACATGGAGGGGGGAAGCGTAGGAGGTAGATGGAAGCAGATAGTGTCTTATGAATATCATATTGAGATTTTATCATTTAGAGCATGTAGCTAACAGAAGGCACCCAGCCTTCTCTTGTGTAATCGGCTAGAAGCCGCACACTACATGGCAGCTGCTCAATGTGCACGCTCCCTCCACAGCGCTGTAACAACAGGCACCCTTCCATATTGTGAGCACATTATTTATATGTTTCCAGTCATAAATAATATGTCACATGCTTAATTAGAAATCAAACTATGAACTGTTCATCACACATTTCACAGAAAAACTTAGGTTCGTGAAGAAGAGGATTTTGCCACCACACACGGTCCCCTCTGAGTCAGTGACTGACATGGTGATAGTGTGACGCAGATGCTGACTGGGAAACGGACTTGGTGTTTCCTCCTACGCAGACATGCAGACAACTTTTCTGGTTTTCCTTTGATGCTAGAGTGCTACCTATGCTGCATTAAGACTTAAATGTGCATTAAGGCCTTATAGACGATTGTTCCTGGTAAACAATCTAAAAGGCCTAGCTTCCCTTAAAGCCGCCACGTTCAAAGACTCCTCACATAGCAGTGCTTTCCCTCTCCCCAAAGGGGACATACGTCTTTATTATTTAATGAGGCAAAAGCATGTGTGTATTTTAAAACTGCTCTATATTTATATCATTAGTCTGCTGCGTTGAATAGTGTACCTTAACAAATCTACTTAATTATCTCCTGTGTTACTGTAGCCTCAGATTTCAAACAGCTGAAGCTCTTGTGGGCAACAACTTGGCATTTGAACTGTCGACACAAAGTCGTTTCACGTTGAGTCTCAGCAGTACTTGAGCCTGTCATTCCTCTCACTGTTCTTGAATGTATAATTTATATCAGCAACAGCCTCCAATCTATGGCTTCTAGGACATGTGCATTGAATAGTCCTTTGTCACATAAATACAGATTTTTAACACTCAACTAAAAAAATGTTGCTATCTTTTTTTGTTTCAATTAGGATGAAAAAAAAAATCACATGTTGCCTCTCAGCAACTTGTTAGACCGTCTGGGTGTTGTGATTCAAGCCCCAAGGAGGATACATGGCAAAACAGAAATATTCAAGTACCAAGACACAAGCTGGAGAGTCTTCTATTCCAGCATCCCTCATGACATTCTGATACTCAGCCTGAGGTCCACTTGTAGCAACAGCTGCCTTGTTTTAAATAAAACAAAGCCTTTCTCCCAAAAGGGACAGTTTCTCATAACTGAGTACTAAAAAACAGCTGTCCACCATGGCCAGTTTCACATCATGGAATGCTCAAGCAGTCAAAAGAAAGTGCATGCCAATTATTCAGAGTTAATTGCTTTTGTAAATGTTGGAATCATTTTGCATGCATTCTTTGTTGTTCTGCAAAGCGATCACAACCCCTTCTACATATTGAACTCTCACCAAAATTTAGCAATGTAAAAATACTCTCGTAATCAATGGCAACAATTAACAAACAAATGGGGTTTTCTAATTTCCAAAAAGTTTACTCTTTTGATTGTTTTGATGGTGAGTTTTTGAATATAGATTTTTATTCAATGCCAATTCTGTTTATAAATGTCAGTAACTACTTAGACATAAAGGTTTTCCTTAAAGGTCATGCTATTTTTCACCCATCTCCATTTGTTCTAAGAACCTCAAAAACAGTATTTGAGGTTTATTTTCCCAAACTCGCCTGTTTTCCATAGTTTTAGCCTCTGAAAAGTCACTTTCTGAGCAGCTCTACACAAACGGGCCGATTTGCGTCCCATTTATGCATATTCATGAGTGGGCGTGTTTATAGACGGGACAATGACTTCCTCCTCCCCGCACGGTGACATAGGACCAGAGGATGGCATACATAGCACTGCGCAAAGGACGCTGAAATGCTCACCTTTGTGGGCGTGTCTATTTACATGTCAATCACGGCAGAGAGCTTCCTGGAGGCACGGCTTCTCCAGCTCAGTGCCACGTGAAATTCATCATCAAAGTGGGAAAGCGTCATCAAATTGGAGCGAGGTGTTTGGGCTCACCCTGCAGTAAGAAAGGAGCAAATCACCCTCTAACTAAAGATTGAGGGAATCAATGAAAAAAACACTTTGACCATGTGTATGATGCCCTAATAGCACTTTTATCATGTTTAAAGCACAGAAAAGTTGATTTAGCATAACATGGGCCCTTTAAATCCTTTCAGTTATACCAATCCACTTTTGTAAAATGTTTTGGTCATACATGGTTTAAGATTTTGTGAATGTTATGTTAAACAGCTGAAGTGAAGTGAATGTGTGGACATATTGCGTGTTGTGTACACCGCGTACGATATTTTTCTGTTATTTGAAGACTGTGTGTTTTTGCCCACTGTGCTGTGATAGCGCTAATGCCATTCGGTTGTCTTGCAGCGTTACACATTTGTATCTGTGAGAGTCTTTAGATGTTGACAGCTTGGCAGGCCAGCAATAGGAAGAGTGTGGGCGAAGGCCAGGCAATACACTAAGCTGAACTCACAGTCTGAGAGGCGAGCGCGCCTTCATTATTCAGTTGAAATCTATTGAGCATCTGGGACTAAATTATTCATCAAAATCGACCTATTTCCAGGGTGTTGGGTTAGATGCTTGAATGTCATCTGGAGTTTTGATAAAAGCTGCTTCTTCAGTGTGATAACTGCCATGGGTGTGAAGGAATAATGTGCCGGATCATACGGAATGCTGGTCCCCATTTCATTGTTAAAGAACTTTAGTGAGTTAAGATCCGTGTAAGAAGCCTTTCTTTGTTTCGTATTTCAACATTAGCTCCTAATATCTGCTGTCCCACTACTGTTCATGTGTAGCTGTAAGTGTGAAACTTAGGAAAAACACCTTCTCCTAATTAGTTAGTGTAGCACACTCCTGATATGGACCCTAGCAGACCAAAATCAATATATATCAGACTCATGAGAAATAATGGATAACTGTCTAGGCAGTAAAATGTTGCGAGAAAAGCATTTTTCTTTCCTCTGCGATTGTCCAATTTCAAACTAATGCTTAAGCTTATTATTTTTTGCTAGAAACTAAGTTCAAGGTTTGACTCAAATATAATTTATTCAAAGTGGCATTTTCAAGATAGTGAAAAAGCCAATCTGTAACAGTAAAAAAAATGTGTGGGATTACAGTATTTGACCTCTGCCAGCTTTCCTCCTTGTGTGGTCTTGGCATAAAATAGAGACATCTTGTGGTAAATGCTCATTCACTGTGTGCTTACATCTTTTATATTTTATACAATAGAGAAATAAAGGTGCAAATGTTTTTGAAAACAAGTGGGATTAATTACCAGGCTAAATCAGCAGGCATGTGTTCAGGAAGTATGTGTCATGTGATTGTACCTAGTGTTCAATAAATAAATGATTATTGAATTAACAAAAACATTTCTGCTATAATGTTAGCACAGTATTTTTGGCCTTTAAAACAAGTTTAGGATGTAAATGTGTGACCAACACTGAAAAAAGGGAGTTTTGTTTTTGTCATTAATCAATAGAATCACCGGAAAGAAAGCTCTGAAAAAAACAAGAGCCTTTTTCGGACAAAAAGAGGCTTACCAGGATAAAAAACCCAGATAAACTGAAAGGTAAAAGTAAACAGCAAGCATCCTCAGTGGAATACATTACTAGGACAGCAGAGGCATGCCTCAGATAGACCCTTCAGATGCCTTCAGTGTCCTTCTGACTTTCAGTTTGTCTCCAAAGAGACACATTCTGTGCCAGGAAGCATTCATCAAATTAGACCAGAGAGAAAACAATGTGAAAACCCACAGCTCTCCATAGAGACACAAGTCGACAGGTTATCACAGAGAAGGTGTCTCCTGCTCTCGAGTGCCAGGGCAGCAGCACACAGATTACTCCCCAAAGTGTCGCCCTCTCTCTCCTTACAACCTCTCTTCCACCAGCCACTACAAAGAGGGTAGAACATGCATCCAGGAGAGAAGGGTACAAATGTAGTACATTATGATAAAACGATCTCCTCTGCACAGTAGGTATCAGAGTGGTACCAAACAAGGTGGACCAAACACCTAAGTTTCTGTGTAGTTGGAGATAAACTGGTGTCCAGCAGAATTACACTGCTGAATAAGCGTTTACGTGAACCCATGCAGAACATGGCACTTCCTTGACATCTCATTAAGGAGGACCATTATCAATCCTTAGAGATCGAAAACCAGCACGACAGTGCTACAGAAAGCACCAGAACTACTTTGGCTGAGTCAGGCTGGAATTTCCTGGACCACTTCATCTTTGATGGTTCATTCAGTGCCGAAGCCAAGGTTATTTGATAGCTTTACTCCTCCTAAAGGTTTGTGAAGATTTATTTGACTTTTTGTAGAACTCTTGCTGCACCTAGAGTATCTGAGATCTGTCCCTACTTAAAGATGTCCAGCTTTTCATTGACTTTGGATAAGCTCCACAATCTGATTTGTCTCGTACGTATATCTGTTTCTCCCACATTTTGGAGTGTTTAATAGGTTTCCTCACTTTGGGCTGCTCTGAGCAGAGGCAGATAAATGAGCTGTTCTAAAGGTTTGTCATGGCTTTAGCACATTACTGCTAGATTAATGACGCTTTTCAAGCTCCTCGCCTTTGCTTTTGCGTGTTAGAAGCACCTTAAAAAAATGATCACTACATCTTGTTTATGTGCTTATTCATCAGGGCATCTTTCCTGTGGGCATGAAGTTTCCACATCGGTAAACACAACTTGGGAGCGCACATAAACAAAGAACAAAGCAAGGATTCTTCTTTATCTTTAAAAAATAGTATGCATTTTGTGTCCCTTATAGTTATTTAAAACCTGAAGCCACAGCTTCGTCACCTTCATTTGGGGCTTTTGGAAAATACAGTAGCATATCAACTATCCGTATGTTTGTTTAGTTTTTTGTATCAGTAGCTGTGTTTCCATTACCCTTGGAAAAGTGCAAAATCTAAATAGCGCAACAAAAACTGCTCATGGAAAGGCCTGAATTTCAAAGAAACACAAAAAAAGTTATTACGGTTTCTTGAGGAAGAATTTCAGATGTTTCCATATTGAAATGTCACAAAATTCTGCAAATACACGTCACAGAACGTGACGTACATGGTCACATGTCGTGACATTCCTGGTCACATGACCACTTCTCTCATAGAAAACATGGCACGGTACATGTAAACAGCAAAGGAGACTGGTACATTTTTTAGCATTATACATAAGAATTATTAAACGCAAACAAGAAATCACAATACTGAGTGTAATAAGGAGGTTTGGAGCGTCCGTCCTCCTGCAGCAAAGTCTTGCGAGATGAGATTTCGCGGGAGTTACGAGGCTCCTGCCCAAAGCAGCCTTCAATGGAAACAGGTTCAAAGCGGAATAATACTTTGGTGACATTTAGAAATATCGTTTTTATTTTGCTAAAATCTGTATTGGAAACCCAGCTAGTGTTATTTACAGGGAAAACTGTTATAGACAGTTATTCCAATATCAAAAACCTCTTCACTTTCAAGTGCAAACTCAAAGATTCTCTTGTAAAGAGATCAAGTATGCAAATCAGTTTTTTGTATTGTTTTTTCAAAGCATCCAAATATAGCTTTTCTGACTGGATGAGAAGACGAAGACACATAAATATGATTGTGCATACACCTCCAGTTAGGCTATTCTTTTGGGAGTTAACCTACATCTAGTACACCCACATCATATTGCCTTCTTCCTCTCTATGTGCAAATAATTCTGAAGGACAGAGTATAGAGGGAGGGGGGAGGGTAAGGGGGAAAGAGATATAAGAAGTAGAGAGCGAGAGGAAGAAAGAGAGAGGTAAAGTTGGAGGAAGAGAGAGGGCCGTATTGATTTCTTGATTCCCGTACCTCTGCCAGTGAGTGCAGAGTGTCAAGATCTCCCGCCAGGAAAAACAAATCACAAGGCTGAAGTGATGGATGTGGCACTCCAGGATCTGGCGGTTTTGCCATCTGGATGGCCGACACTGTATATCAGCCTCATGCACAGCAAATAAAATTTACATTTGGATGGTTTCCCCAGGTCTCACACAGCCCAGATGCACCAAAAACAGTCCTCTACCACAACTCCCCTAATGGGTCTGATCTATCATCTCCAGATCTATTATGTAAAGATGACGCTGGTTCATGTTCAGACAGGTCGAATGATGTTACAATGAAATCCCATTATCTATTGCGAAATGGATGGTAAGCAAAATCACATCAACTTTAATATCCTTAAGATGAATCAATACTAATCCAACTTACAGATATAGTTGATGCAGAGTCAAACATCAGTAAAATAGCAGCGCAAATAGAATAAAGGAAAGGTCCATCTTCATTTTGGGGAGTCAATGCATTGCATTTTCCTTTTTGGTGGCTGTTTATAGCCAAGAGAAATCAAGGGTAAAATGGCATTGGCATATGTTCACTTTTAGATTTAAAGATAATACATCACGAATAAGTATAGGTGCAAGGCTAAATATAATAGTGCTTACAATAGTCTGCTTGGTTGTGCTGCAGAACTGAAAATCTACCTCGGCCCTGAAGAGGCCACCATGCCTAAACGAAATGACCTTTAACGCTGAGCTGATCAAATGGCCTAAAGCAAGACTGTACAACATATACTGCAGTGTAATGGTTTACAGTTTAGTTTTGTTTAACTTTCGTTTGCCCTTTTCTATTGTTTTAATGTAATGGTTATTGGAATCCTGCATGTCAGTATGGCAGGTGAGGAAGAAGGCGGACTAAAACTGATTTGGTAGTAGAGCAGATGTGGCATATATGTAATGAAATATCAGTATTAGGAATAATTTTCTTTGTATTGTTATTGTTTTCTTACCTACATTACACTGAATGAAAAGAAGAACATATTGATTTTAACCTCTGCTGCTGTGCTCTTTGTTTTCCAATCTTCTCATGGCTGTCCTCTAAATGTCAGAGGTGTTTTGTGATGGATCTTAACAATCCCTTGAAGGTCTATGCAAAGACTCACACAGCAATACAAATTGAGCATGTGAACTGACAATGTTCTGTGACCTTCAGCCTCCGCTGTTCCTCAATGATCACATCTCATTTTTTGTAGCGCGTGTGTTGCCTAGAAAGCACTGCAGCAGCTGCTACAGCGCTAGGCACCGTGTGATCATGTTGACAGATGAATCCAGCAGCCAAAAGGCGCAGAAGAACCACTAGCTTTGAGTGGAACTGTTTAGAAACTTATGCCCTCAACGTTTCTCTGTCTGCTTCTTGTTTTTTCCAGACAACTGATGACTTGCTGGTGGCCTCCGCTGAGTGTCCAAGTGATGATGAGGACATTGATCCCTGTGAGCCGAGCTCAGGTGGGTTAGGTTAGTCATCTTTTTTTTTATTCTACTTCTCTCCGGGTGTGTCTGTGTCATCGTCCACCTCCATTGTGACACTTCAGGTTAGCACACAGTATTTGAAAAGGAAAACTAGAGTTCAGGAACATGAACACACACTTCACTGAGTTATTTTCCTGGCTGTATAATGGTGCAATCTGCTACCCATGCATACATTTTACTGTGTCACGAACAAGATAATGCAAAGTTGATGCCCTGATCATTATTGCCAAACCAAAAGGTTTCAGTAATCAAATATTTGTACCCTTAAAAGTTTTTAATAAAATCAAACATTGACCATTTCAAATAAACCATTGAATGAATGTTGGAGAAAACAAGATATTTTTTGAATCAAATGAATCATACAAAAAAAAGAAAGAGGAAAGAGTAAAATGCATGTCATTAACTTCAATAGAGCTTTGCAAGGATTTGCCCTGCTTTGTTTCTGACTATCAGGCACTTTATCAGGAAAACTGAACATACAGTAGCAGCGGCGGCCGGCCAATAAAGGGCGATAGGGTGCCGCCCCCCAAGTGTTTTTGATTTTTCTTTTTTCAAATTTAAATACACAATAATCAATTATTTTGAGCACCATGAGTGTTTAAATTTGCAATGATGTCATATATAAAATGTAAATTCTAATTTTTGGGGAAAATGGTTTCCTGCTCATGTTTGCTGAGTCGCTTGGGCGATAGACAAATAATCAGACAATAAATAAGACACACACACACGACATGGACAAAAATGATGCTACCCTTAACTTAAAATTTGTATGTGTATTTTTAAGGAAAGCCATATGGGTAGAGAATTTATTACCTCCGCCAAGGCGGTCGTATTTGAACAGACATTTATTTTTTTCTTTGTCTGTTAGCAGGATTACATCAAAAGTACTAAATGGAATTTGACAAAATTATGATCAAACATAAACCTTACGCCATCAAATTTTGGAGGGAATCCAGAACAATATGGTGATTCTGGATCAATTTCAAAAATTTAAAAATGTGTATTTCTCGTCATTGACACATTTTCAAAAATTCATATTGTTGTTCATAATTGACCACATTTTATGAAATTTGACTCAGTTACGTCTGGTTGGTTGTTCAATTACCTCACATAGAGTCATCAGAATGGGTGTTGCAAATTTGATTGCAATAAAAAAAATAAATAAAAAAAATGGAGATACTCTTGCTTGCTGTATGGTCATTAACAGGGATATAAATTTATTCCAAGTCTTAAAAGTGTGAATGATCATGGTACCATGAGAACTGTGAATATCCGGCAAAGAGGACATGTGGTGCTTGGTTTACGCTGTGAGGGCTCTTTTTCGGTCTTTATTAATACATTTTACCTTGATTGAAGGCAGTTTATCTCTCTTTGTCTAAACAGTGTTCAATAATCTTTGTATCCAAAATAGGTTTATATTCATCGATTAGCTTGTGCACATTTGTGTTGATCAGGTCTGTGCATTCAAGATAAACAAGATATCAAACTCTAACTATTCAAACTTGTTTTTTTACTCACCTAGCAACACATGAATTGGATTTAGGTTCATCTTAAGTGTCGGCCATTGAATGAAAGCTTTTTCCAATGCATCGTGATGTGATGAGAAGCACAGATAACAATTAAGTCTAGACCCAAGGCCCCCGCACCAACTAAATGTGCTATTGATCATCATGTGGTCATAAAACCCTCTCCAAATTAATGTCTGCCCCACAGCAATCACTATCAACGTTCTAGTCTGTCTCTCTTCCTGCTCGTCTGGCCCTCCACCAGCTAGATTAGCTTTTTCCACTCACTCTTTTTCCTTCGATTCTCATACGCCACATTAAAGTGATACCCCCTTTGGGCGGCATCACAATAGGTACTTCCAATATACATCTGCTACCTCTCACAAATACCGCACACAAGAGATTGAGCTGCATACTGAATCTCACCAGCAGCTTGCACTATGATAGTTTTGACAAGGGCATCTGCCAAAACATCAGCTGCGAACTGTGTGATGCTCAGGGACGCACTATCCCAGTGCAGAGTATCCCTCTCCTTCTGTGCTCACTGAAGAGGATTTGACACCAGAGCTGTGGTCCCCATGGTGGCTGCTGTCTAACACCTTATCCTGATTAATATCTACACTCAGAATAATGTCGATGCTCAGTACATTTTAGACACTAGCATTACCTTTAAAGAACTGCAGAGATTCTTACTGACGAACTATTAGTTTACACCAGGCTTTTTAATTACACCAATGATAGATGTTGTCACCTTGTGATATCTGATAGTGCAGCAATGCAGAGGCATTGTGTTTCACATATGTCTAATGGCTCCCTATGTCGAGCTTCACAGTAGGATAGCGCTGGGGCTTCAATGAATCCATAAGGTGAGCTTTAAAACAGACTATTACTTGAGATATTTGTGGTCCAAGGTCAGCTCATGCTGCCCTTGCTTAGAAAATGCTATCCGCCACCCGATGACATGAATCAGGTAAAATTACCAAGGTTTATTACTCTTACTTCCTGACACCATGTAAGCAAGCAGACCAACAGAGTTTATCACCCAGAAGGTTTCAGATTAGATCACACTGCAGCAAATTGAATCCTCCCCTCTTGTTCAGAAAACCTAGGAATCCATAGGCCCATGATGCTGGAACATATCTGATCTGTAATGGGAGGGTTGTTTGGAAGCATGGATGACCAAGGATTCATAATGCAGTGACTTTGACAGGTACTCTCGTATAATGATGCAAGTGTATTTATGATACATGTAATGGGAGTTAACAAGCATACTAAAGGATGCGGGAGACTTTAGGATTTTGTAAGAATTTGCATCCCTAAAATAGGAGGGGGAAAAGGAGACTGAATGCAAATACTGTAAGAACCGCGTCATTTTTTCATAATCACTCGAACTGCAGAAATAGTTTGTTCATTTCAAAGATAGTATGAAGGGTGACGACAGGGTTCTGCAGAACTTATTGATGTAGACTTGAATGTGTGAAAATAGGCTAGCCAGAGTCCTTCAAAATCCCCAAGCACAAATTATTTTTTTAATACTGAACCCAAAGGAGAAAATTATTGGGCAATGTTGCTGGAGAGCTGCATGTGGTCAGAATAACGGATATCTCCTTCTTACCTTCATTTCATTCGTGCCATGTGGGCTGTTGATTGACGACTGCTACCATGCCATTTTTTCTCGTAATTTTTAAGATTTGAATTATTCTGGTCACCTTAAATTCAGAAGTGTTGCTTTATAATTTTACCTGATGTACTGTACTTCACCCTGAAGGACTAAAATGTGGCATTTAATAATAATCCGATTCCGGATGCTTGACTTTTGTTACGGCAATTTTTGTCCATAACTTTAATAAAAACTAAGTCTGTTTGCTCTGCAATGTTAATGCATAAAAAAGAGGATGACCCTTTATAAAAAAAAAAAAAAAAAAAAAAAAAAAAAATGTACTACAAAATAAGACATGAGGCAGCTCATTGAAAATCAAATATTCTTTTGCATTGTGAGAAACAAAAGAAAACAGAATTCTCATCAAAATTTACCCATAATGTTTCAGCAAGTCCAGGATGATGTGGTGGTCGAGGGAAAGCCCATGAATTGTCCTGCATCGTAAGAAAGGGAAGCTCCTAAATAGCGGTTCCCCCCACGAGGTCAATTTACCCCCCCCCCCCCCCCAAACCCAAACCCCCACCGGGAGTGTTCTTTGCTTCAGGAGTTCGTTCCGTGTTTTCATAATCATATATTTTATAGCTCCAAGGAGGTGGAGAAAAAAAGAAGGGGGCAGAGAGAAAAAGGATGACAAGGATGGAGGAATAATGAAGATGGGAGGGGGTGAGGAAGCTGTGAGTCACCACTATATCTTGCTAGGTGAAAAGGACCTCCTTATCAATGGTCTTAGATGCCCGGTGCCAGGATGTTTATCTATGACAGTCACAGAGACAGATAAGCACAAAGAGAAGAACAGAATGTCCAATTTGACACACTTTATATGCAGGCACACAGATTATCGCATGCAAATATATGATATATGAATTTTGCCCCAACAACCTCATGTGCCAGAAGTGGGACAACTTGGACACTTTATCAGTCCGTGACAGGGCTAAAACACAGTCAGTCAAGCATGGGTCACCAGTAGGCCTTGAACTCTGTACACCCATTACGTCATTTTCATGAGGGAAAATACCACCACAACACATCAAAACTTGACCTGAGGAACACATGGTCGAGAAATGTGCGTTGAACCTCAATAAGCTACTTATCATAGATTTGGCTTGCTTTGGTGTATAAGTCATTGTGCCTAACGTCATGATAGGGACTTTTTCTACCGGAACTGATTACAGTTTTAGTCAGGTTCTTTATTTTTTCATTTTATTGACATACAGAGTTTTAATTGTTTTTTTTTTTTCAGAAATAAACCCCTTTGCGTGCTATCATGAATGAATAATGAAACAAAAGTAGCTGAAGCTTACTGCTCTCTGACAGAATACACACTTCTCTGATCCCAGCGTTGGATTTTTACTTTTTTTTTTTAATGCACAAACAGAATTTCTATAGCCTTGTTGGCACCAGCTTCATGTTTATCCTTTATGGGTTTGCACCTTGATTTTTCTCCTTTTCGAGTATTGTTAATAATGCAAGAGGCAGCAAAAAAGGATCCTGGTCCAATATAAATTCATACCAGCAGCCTTCTAATATATGCAGCTTTCTAAATAAAAATAAATAAATAAATACAATGTGGTGCCATTATGTTCAGCTTTAGTAGCTCTTCTCTGTTGATTGCCATTGGGCGGGTTAAGGTTAATTATCTCTAGTTTCCTCCTTACATCTTGCGTTTCATTTTTAATTTTTTTTTCTATCCTAAAGCATTTAACAGCTACTAATGTCGCTGACATTTGTTCCATTAGATTTAATGTATGGTTTGGGAAACAATACATCGAGTAAAACCAATAAATCAAACAACAAATGAATACTCTCTTTTCACGAATGGCCTCGCTTCCAGCCGGGAAGGAAACAAATGACAGTAAATTATTGTTTTAAAGAAGAGGAAAGATTAATGAAACATTAGGAGCACTGTGTTGGCTTAAGAGGTCACTGCCTGCATTTAATGGGTTATTCAATCATACCCAGCTGGAAGTTTCTATGTTCATTTTTCTCTTCACTCAATACGATGTCAAACAACCTTACCAACAGACTCTCCCGGCACAGATGAATCTTCAAATGATAAAACACTTCCAGAGGAAAATGTCTTTGAGATACGATCATCTAAATACATGATCTGAGCTCCTCAAAACACATAGATGTGATTATAATAAACCATACATTTGCCTTTGTATGCAAACAATCAGATGGTATTTTTCCTCTCTCTCTCGGATGATTATACCATCCCAGGCTCGGCATCCTTTTTTAAATGACGTCTGTTCTTTCGGGGAAACAGGATTTCACACATACTGTCAGTCTTTCTTTTTACTGATCTCACTATATTTATATTTTCAATTATTTTTATTTTTATTTCATATATCTTTTAGGTTTCCTGACATTGATGCTAATACAAAGTGTCTAACTCTAAATAGAGCATGAAAGGCTTTCTGAACCCAAGAAAATAGAAGAAAAAGTTCTCAGACAAAGGTCACTTATGATATTATTAAAAGTCACTAAGGGCTTGTGAGCGATATCATTATTTTTATAGAAGCTTGGTCATGCAACAGATCCAAATAACTCAAAGCTATTGTATACACTAGGGCTGCAAGGTTTATTGATATCGAATCGCAATTAAGGTTTTGACTACTGCAATAACGTAACCTCAAACAGCTGAGGTTTTTTTCTTCTGTCTCTGGCGTTTGAGTGATGTTCACCAATCAGACTGGTGGAGCCTTGACATCTCAGATTCAGCTGGAACAGATAAAAGGTGTGAGTTTCTATAAAACAGATCCTAAAGTGTTTAGACAGACGCTCTGTGATTGCTCCAGAAGAGGGCGCTGTCCACATAAAACCAAATATTTTTGAAAGTAGATTATTATGTTGTTTGACAGTCTACAAGTAACATGACTTCCTTCACTCATCATTTTAGCAGTTTGCGCATTTAAACGTATCAAATATAAAAATCGCAAAAATCGAATCGCAATCGCAATATCGGCCCGAAAAACCTCAATTAGGTTTTTAGTCAAAATTGTGCAGCCCTAGTATACACGTTTAAACAACAGATGTGTTTAAAAGAATGTTGATTGCATTACAAATGGTTCTTTATTTTTTAATTTTTTACCAATGAAAATTATTGGCCAGTGCAAAACGCCAAAGGTGATTTGTGTAGAATAAAGCTCGTCAGAATAATGAATGAAAAATCAATGAATATTTCACTTTTCTCTCCTCTGCCAACCACTATTTCAAATTTAAAGATTAAGATTTTAACTATATCATGTTGATGCAATAGTCTGTATTACTTTACAGTTTTTTAAGTCCAGCTTTTACTTTGGATAAAAAATATACACCACAGGACTAAAAAACTTTGCAAGCTTAACTCCACACCTGTGCTAGAGCCAAATGTGATTAAACCTCTACTTTCATCTGTACATTTTCTATTGAAAGGCTTAAACTGCTCTATACCTTTCATTAGGTTTAATCAAACACCTGTTTTAGTCATTTCTAATTCATTTCATGCTCACTCGAGCCTCAGTTCATCATCTTCCATCACCATGAGCTGAGCCACTTCAAACTCACACTGCCAGCATGTCACAAGTACAGGATGGCTCACATCTCTTCTTGAAGGCACTCCAATAATGAATGCAGGAGGAGGGATTAAATAAATGTGTTTGGCCTTTCTGCTGTTTATACAGTGACCTGTCTTGACTGATGTACGTGCATGATGTCTCTGACAGCTTGCAGTTATGGCAGGATATGGGAAATAGAAAAAAGATGTATAACACTAATCTGGCCGAATGACAACAATGCATCATAAAGCCTGTCAAAAAGGCCACAAGTTGCCCTCAAAGCAAATCACAGCCTAACCTTTAAACCTTAAAGCTATCAAATATGCTTCCTGTTCTTCTCACGTTGTTGCTTGAAGTCCACAAAAGTCAGAGATTCTTTTAAATTTTCTCCTTTAAAATAGCTCATATCGCTTTTTTTTACACAATTCTTCCCTCGTCCTGTTTTTTAAATTACAAAACGGACTCAAGTCTGTACAGCACAGCTCTTTTGACAAATTGAAAGGCTGAGCCCAGTTCCTCTGTTCAATGTATCTTGAGTGAGTTGTTGTAGTTGCTTCATTACGTCTCACACACACACAAGCACACACACTCGGCGGTAACACGGCCCTGTCACTCTTTCATCAATGGCCCTCATCAACCTGTTCACCCTGTAACAAATTACCAAACAAATGAACCCTTACAACACACACTAATGAGGAAAAATCGCCTTTTAAGAGGGCCATTTATTCCAATCCCATTTGACAGTGTGAAATCTTTCAACCCATCTCTCTTTACAAGAGCATGTGGCAAAAAGAAGTGAGGCAAAAACAAGGGGAATCACATCAGCCATTTTTGTAAATTCTTAAATGACATGTTCCAAGTGCTGGTACATTTCAGATATGGACCTGTACCTTTATTGTTTATAAACAGTTCAGACGGAATTGGGAGAAAAGATGTTTTAAAAAAACAGACCCCTATCAGCAGAACCTGGAAGGCAATTTTAAAAAGTTTATTTTGTTTAAAAAACAATCTATTTTAAGGTCACAAATTTGAGATCAATCTTATTTGAGATTTCTTTTCTTTTCATGTGAAATGTTTTGCAATGTTAAGGGATTAGTGACTGATGCTTCAAAGCATTTACTGTCGTCCTTGTAAATAAAGCAGCAAGGACTTTATGATCGTCTGAGAATGATACTGTAATTTAACTCCCACTCTGGGATGACATAGAGAGGAGAAAGTTATTCTGGCAGCCTGTACAGAACTGCCATCCTTCAAAAGTTAACCCCCCCTGAGTTTACCTCTATCGCTTTGTAAGTGAACCCCTGCTATGATGGCATGAAGCTAGGCACTGCTTTAAGGTCATTTTCCCTGTGTCTGATTTTACCCTTGGGTACGCTTGAGTAGAGCTTATATGAGCAGCCATCATTCTAAACACTTGTTTCAGGTGCTATTTCTTTCTAAGTTTGTGCCGTCATTTTGAGGTGATGGACATGTGGTGCTAATGAGCAGACAGGCAGATGCATTTCACGCAGTTCCTTATGAAGTCTTATTTCGGTCACATTACCCAACTTCAGTGAAAGAGGACCAGGGTGCATGTAAAACAAATGAGCTGTGCATGTATAGCAGATAGTCCATTAGACTCTCAGGTGACAATATTATAGACACTGCTGTGTCTAAATCGACTCTAATGAGCTGTGATAAGTGATGGTAATCACAGACAAGACCTGAATGATGTCAGTATGGTAACAAATCTCCCACAAATCCAGTTATGGTTTTAAATGCTTGAAGAAAATCTGTATAGTCATTTATTTGTATCAATATATATGTATGTACTTTGTTGATTGAAGGCTTGGCTTTAAGTCTCTGTGTGAATGTAGACAACAGGGAGCCAATCAACAGATCCAGACAAACAAAAATAACACAGTTAAGTGCTTAAAGTGGTATTTCTTTTCAGTGACCAACATTGTACAATCAGACTCCCTCTACTTTTCATTTCCAGTGGCTGGCTTCTGATAGAGTGGCAGAGATGCCCCACATCCTCCCTCTCTGCAGGAGCTCTGCGAGTTCTTGCATAAACCCTCAAATGCTGCAATGGCCATGTGTACATGGGAGCTTTAATTCCCCTTTAATTCAGAATAAATCCTCTTTAAACTGACCTTGTAAACACTTAATACCAAATGCAAATGTAATTCCGAATGAAACTTAAATCTGAATTAGGTGGCTGGTTTATTTTGATATGAATTCCAAATTAAATAATTCCTCTATCGAGTTAATACTTAATTCTGATTTAATTTATTTCCGGTCGTTCTACGCATGCTCGACTTCTCACGATGACGCGGTTGTGATGACATAGTCCAAGATGGCCACCCGGACTGAAGCCGAGACTATTTATTTAATAAGAGCCCGAAAAGACATGGATATAGTGAAAAGAGTGGATGGACGGAAGCATTAACCATTAATGCACACACGAACATTGGCAAAAGGAACAGGCTTTATCGTAGCAAGAAGCAACAGACCCACAGAGCTTCACTAATGACGCACAGATCATTATAAAGTTCATTTTTAACTCAATGTCCTGTAGAGTGGAGATAGAAAAGCTGTTGTATTAACCAATGGCTTTGATTGACCAAAATTCAGACTTCTATCTCTCTTCTCCTGCTCAGCTGACCAAAGTGAAACCGTTATTGTCAAGCTGCTGCTTCAAAACTACAATCACAATAAAAGTGAAAACAATTTCCTATTATGTTGTCTTTTATGTTGTAGCCAAAAAGGTGTGTTGTGTTTTATCCCGATAGACGTGATATGTCACATTTGCCCACGGTCCAATCAGAATCCTTCCGAACCCTCAGACCTAAAGTGGAATTGAATAAAACAGAATAAAACTGTTTTTCATGTAAACCTCGATTCGTAATAACTATTTCCAAGTAAACACAAAGCTGAACACTTTAATTCCGAATAATTACTTCCGAATTAAAAAAAAAAAAACATAATGTAACCGTGGCTAATGAGAGCCTTGACTTATATCAACATTTTGTCATGTTCACTTTATCATTTTGACCCATAACAAAAGATACATACAGTAGCTAATATAGAAGTGCCTTTGCCGTTAAAAACAGAACAATACCTTACTAGTGCTGCATTGTGTCACCCAATGGCTTTTACCCATAAGGCGAGAGCGCTCTTCACACCTGTCTGCAGGGATAAGTGGGCTTGTCACAAGCAAAGCTAATCTGTTGCAACGCTCAGTCACACTCAATCCTCGAGTGGTACTCTCTGCTTGTCCTTAAATGTCTGCTGGCATTGGAAGCTTACTTAGGCCACTGGTCAATCTAAGCATGGAGGAAAACATGTCAATGAAAAGTAACAGTGACTCCAATCTCTTGTGACACGCAGCTCTGAGAACTTTTGCCCTTTACAGTTGACACTTTTTTGTGCCCATTAGTGTAGCATGACCAATATGCCTCAAATGGGAAATGTTGTCTGTATGTTCCGATAGGTAATATAAAGTCACTCAAAGCAGTGTCTACCCAAGTATCCACAAAGCGGACGATATTAATCAAACATGCTGTCAGCTATGGTAGGGATGGAAACAATTATCCTCATTGATTAAAAGCAACTGACAAGTGACATATTTCATCCAGTAAGTAGCAATATTGCCAAACGTTTCTGCTTTAACGAAGAGATGCCTAAAATAATTCAAAACACAACGGTAACCCTTTCAGACCTGGAAAAATGTCCCACTGATAATCACCAATAGAGAGGGAACGATTGAAGCATGAATTTAGTTTCTTAGGTTTGACTCAAAGCAACAGAAGATGATTTTGTAATAGAAGAAAGTTCAGTGGCTTTTGCAACCATTGAGGTGAATTATAGCTCGTTACTTGTGGCAAAGACTGAGAATTTCTTACCCATTTTGTAATGGATTTTTGGAAAAATCCCTAAGGCTCCTATAAAGCTGTCAACAATCTGCATGGATGCAAAACTTAAACAATATATTACTTGCATAGACAGTATTAAAGAAGTATTCCCTTTGTGCTCAAAAGCTTTCGTATCATGGCAAAATCACAAGTAAACTTTTATGCTCGCTAACTGGCTTTGTTTAATCGTGATTAATGTGTTCTCAACCTACCCTGTAAGGGTTAGATCAAAACCCCTAAATACAGTATATGGGTGACTAAAATAGACTATTCAACCATCTATGTTCATGATAACTATTTTTTTATTCATCAATACAAGGATGTGGAATCAGAGGACCATTTTCAGTCTTGCAGGATTTCTATGAATTTTTTATGTCGAAACATTTTTATTTTTGTACTATGGAAACAGAATTTATTCAGCCCTTCCCATGGAATCATTATTCTGACAGGCCAAGATCAAAGCAGGAAGATTTTTTTTTATCACTTTATTCCTACGTTAGTTCCTTTCTTCCTTTTTTACGTTTTCACACCAATGTGGAAGTAAAAAAAAATGCTATATTTACTTGAAACATTAACAGAATTAAACAAAAGTTGGAGTAGTTGATGTTTTTAATGATTAGTTTTTTGTTAAGGCATTTTCATTTGAAATTGTAAAAGAGAAAAGAGTAAAAGTTTTATCTTTCAAAAGAAGTATTAGGTTTGTGGATTCCTGAGATATACTGTGATTTTTGACGGAAGCTATAAAATATACTAAGGTATAGAAGATTTACTGTGTTTTTCGTTTTCGCTAGTCTCTAACATTTTACAACCAGTATCCAGCGCGCATTAATGACAAGAAGTGCCATATGTGTAAGAATCTGTATAAACAGTCATGAAGGTGTTTCAAATTTCAGTATTATTCTGTGTCTGGCAGAAATGTCGTTAATTCTGCGCTATTAGAGAAGTGAAGGTCAGAGCAGGTGCACTTACTGTAGTAGGCGTTTGACTCACAGCCTGAGATATGTCACAATGAAGAATACAATTAACAATTGTTTCTTGAACATCAGCAGACGTTTTAACATTTTCTCATGAAGACTCTGACACTTCAAATCTGTATCCTCCAAAGCCGTCAGAGATTTTTAAGTGATTTTAACTTTAACGTTAATCAACCAAATTATTGTGTATTAAAAGTAAAACTACGATTTGCTTATGGGAATTGATGTGAGCCACACGTCCTTCTATCCCAACTACAAATATAATAATGTACATTTTCACATGTAAACAGGGCGATGAAGGTGAATAAAAAGTCTTGTCAGTTGACACAACCACAAAAGCTAGAATGGAGTAAGAGATAAAGAGCGAACCTTTTTGATATTAAACCAGTCTGCTCGTGAACCAAGACCAGAGGCTATTCTATGCTTGTCTAGTGCAAATAGAACTGACATGGTATACTTGAATTTACCTGTGTTGATTTTGATTGTTGTGGTCAACAGGTCACACACTTGGGCCGGTCTGTTTAAAAGAAGTTCACCAATAGAAAACTTGTTTCCACCTCAAATCTAAACCACAAAGATTAGCCTACTTCCTATCAAAATGCTAGCATGAATTCTATTTACATATGCAACAAAAAGGGCTTCAACAGAAATGATGACTGCCGCAAAAACACACAGAGAGAGCTTTGCTAGGAAGACTGAATAATGTCGGGGGTGTATGGGATGTTTCAGAATACACTAGATTGAATGGCATCATTTCAGAACAAAAGTAGGGACAGCCTTTGGCTAAATTTGCTGAGTCAGTACAAGAATTATGTCTCTCTGATGTTTATTTTCAGTCATGCCGATTTAATTTATGGGGAAAGCAGTCGGCTCATTCATGACTGTGCTTTACAATATGTTATGAGCTTGGAGCGTCTTTGTAAAACACTCACACATCAGTTATGTTGTCAGTTTTCCTTCTCAATTGAGTTAACTCGTTGACCTACAGCGCCTAACTTTGTTTACCCTTTATTATACAGTCATATATAGGGCAATTCATCCACACTAGTGTCCTGAGGACCTGAAAATATCACCACCCAACCAGTCAAGTAAAATGTACTTGCCATGGTTAAATAACCTTACATGTCCACCATATTTTCTAAGGGTTTTTGAAAAGCTTTTTATGAGTTTAAAAAAAAAAAAAGTTATGATGATAATCACCTTAGGTAATGTTGATTATTTCCGCGTTGGCTAGTTTTTTAGATTTGATTCAATTTGAAAAACATTCCACTCTGTGTCCTTTTCTTTTTGCCATTGCTCTTTATTTTGGTTGTTCATTGTCAAACTGCATGCCTTTCTGTTTGGTGTGACATTATTGAAACATGACTGACACAAAGTGCTTTCATTCACAGCCCAAACTTGTATCAAAGTGAAAATAAAATGTTGCATTTTTGCTAATCATTTCATGGTATCTCTTGCAGCCAACCCCACAGGTACTGGACCAAAGGGATACCCAGACACCTCAGAAGTCGTCCGGGAATCCAGCAGCACTACAGGGATGGTGGTTGGCATCGTAGCAGCAGCAGCGCTCTGTATTCTCATCTTGCTGTACGCTATGTACAAATACAGAAACAGGGACGAAGGTTCATACCACGTGGATGAGAGTCGTAACTACATCAGCAACTCGGCTCAGTCCAATGGCACCATAGTCAAAGAAAAACCAGTCAACACCGCAAAGACCTCAAGCAAGAACAAGAAGAACAAGGACAAGGAGTACTATGTGTGATTGTCAAAACGTTGGTCTTGCATGGCCAGCGGTAACATTCACAAGAAAGACAAATTAGTGCGTGAAGATGTGTACAGTAAAATAAAGGTGAACATTATTTAGTATTTTTTTCCGATGAGACAACGGTCGGAAAAGAAGGATGGAGTGAATAAAAACAACTTTCTATCAAGTCAAACTTTCAATGCAGAAAAAAAAAAGAAATGTCCAGACAGAGACTGGTGAAAAATGTCTCTGGTAAAAAAAAAAAAAAACTACATCCATATCTAACATGTCAACAGAACATTAACCCATATGTGACTTGTTCCTTGGCCATGACCATGTACCGGTAATTGAACACCCCTTTTTTTTTTTTTTTTTTTCCTGAAACGAAGTAGCACAGATGCACTTTGAAAATGGAGATTCAGCATTACAAAGTCAACATTTCCATTTCCATTGCCTGTGTTTGTGTTAATGGGACTTTTTCTACAGAAAAACCAACAAAAGTCACCCGCGGATGATGAAAAGAAAAAAAAAAAATCCCGCTGACATTGACCAAGGCTTGGGAAAACAGTCCCATGGACATCAGCCAAAGTACTGACAGAAGCTTTTAAAGCGAACAAAGACTAATACCTGGCTGACTTGGCTGCCGCTGTGCAAAGATGGAGCAGGATTGTAGATAGTCTTGAAAGACTGTTCCAAAATTAATGTCAATTATGCCGGATAGAAATCTGGAGGCCTTCATTTCCACTGTTGAGAACTCAAAGGTGAAAGCATCCACAGAACAAAGGGGGATTTCTCAGAGATGCTGATTGGGGAGCCATGCACGCAAAGCTATGTTATTACAGTACATATGTTTATATACAGTACAACCACACCTATATGTGCTTTCTGGACTGTGACAAAGTGGTGTTTTATAGCCTGTTGTATAGATGATGCAAACTATAACTGCTCCTCAACAATTTTGGAATAAATCTGAAAATAACAAAAATACAACATAAATGTTAATAAGTGTTGCTAGACATAGAAGATTTTAAGAAGACGTCATTTTTTATTTTCAGTTGGATAATTTCAATCTGTTTTTACATGTGTTCCTATATACTTTTTATACAAAAGCCAACCTGAAATCGATTATTCCTGAAGATGCAAAGCCTAACGTTCCATAAAAACTGCACAAAGGTTTTGTGCCGCTCTTTTAAAGACACCGGTAGAAACACTGCCTCCCTCCTCCATCCTGACCTGAAAACCAAGCATTTGAGCGATGACGGTGGAATAAGACATTGACTTACATTAACTTGCTGTTTTTGAAGTATTATAAGATTGTCAAAGGTGTGCATCCACCAGCACAAACTGCTCAGAGAATAGCTTGAATCAGTCGCCATTTCAACATGTTCTGTGTTTTTTCTGTCATTCTGTCAGTCAGTTTTGCTTTCCGGAGACCTGTATTTTGAATGAGTATGAGGAAAATGACCCTGAACTATAAATGATGATTATCAAGTCTTTGTTTGCCACTCGTTATTCCAGTGATGGACCTCAGACTTTTCACTGTAGGGTTTGCCTGTTTTATTCTGGTGATGGCATTCTGAAACTACATTTTACTTAAGCAATTAAAAATACTCGCAATTTATCATTTCATGCAGTGTTATATGGAAGCCTGTTTCCGACACTAAATAAATTAAAAATCACAATGGTATTTTATGGTGGAATAGCATGTTTCTTCTTTGAGGGAACAGCTATGGCTGCTGTGAAGATTTAGTTTGAAGCCACTGTTCTCAGCTTGATAGATTTCTTTATAGTTATTAGCTTGCTAAATGACCCACTCTGCTGGTGTCAAATACTCATTTCTTGACGCTGCATGTAGTCAAGCTCACAGCTCAGGTAATCACTCCTTAGGTGTGCTTGGTAATGGTATAAAAACAGCCCAGTTAAAACATATTGTTTCATAGTCCTGGTATGGCGATCTTATAGTTCTAAGAATATCTTTTGATTGTGTTTTTTTGGTAGTTTTTAAAGTGAGCTTTTACTTTATGTGGATCTGCTATTACTTGATGAACTCTTGTGTTTGATTCTTTGTGTTACATATGTTTAGTGTATTAATTCCTGTAATATTTTACAGCATTTTACATTAATCCAAAGTTATTTAAAAAAAAAAATGCTCGCTGAGAGTCATTTCTGGCAGAGAGGATTTTTTGGCCGTCTTCCACAACACCTGTTTGCTAATCATGCTGGATCACAGAAATGTGTTTTTCTCTAAACTGTATCCATCTCCTCAATACAGAACCATCTCACATGTCTGACAGAGTTTACACTAAGAAATGAGCTTGCTTGGAATTCACTACAAAAGTTTCGAGTAGAGCATAAAGTCGCTGCATTGTTTGTTGAGTTTCCATTTGGCTAAGAGAAATAAGATAAGTAGCTCTTTATCTAGATGGAAATCTGAAAGTCCTGCTGGAAGTTCAAAGTATATAACATAGGGGAATTCAGTACTCCCAACCTAATTATACATGACAATTTGAAATACAAATTATGCTGATATTCCAAAAAAATGTGAGAATACTGATAACAAAATGCATTGCTTGTTAAAAAATATCAGAATGTGCTTCGACCAGTAAATGGGATATGGTGTGGAAGATAATTTAAGTTCTAATGCTAAAGCTCATACAGTGACCTCTTTTTTGGGCACTATACACTCCACACCCAGAGGTGAGTTATTTCATTATTAAATATCTGGACAGAAGGTTTTGTTCTCCCTCAAGGAAAGGAGGGGTACTTTTGCACACACGGTTGCACCCACTTAATTCAGCTGGATCAGCTGGTACCAGGCACTAGACCATTTTGCACCAGGCTACGCAACTGAATTACAATAAAGTAGAAAGATATTTACAATTCCCTGTATTCGCATTAATATCTCCCTATAAATGGTGGCGCAACTTGCACAATCTACACACGTCTATACTCAGTGTAACACAGAGAATCTGTTTTTGTCATTAGAGTCAATCTGCTGAGCTTAAAAGATATATTGATGTCAATAAGCGGAATAGACAAGGACCGTGAGCAAAGTGCAACACCGAAAGGAAATAAAACAATTATGATGTTGCTTTGTTAAACATGTAAAATGTTTTCACTGCATTCCTATTCATTTAAATGCAGTGAAAACAAGGTAATACAAGACATAGTTTTAGTTTAGTTAGATATTTTTAGTAGTTTACCCAGCATCTAATTTAATGTAAAAGTTGTACAATACAAATCTACTAAGTAAAAGCACAACGTTGCATTTTGAAGTGCTCAAGTAATTCAAATTGGTTTAAAAAAAAAAAAAAAAATGAAAATACTTAAGTATCATAAGTAAAAAGTATAAAGTAATCCAATCCAATCTAACTTTATTTGTTAAGCACTTTAAAAACCACCACAGCTGACCAAAGAGCTGTACAGAAGAATAAGTAAAACAGAAAATGGGCCAAAAATCGCACAGTGTATGCCTGCCTTTAGGGACGTCTGGTGATGGTCACAATTATGCAATAAAATAAATTCATTTATTTAATTACAATAACAAAAAATGCATTGCTGTCTTTAAAAGATTGCACTTCTTGTAGTGTTGACCTTTGACAGCATGTGCAGACAAAGTAAGAAATAACAAGATAATGAATTGAATTCCTTCAAGAACGTTGACTCAAGCAGGAACAATATGTTCTCTCTGTTGCCCGTTGGGTGAAAAACTGACAGTTAACAACTGCCTGTGAAATGTAACCGCGTTCTATATTCAAATATACATTTTGTTACTGTATGTGTTAAACTTAACATCAGTTACAAAATAGTATGTTAAATGTGTAAGTATCTGCTGAGAGGTGAGGCTTTGCTTGAAAATTGCAGGTGGAATTACTGCTCTGCACTGCCACCAGTCCTCTGTGTGGTTAAAAATGCAGATGTTTTCTACACCCTTACAGCGTACCCATGGCACCCAGGCGCGACCGCGTCTTATTTTTAGAGAAACCGCTGCATCAGTGCAGGAAGCAAAAAGCTAATTAAAAACTCTGATGAACACTTCCCTAAAACAGTTGTCACATAAACCATGTAGTTAGTTTTAATTAAAAAATATATATAGACCTGTCACTTTGCCATAAATGATTCAGTAGAAAAGGGATTTGATCTAGAATTTTTTAATAAGTTATGTACTTTACTTTCGCTGCATTTCAATTCATGTAAATGCAGTGAAAACAGGGCATTACAAGTCATAGTTTTAGTAAAGTTACATATCTTTAGTAGTTTACCCAGAATAGGATTAAATGTGAAAGTTGTACAATAAAAATCAACCTCAGTAAAAGTAGAAAATTTGTTGCTTTTTGAAGTACTCAAGTATTTAATTTTTTTAGGAACTAGTGCAGTGTCCGTAGGAAGTACGTATTGTTATAGAAAAGTGGGAGGTTACGTTTTTAGCAGCGGTTTCAGCTACTCGGAACCTTGAGTCACATGCACGGCGCATTGCCTGATGTTTTTGTTCTCTTTGTACGATTGGCTTTTGGTATCTTAACATCCACAGGTAGGTGAATATAAAATTAGACTGCAAAATAAAATTAAAAAAACGACAGGATTCAGTTGAATATTGGCAAATGAAAATGATGCTTAGTTGAGAGTTGATGAATTTGTCTGCTGTCATTGATGTCTAACTTCACCACTATTATCATCAGTAACTATCTACTCTGGTAGTTATAGAATCTGATCCACAGAGATATTTGAGGAACACACACACACGCAGACAGAGATTCCTTGCTTTTAGGAGGTAGACTGATGATCTCTCTATGTGGGCGGCAATGCTCCTTGCCTTGGTTGCCAACCACCGTAAAACTACACAGAAAACCATTTCTATCATACTTTGGAACATTGGAATATTAGAACATTAGAACATTGGAACGTAGGACATCATCACCGAGTCCATCGACTCAGGAGATGGGGCGTGGGGGTGGGGCGTCCAAACAAATTCGACGTTGCACACCCTTGAACCAAGCAGCAGCCATGTTGAAAGTCTCAGGTCAGTCTGATCCTGATTCGCAGATATATCTGAGGAACACACACACAGACAGACAGAGATTCCTTGGTTTTATAGAGAGATACTTAAGTATCACAAGTAAAAAGTTTTAAGCAATGACTAACTCCAACCAGATAGAAAAAAACTGATTGTTGTAGAATCACTCTGAGCTGAGTAATAACAGCTCAAACTAAAAGGTACTGTATTCCTCCTGAGCAGAAGTTCAAAAGATAAATAGTATTCATTGTCGTTTTCTCTATGGATTCCATATTATGGACATTAAATAGCTAAGTGTTACTAATCTCAAAGATAATAGAGTGAACTAATGACTGCTTATGACCCACTTCAGTTGAGGAGTTACGTTGATTGGTTCCGTGTTCAGAAGAGCTATACTTGGCTAATTACTGTATGTTTTAGAAAGTACTGCTAACCTTTAAAATATTTACTTCAGTTGTGTTCAAGTACTTGAAAAAAGGACTGTACTGTAACCTAGAGTTGTTTGGAAGATTCAAAATGAAAAAGCACTGTCCATACAGGTGGTAGCTACCAGCTCCACATGAGCTTTTAGGTGGTCAGAGTCACTGACTCTTTCCCAGTTATTTAGACTGTCAGTCACTCTGTGTCATTTACAGTTTGATTCATACAGAAATTATGTGTTTCCTGGCAACAAGGCAGAGTTTCTTCAGCCCACATGTGAAAACTAAGTTATTCATGCTGCCGTCCGCTGAATCTATGTTTTCCATTAAGACTCAACTCCTGAGACGTTTCTTGACCTCAACAGGCAGCATCTTCATGTAAGGCTTCTGTATCCTAAAAGCTGTAGCAAGCACTTTTTTTTCCCCCTACGTTTGCTTTCTCAGCAGTTTGCATCAATTGCAATAGATGTGCTAGTATCTACAACATGACACAAAGGAACTACATGTTTTCCACAGTGGAGGTTTATAAGATGTAATTTACTGCATTGCAGTCAAAGAGTTTTTAACAAGAGTTATTTTAGTTATTTAAGTATTCGGTCTATACACTTTTTTTGTGAGGCAAAGAGTGAATATGTTTAAACCAGAAGACGTGTGAAAAGTTAAACAAAGGAATGAACAGATATGAAAACAGTGGCAGAAACTCACCTAGTCTAGGTAAGTATACACTGGGTGGAGCAGCGATTTTAAAAGGGATGGTGTTCTAAGGGTAGGGCAACTATGAACTCCCAATTTAGTTTATTAAATGAATTTAAAACCATGATAAACCTGCTGTTAAGTCAGTGATACTCAACATGTGGCTCTTTATGTCTTAATTTTAATTATATCCCCAGAAAACCTTAAAACTGGGAAACTTTTTAACCCCTTTTGACCTTTTTCTTTGGCTATTTTTCCATGTCATTTGTCCCGTTTTTCCCCCTTTTCCACAAAAAAAATGACACTTTTAGTTTTTTTTTTAGATTTTAGCTTTCTTTTGCCAATAAATATCATACATACCACCTGTTTCCATCTCTTATGTACAATTTTTTGCCACTCTTGACTGCTTCTGGCCCATTTAAGTCATTTTTGACTTTTTTTCTTGCCACGTTTCTGCCACTTTTGGATGATTTTTTTGCCACCTGTTACACATTTTTTGTCACTTTACTTACACTTTACACATCGCTGTTAACTCTTTGTTTACTTTCTTGGAACAGCAAGTCAAATGACCAATATGTTTTCAACAATGAATCCCTCTGTAAAAAGTTGGGGGATTATTTTTTGTTTTTATGAAAGTGCGGGTGTTGCGTCTCCCACGGGTGAGACACGCCTGAATATACACATTTATTATACTTGTCATACATTACTGCTGCAAACCTTAAAGACACAGTAACCTTTTACTCACAGTGCTAAACAGGACACCTACCAACTCTATCTCTTCAACCTTCTTCATTTAGCATTTTCACTGTTCTTGAGTGTTGACATTTGTTTGTTTGTAGTATTTCATTCAGGCTCTGCTAAACCTCTACACCTGCGCGTTCAGTCATTTCAGTTCTCTGATCTCAGCAGGGATGTTTAGTGACACGATCTGGAGCATTGGCTTCTTCCTGGGTGCCTGAGGGTGGTGGTAGTGAATCCGTGGCCCTGTCTCACTTTGTTATGGTGCATTCTGCATTTGTTTGTAGAGGAGCTCCGACATACTCTGGGAGTTCATCATATTAGTGCAGTGGAGCGTTGTTGTAAGTCAAAATGAAAAACACAAAACAGTTTTTGCTCGTTTGATCACATCAACAACTACTGGACGAATCAAAGTGAGAGCTCATTTTCTAATATCCCTGGCTCAAATTAAAGAGAGAATAATTTTATGAAATGCTACAGCAAAATTAAAGCAAGAATTAAAAGAATTTGGGTAAAGCGCATTGTTTTTAAATGGCAACATACAAAATTAGAATATAAGTATGTAAACCACGACTTCCCTCAATCTCTTATTGCCAAGAAAAACCCAAGATTTCTCAGTCCTTTAGTACAATATGAAAGAACTATGTCACTGCAAAGCGGAAGCTGAAGTTGCCATTGTAAATATGTTTTTTTCTAACCCAGACCAACATATCTACAACACTTAGATAAAATAATGTACAATGTATCAAACTGACAACATGTCGCCATGTTTCTTTGCCATCTGTGTGCTTGTATAAGTGCTTGCATGTGTTTTGCACCTTATTGCATAGTAATTGGCAATATTCATGGAAAACTCACAGTACGTCTTCATGACAAGCAGTGAGTAAAGCAGAGTATCTCTCAAGGCTAAGCAGATCTTACCAAACATAGATTTTGCCTCTGGTATGTTGAGGGAATGCATCTCTGGGTGTTTACTGGATGGAAACGCAAATACAATCTTGGTAGTTAATAAATATGTGGACTATTTTAGACAGCAAAAAAAAAGTTGTAATGTAAAAGTAGTAAAAGTAACCTTGTAGTGTTTAAACTATAGACAATATGATTTGCTTTGTCCAACAACTTGAAATGTGTGTCTCTTGATGGTAAAACCCAAAAACTAAATGTAACTACAAACTTCTAAAGAGAAAACCAAAGTGCATTTTTGTTAAAAATCTAAACTTTTAACAATGTGACAAGTATTTTAAAATATTATTTTGTAGACATTTAGTTGTTAACCACAAACTGCAATAGTTTTGGGTCTCCCATCAGTTTCATGTTGCAGTATGATTTCACTACATTATTGACCTTTTTATGACCTTGTTGTTATTGTTTTTGTCCTTTTTTTCTTTCATTGGTTAAACCACCTTTTTCTTTTCCGGTGGCGAGTAATTCATTCCAACCTTTTCTTTTCTCTTTGGGACACATTTCACTTGCTCAACACAATATTCAGAAAATGATGAGATAAACAATTACAAGCTTATGTTTTATTTCAGTATCCATCCGTCCTCAAGAGTTGAAGAAAACTAACCGGGTGCGGAAGTATTTTTAGAATCCTGCTTATCCTCTCCCCTCATCCCCCCTTCCTCTGCAGCTCTCACCCTCACACGCAACGTCTTTGTCCCCGTCTTTTGGATTCATCTTATGCCATTTCCCCTTCTCAGTCAAGCTATTTGCTTTTATCAGCTGGATATCCCAGACGTCCCTTTAATTCGACACACTAATGTAATTCGCCCTCTCTATAATCATCCATTTTCTTCATTTTCCTGCCCTCTCTCCGAACTTGAAACCTATGTTGTGGATTCTATTTCACAGCAGTGCACCAGTATTCGTACAGTATTTGTTTAGACTTCATGTGGGCGTACCATGAATCAATATGGCCTAATGGCCACAACCCTCGCTGACTAGGTTAACGTAGATATAATCATGTAAAAAGCCAAACCTACATTTTATTATTAACATTCTGAACCAAATTATAAAGAATAAGCATTTATACAGAAATACATTACAGAGGTAAGTAGATATTCCTGACAGCAAAGCATTTACTTAATGCACTCAGTGAATCTGTAAACACCCACCTACAGAAGATGGTTATCTATAAAGCCCATTTTCACTATCTATAAAGCTTGGCTTGAAAAGCAGTGTCTATTTAAAACCACAAAACATATATTTTAGCCATACATGATTTATTAAAAAATAAATAAAAACTTAAAAAGCCTGCTGCTGTATTATTTGTCCTATAACAATCTGTTTCTCAAATGGGGGTACGTACCCCTAGAGGTATGTGATGGCACTACAGGGGGTACTTGAGAGAGAAACAGAGAGGAAAATTAACATGTGAAAGCATTAAAAATGTGGGATTTTAATTTTTTTTTTTTTTTTAATTTTTAGTTAAAAATAATAATCACAATGAATATTACCAACAATTCACAAAACACAGAAAATAAGAGGAAAATATACTGAATAATAAAGCAAACAGACAAACAACAACAAAATACACAAAATGACACCAAAAACACATGCACACTAAGGAAGAAAAATACTTACTATTACCAGTAACACTCAAAACAACAACAAAAACACACTAAATGAGAGAAAAATACACAAGATCACTACAAAATACACAAATATAACAGAGAAACATACAAAACAACATAAGGAACAACCAAACGACACCAAACACACACACACACACACAGATAGAATAGTTTAAATAATACCAACACAAAAATTACAACAAAAACACACAAAATAAGAGAAAAATATACTGAAGAATAGCATTAACAGACAGATAACAACAAAGTACACAAAATGACACCAAAAACACACAAATTGATCAGAACATGAACTGAATATACAAGAGTTAGTCTTGGTCCCACATCAGGAGGGAGATGACATGAAATGATAAAATATTAAAGAAATAAATCTATTCAGGAGCCACTAAATACTGTTTCAATCCACTTTTTTTTACAACTTTAGATTCTTTAAAATGTGTGTTATCACTGATCCGTTCCATCATTGTGGTCTGTAGTTGATTTTTCACAAAATTCTGAGCAAAATGTAGTAGTCGGACATAAGGGGGTACTTAGATTTAAAATAAGGAAAGGCGTACTTCTACTGCTATAACACATTAATATTTTAATTTATATACAAGGGTGCTGTTGACCCATCTGACTGAATGTGTACAGATCCAGACATAACACCCCTTGGGAAAATGATGTGCCAAAGTTGGCTCTACTTTTTTAGTGAATTACCTTTTTTTTTCCTTCAATTTTTATAGCCAGTCAAACAATGCAAGTAGAAACACAAAAAAAAACCAACAACAAAAAACAGACAAAGTACAGGATGAAAGCAATTATACAGTAGTTATACAGTTCACAGTCTACACATATAAAACAAAAGGAGGATGGCGTGTTTTTGTGCATTATTAATGGTCAGGCAAGGTGGAGTAATACATGATAAATGGAAAATTATTAATTAATCATTGTTGCTTTTAGTATCACTATCACCATCATTGCCGTTGCCACTACCACTCCACCAGCCCACCAACAGTGCCGGCCCGAAAGGATCACACCCATACATACTGTATATATATAACTGTAAATATGCTGTGTTTGACAGTGAGCAGAAAATAGGTAAATAAATATAATAATGATAATAGGAAATTAATTAATAATAACAATAATAGTGAATAACGACACAAGTATCCAAAATGGCTAAGAAAACTGCAACAACAATAACAACAATAATATCAACTAGGCAAGACCTGTATTAACAAGACGAATACGTATTTGGTAATTGAAAATTCAATTTGCAAAATTTGTGGAAAAAAAATCAATATCATAAAACTGAATAAAAGTACACATTTCTGAATTGTAAGAATTGTTCATGTGAAATACATGTTATTGCGTGTATTTTGTTGTTGAGTAATGTCCTTTAAGTTGTTTTTTTTTTTAACGAATGAAATTGTAATTAATAATGTAGGATGAACAAAAGACTGACCTTGACCTTAAGTTTGACCTTGAACAAAGGTCAAGGTCATATTTATCATATTATGGCATTTCTATCCACTGACTTTGACCCATTATTGTTTTTCTTTTGTAGAGTTTATATATTGCCATTTTGTCGAAATATATAGAGATATGAATATTGGTCCATATCACCCAGGCCTAATGTAACCAATGCAGTAATGTTTTATCTTGTAAAGGATATTATTGTCCAAACTGTGGGAAATGAGGCGCTCAAACACTGCTTAAAGTAGGATTTTATTAACATGAGTGTGGTACTTCAAAAACAAATGAAAATCACTAGACTGATCTGCTGCCTTGTTATGTATAAGTGTTGCTAATGCCAATGCTACACCACTGTAGGTAAACGAAGTAAAAAGACTGTGTGTGACTGACAGAACATGTCAGCCCTTTTGTTTGATGTTAATTGTACTTGGAACCAGTTTGGTAAATTGCTTACATACATTTTTTTTTTTTAAATTGAAAATGACCCTGACTTAAATGATCTTCTATCTCTTTTTTCCATTGAGAGTGATGGTTTTAAGTAGGTGAATTGGTTTGTTTTATTGGTAAATAACTTTAAAATAGTCTAAATGATCTGAATTTAAAAAATCGTTATCGGAGTTTTACAATTTAGTTCCAAATTCTGACTCCTTGTAGTTATAGCCATGCAATGTTCGTTCATATTAGGCTGTGTTGTTAGTCGATGTGTCGTTAACTGGCAGCATTAGTCTGTGATCTTTGGCTGAAATGTGCACAAACAAAGTAAATTTGTGTGTGTGTGTGTGTGTGTGTGTGTGTGTGTGTGTGTGTGTGTGTGTGTGTGTGTGTGTGTGTGTGTGTGTGTGTGTGTGTGTGTGTGTGTGTGTGTGTGTGTGTGTGTGTGTGTGTGTTGAATTAAATATTCATAAGGAGGTGTGTAGGTAGGCTTGTGAACGTATCTGAGCTAGCCTTGTGTCTACCACAGAATGTTGTGGAGCGGGTATATGTGCGGACACGTGTGTGTCGAGGCCTGGCAGGAGTTGCAGTAGAAATTAAACTGGTAACCAGCGAAAAGTTGAGCAACCCCATATACTGTAGCACCTGCAAAAGAAAATGTCTGCTTTGACAGGTAAACATTATGGGTCTTTGGATTTTGCACTTTGCCTAAAACCGTGCCAAGAGCCTTTTTTTTAGAAAAATGCCTCCAAGTCCAAAACGCAACATAATGTGTGAATGCAGCTCCAATGGTTCTCAGACTGGAGGGCATTGCCCCGAGGAGCAAAGCAAAAACAGGCTCACAAGCGCCGCAGTCAGGAATCACTTTAGGGGTGAGAAATTGTTTTCCTTTAAAGGAAAAGGCATGACAGACTGCTTAAGGGAAACTCAATCCAGCTCAACCGAAGGACTATTATATGTAACCTTTAGTGGCAGGAATGAGGTGACTTAGAAGCTGCAAATGCAGCAAAACTGACTTTCAAGGCAAGTTTATGGAGGTCACCATGTTTGACACACTGTGAGGAAGTGATTACTGAAGGAAGTGCACCATTCACCTCACTCCAACTGGTTTATGAGGTTAAAGGCAGCCTTAGTAATGCTTGTAGTGTAGACTTACCTTTTTAAGGTGTCTTCCTGTTCCTCTGAAGACATGCATACTAAGGCCATGTTCGAAATCGCATACTAACGTACTATACACTACACAATCAATGAGTATATACTGTCTTGTCTACTATCTATTAGTATGGTGATGATTCCCACTGAAGCATACTTCCAAGTTTCCTAAGATGCATTTCAAACCTACAACGACAAAAACCCTAAAGCACACTGAGGCTAACTATCTCAGTTAATATCTCGCCACCTTTGAAAGTTCTGAAAACGTTTTAAGAGAGAAAGTAGAATATCAACATGTGTGCTCATTTGATCCATAAAACTCAAGGAAACACATTTCATGTCGACATTTCAGAGATTTTCAGAGACTAATCTACAGGTTAATGTCAAAACAAGAGCCCTATTTACAAAATGGTTGCAAAACTAATGGAAGACAAGAAGAGATGCTTTTGTTGTTTTGTTAGACAATTTTACATTCCGCTCGCAATGCATCATGGGGCGGTTTAGTATGACTAGTGTGCCCACCATGCATCCGGGTACTCAATCTTTGCATACTATCTAATGTGAACGCACTACATACTCATTTTGACGTCACACTTAGTATGAGTAGTACGTTGGTATGACATTTCAAACACAGCCTAAGTCATTTCCTGGTAATTGCAAAATCAAAATCCTTCCACAGTTCCTGGTTTTCTTCAGAATAACATCTTAACCTCCAAGAATAACTAAACGGTAAACGTCATAATATTATTTCATTTCACCCTAGAAATATAATGGACCTGAAATACAATGGAGTATTTATGCTGTGATGAAAACATACTATGTGAATGTTGATTGGCTGAAATCTCCACAATGGTGATGCCCACAGATTGAGAAAAATACATGTATTTGAAGACTAAAAGTGAAAATAAATGACTCCAAAGGTGTTTTTTTTTTTTTATAGACAAATGAGTGACAAAGTTTTATTTTTCAGCTACTGACCAATCATGTAAAGTACATTCATGTGACAGTTTGTGAATTTTTTTTAAGGAAAAACTACCTCACCTGTTGTCATAAGCCTGTCAATATTGTTACTTCTATATGCTAAATGATGTGATGTCCCCAAACCACAAACAAAAGCCATAAGAAAATACAAATAAAGTACACAAAGAATTTTTTTTTAGCCTTTTTATAAAGTCACATATTCAGTGACCTTACAAATTGAAAACAAATAAAGAAAAATAACTGCCTACAGTTTTTAATTGCTGTGCAGATTTTTCAAACATCAATTAAAAATGTTCCGTGCTTTCATTCATTGTTTATTTTTATTATTGTTTTTAAATTCTGACTAGCTATGGTGGTGACATTGAACTATTGCATTACAACATAGCCAAATCAACAAGCACATGTAGACTGTTGTAAAGTTATACCTACAGATGCTGTGACAGTGAGTTATCTTAGTGTTTAAAAGTATTTTTTTTCCATTTAATTCAACATGTTTTCCTCTCACAAGACTAGTGAATAAATCTCTCTTACCACAAAGCACACAAGGGTAAGAGTGATTCAAAAACTCCCTCAGTGCTTCCCATCAGCCTCTGGTAGACGGGTCAGCGTTAGTGGCTCTAGGCCAAACTCAGCAGTCGCGAGCGCGCGCTCAGGAGAGAGAGCAAGTCAACATGGCAAGGGCACCAAACACATTCACGTTGCATAGACACCATTTATCACAGCTGACAACTGCACCTCTCAGTGCCATTTGGGTTTATTACCGGCACATTTCTCCACACATAATGATGTTTTCCTTAGGACTTGTCCTTTGAGACAGACTTCAATGAAAAACTGCACTGGAAACATCAAGGTGACAGTTTTTTCTTGGGTTTTTTTTTTTGTTTGTTTTTTTTAGATGGAATTAGCTTGACTTGGAAGGACATGGAGAAAATCAAAAAGGAATTAAAGATTCTGTTTGGTGGCAACAAGTATGAATGTATTTAGAAGCCAAAGATAAAACATTTTTTCAGCAGGCATGCGGATGATCTATGCCCAATGATCTTTTGTCAAGAAACAAATGAATGTAATGGGAAAATAAGACCAAGGTTTCCCCAAATGACTTCACATTTATTCAGAAAAGATTGCAAAAAAACATACACAATGATTATAATAAAGTTGTATTCACGTCTTAAATCCAAACACGTGATTTTAAGCCTAGTTATTGTTCATTTTTTTATTCATTTTTATGATTTTGAAAATGACCAATTGTCAGACAAGCATGCCTCTGACAGGAGTTGTCTGAAATTATAGAGTGGTGTTACTTTTGGTTTTCTGGGGAAATTTTGGTGCTAAGGTAAAATATAAGGTAACAATTCATGTAGAAAAAAAAAAAATCCTCCTGCCTATCTGTTGTCTTATCTGAGGAGCATTTACACATAATCTCTATCAGCCAACTCTAAATCACAGTCTCAGAGGAAGGTTCTCATTAGCTCGAGCCACTGAGATGGAGGCGATCATTATGTTTGTTGTGATAGCTGTAGTGATGATTAAGAAGGGACCGACTGATTGACTTGCATTAGCAGAGAAGAAGATCTTTTCTCTCAGAATTAGATATGCTCTTTCAAATGAAATTTGTTTTCTGCTGCTCAAATTGATTGGAATGCTGAAATCAATATTTAATATATTTGGATCAATGGTATGCAGGAGTTTTATTTTCCAGAGGATCTTTCAGCATGTCTGAGCAATCATGTGCAGTTGTAAAAGATTAGAAAATATACTGAACGTATATAGGGCACCATGATTTTAAGATTGGAAAGGAGTGTTTCTATATAATCTCCCGTAAAGGGCAATAAGACTAATGTGCTTGAAATAAACCTATGGGCTTTGGTTAATTAGCAAGATTCATTAGGTGTGTACCTTATTAATCCGTGTATCATTCGGTACAGAAAACGAAAAACGGAAAACAAACACCTTTATTTGTTTTCTCCATTACTGATTTGCCAAAGTACGTGACCCGGAAGTGAAGCGTTACACATTCTAAGACATCTTTAGCTTTGCAACACTTAGGAGTCTCTAAATCCTCTGAAATGTCCGTGAGGAGGTTCCGTGCCCAACACCAGCTCAAGCGAAAAGGACACGTTTCGGATGCACCGTTGGAAGCAGCAATCTTGTCATGCCGAACTGCCGTTAGCATAGCCGTTAGCGTCGGATGAGAGAACACTTCCGGGTCACGTACTTTGGCAAATCGGTAACGGAGAAAACGAATAAAGGTGTTCGTTTTCCGTTTCCTGTACCGAAGCAAAAGAGCTTGAATTTGAAAAAAAAAGTCATTTTGCATTTTTTCATTTTGGTTTTGGAAACAAATATCAAATAATGAGTGTTTGTATTTTGTTTTTCACGTTTTTGTTACATAATGAAAAACGAATGAACGATTGATGCACGGATTCTTCTTCCCCCTCTTCTTTACCATGTGGCCATTGTTTTAAGTAAAAATGTTACCAAATGTAAATCCTACCTTTTGTTTCTCACAGTCAGAATGAGATTACAGATGTTTGATTGACAGCTTACAGGAATAGACGCCACAATTCTTTCTATATCAGAAATTTAGGACAAACATCTGCTACTTTCAACCTGAGCATCTGGATGAATCGTTCCACATCCATGCAGATTACCTCTGAAATCCTTTTAACAACCAGGCCAACCCACTCAATACATAAAACATCAACACGTGTGGTTTACATTCAATGTGTGGAAGGAAAATATTAACTCACACTTATCAGGGAATTGGACCATATATGTGCCCAGAGATGGCATCTGTATTCTCTATTTGTCTCTTTTTTTATTTTGTTCCTTTGAGCACATGCTGCAAGCCTGTATTGAAAGATAACACCAAAGTTAGTCACAGCTAATTATTTTTGACTCTCTCCTGTGCCGTTAGAAGTGGCACCTAATCATGTTTCTTGTGTTGTTTAATGATGTACATCCTGCTGCTTCAGTAGACACTCACATTGCAATGTCAGAACCTGCCAAACACAAGGTCTTGTGAAATAGTCTGAAATAGTTTTGTGAATATACAAAGAATGTACAGGAGGAGCATAATGGGTGAAAATCACAATAATAATTGGAAATAAAAATGAAAAGGACTTGTGGTTTTTAGCTGAAAGAGTAAAATGGAGCATCAGGCGAAGAGCCATGGGGGAACATTCAAGTTCACAATAGGAGTCCACCCAAAGAGTTTTTCTCGCTGTGATGCTAAAGTGCAAACAACGACACAGCCATGCTGCCTCCCAGAGATACACCTCCCTTGAAGACTTGGGGAAATGTGATTTTCTTTCTTTGCGTAGTGAGAGGGTGAAGTGCCTTTAGCTCGACAGGGACAGTCACAGTTAATAGGCATCAATATAAATGTAATCAAGCAAGAAAGTGTGTGAGGTTGGACAGCTGTGTAACATTCACTTCAGTTGAAGTGAAATCTAAACCTCTGGTTCCTGTCTGTCATTTTCAAAATGATCTCTGGTGAGGTCGCAATTTATTATTTATCTTTTGAAGGAAGTGTGGTGGGTTTGTGGTCAATGGTTTTGTAATGAAGTGATCACTGCCTGAAGGTCTTTTTCTATCTATAGTTTGATATTATACTTTACTCCCCTATTGTCTTTAAAAAGACAGCTCAGAGTGCAGGCATATTGCCAACAATACATAACTATGACAAAGCCTCCGCTTCACAAATACAAGTGACTGCAGTCGTTTTTGCTTTGAATCAGTGAATGTTTCACCTGCTTTTCCAATGCATGATTTTGTTTGACTAAACCAAGGCGAAAGATTTGCAAGTTTTGATTTTCGAAGATATTATATTCACTTTTTGATAAAAAAAACATTTTTATACTTTTGTATAATGCCGATAAAGACATTGTGTAGGCCTCATTGATCAAAAAATCAAATGTATTTCTTCTGAAAACCAGAAAAGGTATAAATTGTTGAAATTACTCTAATATAAACAATTGGTTTATTGTGAATTGGTAATGTGACTGAGCCCCAGAGATGACAAGTAACAAAGTACCAGTACTTTGTTACTGTACTTAGGTAGTTTTTTCTGGTATCTGTACTTTACTTGAGTATTCATTGTTTTGCTGCTTTTTACTTTTACTCTTTACTTTTTTAAACAAATATCTGTACTTTCTACTCCTTACATTTTAAATGAACTCGTTATTCTTAAGGCCTTCGAAGATGACGCCACGACGTAAAAAGACGCAAACCAACAACCGCAAAGCTGGAAGAGAAGCTAGTGCTAGTCAACGTGCTCTGGGTTTTATTGAGCATTTGCACCTTTTCTTGACTCATTCTCGACACATTAAAAACCCTGTCTCATTATTGAAGGGACATTTGTTTCACTTTTTTACTTAAGTACATTTAGTAGCATGCATTTTTTTACTTATACTCAAGTAATGGGGCAACTTCAATACTTTTACTTTTACCAGAGTCATTTTTTATTCAAGTATCTATACTTTTACTTTTACTTTGAGTACTGAATACTAATACTTTTGCCACCCCTGTCCATATATAGCAAGGTTTGTCACAAAACAAAGACATTTTTTGAGGATTTGGCTAATCATCCACACAAAACCACTAATGTACGTCCTTAAAAACGTTCGTTTTAAAAACATACGACCAAAGTGAAGATTTGGGAAAACTCTGTTGATGTATCTCTTTAGTTTTTCTCATTATCATGCTGTGCAATGTTGACCAATGTTGTAGATAGGCTAGAACTGATCTGTTACCTTTCGAGATAAGAGGAAGCACAAAGATAGGAAAAAAAGAGACTACTGGCAATTTCACCCTAGAACAAGCTTGTTTTTTTTCTTCACAAATAAGTTCTGAAAGTCATTACTGTGCTACTAAATGCATTGCTATTCTCACCTTAGAATCAATGATCCGCTAAGGTTTGCACAGCTCTGACCCTGAAGGACTCTTATCAAGCATGTTTTGGTGTCTCTACAACATAACCCCTCTGTCATCATGACAAGTAAAAAAAAAAATAAACAATGGATAAAAGAAACTTTTAAAAAAAAAATCTTTTTGTGACCGATTCAGTGTTTTTCAATCATTTAATTATCCAAAATACTGGATTTGTTTATTTGAATTGAAAAGAAGTGGGTGAATCAAGCCTGTAGGCTAAATATCTAATTATCGTGTAGATATTTCTGGTATGAGATTTAAAACAAAAAACAAAGTGCCATTCAAGCTCTTCTGTTAGTCTTCTTAGTTCATATTTCTGTGAAGGACATGAGGTCTAATACTTTTGACAACATTGCCTCCCATGCTATGAACCCTGTAGCACACATCACTGTCTACAGACTGGTTTTAAGAGCTGAAAGATTTAAATGGCTGACGTAAATCTTAAGCCCGTTTGATTCATTAACTCTGGGGAATCACTTAGTGCACATGTGTCAAACTCAAGGCCCGGGGGCCAAATCCGGCTCTTTAGAGCCGTGGTTTCCAACCTCTCTTGTCTTGTGTACCCCTTGAGCCTGTTTGTCATACCACGAGTACCCCCTCACTCATACGTGTTCATGATTCTCCAAAAGTAGAACATAACACAACTGAATATTCAAAGCAAGTAATTTTAATTCATCTTCTTAAATTGAACAATTAATATTCAGGCATTATCTTCTTATTTAACTCAAATTAAACATACAATTATGTTGCCTTCAAGGCAATAAAAAAGATTGATGTAAGAAATAATATTATAGTAAACTTTTGTATTATTAATACTAATATATTCTGATTACATTGTTATTAAAGAAAATTAATAAAGTTTAAACTAGAAAAAATAAGAATAAATAGAAAAAATAGGTAATATAAATAAATAAATACAAATCAAATAAATAACCTGCCTGTGTTATATATATTTTTTATGACATTTACCACAAAAGGAGCTTCTTTGAATATGTCCCCTTTAAACAGGCATTTAAACTTTAAAAACAAGTCATAGCGCACATGTACCATTTTATTGACGGACCTATGAAATGACTGAGATTATTTTTTATTATCTTGGAAATAAATTCCTAATTTTGTCCACGTACCCCCTGCAATGTACCTCCGGTTGGGAAACACTGCTTTAGACCATCCAATTCGGCCCACTGGAGAAAGTTAAAATAACACAAAAAAACATTAATTATTGTTTAAATGACCAAAAAAATGTAATATTGTAAAAAAAAAAAAAAAATGCTTTGCAGTCTTTTGAAATCTTAAATTGTTCAAAGAACTACATTTTCCTGAAATGATTTCACATAATCTCCCCAAATTAAATCAAAATTGATCACAAAATCAATGGAAATTAAAATGGAAAATCCTACAAGGACTAATATCTGTCATTTATTGCCTGGAAATTTGTCGGCGTCTTACATTATTGTATCATTTATAGGCTACGTTGTGTAAAGTGCAAACTTGGAGACATTTTTGTTGAAATTGCTTGTTTTTTGGCCCCCAAACTAAAGTTTGACACCCCTGACTTTGTGTAATTCATTAACTCCTAAATTTGGGAGGTGATATTTAAGCATTGGCATTAAATGTGTTGTTTAAAAATAATCATGGTCAAATTGTCTCAGTTGTTTTTGGTTTCCATTTATATTTTATTTCATCCTTCTTGACAGTGTATGATTGTACTGCCCAAAATAACATGGAACCCTTCGTGGGATATAAAATATTTTACAAGAATCAAGTGGGAATGAGCTGAATGTAAAAGTTACCTGTGGACAAAAGCAGGGTATAGGTTATCTTTTTATTTTTTTATTGACCCTCTTCATCATTTTTGTGTTCACCAATGTAAGGAGTTCAATATCAGTAAAAGAAGAGCCATTGCAACACCATGCATACACCAATAAGAATAAGGAAAAAAATGAGGAGAGCCTTTGGATACAAACTAAAGTAGCTCTGTCTGCTGTTACACAAGAAATAAATTTTTTTTGTTAGTTTCGATTTCTTCCAGTCATGAGGTGGGACAGAAGATGCCGATTACATTAGCCTGGGGCTACAAGGTATTTAACTGCAGACAGTCCATCAAAATGAGTGACAAGTGCGGTGGAGGAAACTTTACCAGCTGAGGAGTAGGAGGCCAATACAAATTGTAACTCAAAGTGGAAACATATTGTGGCTAAAACTTCTAACTCACTGTCAAACAAGAATAAAACATTAGTGGCTGAGCTTTCAAACACAGGTTTTGCATCCGTGAAAAGAGTTGAGCAAAAACGTCAAATCCTCAGAGAATGTGAAGTTTTTTTTAACGGCCAGTGGTCCATGCCTTTGACAAATCAGAGGAAATCAACCAATTTAGGACACAAATGTCTCAAAAGAATACAGACATTTTTCTTTCTTTGTGAGAGACCAGTAGTTTGCACCGGATTTTGTGAAAACTATTGATCCACATGCCACCGCTGTTCACGTCCTCTTCCTCTTCCTCTTCCTCTTCCTCTTCCTCCTGTGCTAGTTGTTCTCACTGAAAGCCTGAAAATCACATACTGCTTTTGTTTTCAGCTCAAGGGCTTATTTTTTTTTTTTTTAGTTTCTCTGTCATACTGTCTGAAATTCTGAAAGTCACTTGTACAGTACAAAGACATCATCGCTTTATAACCCAATGTTGGGAATGTACTTGTTATAGCTGTGGTATTTCTGTACAACAAGGTGCTGACATCGTATTTTGTGAATGCCTGCCAAACGACGCAGGAAGTCACCAGAGATTCATTTTTTTTTTTTTTTTTCCCTTTGGGTAACATTTATGTTGAGAAGGTGAAACAGTAATCGAGTGCGTATCATCTCTGAGACTTTTTGTGACATCGCAATTTGAGGGAAGTGCTTCTTGAGCTCACTAGGATCACCTCTATACACACTTAGATCAACAAGGTGCCACTGTTATTGACCTACAGAGATGGATAATTGCACAGGAGGAGCTATAAATTGCCTTCTGTGTGGAGCGTTAACTTGTTTATATCTGGTGAGTCGCCATCGCCGTTTGGGGACACAACAGCGATGCGTGCGTGTTCATTGCTGTGCTGCAGGGGGGTTGCGGTAGTGCGGCCACTGTGCAATTTAGCGTGATGGGAACTGCAGCTGTAGAAAAAAAAATGAAAGAGAAGACAAAACTGAAGCTGCAAGCGCTGTCTCAGCGATTTCTCATTGGTGTGATTTAAATCTTGTCAAAACAGGAGAGCTGAGAAAGTCAACAACTTTGACAACTGTTTGGCTGATGTGCTCACTGGAGGAGAGCGTGGAGGAACCAGAAGTGCAGGCCTGAGTCCTATAGCAGCACTATTACACTTAAACCCCAGCAAGGTTCATTCCGTAATTGAGAGCTGTGTGTGCAAAGAGGACACAGAGGCACTCACTTATTATTTCTCATCATGGCAGTGCAGTAGTGAGCAATTAAAAAGCCATCAACTGACTCCCAACTAATTACCTACAGTGTCATCTGACTCTGTTGTTGATATTAAATAAAGAAGTTGTCTTTGACAGAAGGTGTATAGAGCAGAAGCATATTCCCTGTAAGCTGTACGCCACAGACTAGAAGACCAGTGTTTTGTATTAGACTGGAGGCACATTACCATTGCACAATGGAAATCAGCATGTTTACCCAAGTGTAGATTAAAGTCTTGTTTTGACAAAGCAGTGACGGACGACATGCTGGACAGAAATGTATTGAGTCACTGATTCATTTTTTATGTTTGACAGAGCATAAAAATGTGAAGTGGGTATACAATAAATGTGTAAAACCAAACTGTACTTTCACTTCAGAAAAGCATCAGTATGACCAACTATACATTAGCTTTTGTTTTGCAACTGCATGCGATGCTTTGGTTGCATTACTTATTCTCGTATGACAGAATGTGATAAAGAACGATAGCAAGAGGCACTCAGTAACTCAATGGTTAGCCTTTCTGCCTTCTAACATAAATATAACATGAAATATTCCTCTAGGCCAATCTCAAAAAACATATTTTACAACTTACAATAATCTACTACCCCACAAAAAAAAGAAATTGTAGTCTGGGAGTAAAGAAAAGAGTTTTAAAGATCTAAGGGACCAAAGTTACTTATGATGAACATACTGTGGAATGCTAATAAGTATCCATATACAGTAAGTTGTACCCTTTAATCTTGTGTATTTCTTTACATTATTAGTGTTTTGTGTAGTTTTTTAGCATTTACAGATTACAAACCACAATTTAATTTAAGAGACGCTTTTATTCAATGCGACATACACTTGCTCAATATCCCACAGTGATGGCCCTCCGATTAAAAGCCCTCTTCCTTAACCATTTCTTCACCGTAGGCGCATTCACATACCAATGGGACAGAGCTGCAAAGCAAGACGCTAGTCGACCATTAGAAGGTCCTAGGACAAGACACTGAACCAAGGACACTTTGACACATAGACAGGTATAGCCCTGGGATCGAACCCCAAACTTCTCTATCGGAAAACAACCCCTCAGTAACCAGAGCCACATCCTTAAGAAGACTTGAAGGAGGACTCTTGAAGCGAATTTTAATTTCAAGCTCTATCATAAGACCATAAATAAAACAAGAAGTTAAGTCAGGTAACATTCTTTAATAGTCTTCGTTTAGCAGCCAGAAATAGAAATAACCCGGTTGAACGGCAGACATGACATTTTACTCACTTAAAGCTGCAGTATGTTAGGTTTTTTTTTTGCCTCATTTGGTAAAAAAAAATCCATAATAACCTTCAAGCATATTGTAATTCAAAGTGCTCTGTGTAGACACTGTAATTTTACATCTTCCCTTGGACCTGTATATGAAGTTTAGATATCCAGGAGCGTGACGCGACCTTTCAGCCAATCAGAGGTCTCCAATGCAGAGTTCTCGTGGATCCCCGTGACTGCGCAGGGTCTGCCCCACATACTGGTTACAGAGGGAAAGTGAGAGCAGATGGGATAAATTGTTTGTAAACCTAAGAGAAGCTTTTCCGAGGTGGAGAGAACAGGTGCAATTAATTTTGCAGTCTGGATGCGCGGGTGGCGGTGATCACTCTGCTCTGAGTGACAGCTGAGATCACATTCATGTCAGAGTCTCTAAGACACTAGAAAACCTTCCAATAACACAAGATAAAGTCCTTACATCTTTAACTAGTTTCTATTGAGAAAAAAGTTGCTTAGAGCTCCACAGTTTTGCGCGTTCACAAGGATAACGGTAAGGAACAATAGTTTTCGAAACAGGTAGGGGAGTGGGGAGCGTAGTTGTTTCTAAAGTCTCACGATTCTACTTACTGCAGCTTTAAGCTGTTAGCTCTGCCAGTGGCTCCAGACCAGACCTGTCCCTCAGTAAGTTCACTCTCCTACTCACCGATGTTGCACAGAGAGATCTCCATTGCATCTTGTAAGAAAACAGTGCAGTTGACTGCCTATTGTGGCTGCTCCGATGCACATCAAAAGCGCATCAACAGCTTCATACACATCCTGAATAGCTTCACACATCAAACACACATCCTTGTGTCATCTGTGCCAATATACATTTATATAAATGAAATCAGTAAGTAGTCAATGTAAACAATGGGCGTCACATCCGACGGAAAATGGCTGCTGCCCATCTATTTTATTTTTAAGTATAAAATCATTCAAGTGTTTGAATGCATTTTTTTTTTTTTTTACAATAAATGTGCACATATTTGGTTTATTGGTAATAAATTTTAAGTTATTTACATTTTTACGACTGGTACACTTTATAATTCCTATTTCTGTCAATTCTTTTTAAGCCCTGGTGCTCTTATCAGAGGCAGAGTGCTGATGGAGCAGCCAGCCTCCTAACCACTGTTGGGAAGCTGAATTAGTTTGGTTCCACTGAATAATGAAAAAGACTGTGGGTCCTGTGTTCCAATTAAAACCCTGGGTCATTCATCTATCTAATTGAAACAATGCCTTCCAGTATAATTTTGTCCCAAATGTACCATTCCAGTTCACGTTCAGTGCCCTAAAAGCCTCGGCTGAGCAGAGCGGTTTTTTGCCAAACATGCATCGGACAATAGAGCATCTCATCACACTTTCTCAAATAATCACACACCAGCATATGTGCAAACAACAGGAAATGCACAAACAAATCTGCCGACAAAATATTGGATAGAAAATACATTTCTCTACAAACTGCTGCAAGAAGCATAAACCTAACCAGTGCATCATTCCAGAACAGTTTAATCCTTCCTAGGTACATGTCATTCTCTGAGTTTTATTGCCTCAGATGACCTGGTTGACACAGGATATCCTCTTAACTGAAGTTTTTCCTAGGGGATAAACTAATTAGGCTCCGGAATAACATGGAAACTTAAAAGGAAAAAGCAGCAAAGACAAAACATGACCTGGGTGAATTCAGATTTCCTCGCTGAAAGCTGGAAATTCTAGGCTTTGTTTCAACAATTAACCGACTATTTCACTTAGTGTTGAAGAGAGGTTTCTATGAACTCTGTTAACACAAACACCAAACAAAAGCCAGAATGAGTTTATTCTTCCTATATCATCTTTTAGGAAACATTTAAAAACAACTAAACTACTGAATTTATTCCACAAGTGTTTTTCTATCTGTGCACCTTAATCATAATTAGGGGTGTCCCAATCCGATAAGGAAATCGGATATCAGTCCGATATCAGCCAACCAATTTTTGTTGTTTTTGGCCCCGCCCTCAGTTGTTCTTACCATATACTGACCTTAAAAAAATAACTGAAGTGAACTTGAATTGTTAAATATTGTTTTCTGTTTGAGTAACATCTCTTGATCAAGCCTTTTCTAACATTCCACACAACAAAATAAGTAATAAGAGTATGTATGATTTGTGCTGATATCATATCGGATTTATATCGGTATTGGCCAATGTGCAAGGCTGCATTATTGGTATCGTATCAGAAGTGAAAAAGTTGTATCGGGACATCCATAATCATAACATCACTCTTTTTCTTGTCTGCATGGGGTTGTTTTGGTTGGTTTTGAGTCGTATAACTATGTCTTGTTTAGTCGTATTATTTTTCTCAAAGTTTTTTTTAATTTTTTTTATTAAGTTTGTTGAATTGCATTACGAGTTGGGCTATCAGTATGGTTTGCTCATGTTTAAGTGTTTGTGTTCTTTGTTTGTTTTTTTCTTATTCCTGGTCTGTCTGTGAATCTGTTCTCTTTTTTGTATCTGCTGCTCCAATTTGTTTTAGCTAAATGTGCTGAGTGAGTTGATTCTCCGCAAGCCCATCAAAAAAATAAACATTAATTTAATTTTTTTTTTAATGCTACTGGGTGATGAAGCGCTCTAAACCAAAGAGAATGAGTCTACACATATTTCTACCCATTGCCTGGAAAATATTGTGTGATACATTTTGTACTAATGTTACGGGCACAAACAGCAGTACAGTTCCGCTGATGGTGACCTCAAATGAGAAGAAGACGGCTTGGAGACTGAAAGAAGACAAGCACAGTGGACTAATCTACTGTTTGGTTCCACAGATGTACGCAGAGGCATGTGCACAGGTCTTGCAGTAAACAGTCACATGAACGGCAAGTAAATAAATAACCGTGTCACAGTTAGTGTGGATCGGGCACATTTTCTCGTCCGATTCCGACCCAAGAGTGAAAACCTCATTTTTCTTTTTCTCAAAGAATTGTCTTATTTACGTTTGTTTTAGTGGTAAGCACCAATTTTATTTTGTGTGTCATGGTTTAACACTGCTATTTAGATGCTTTTTAAATCAATTTTGAGATAACTCCAATACTCTATATCTGCCTATTCTTTATTACCTCTGCACTTCCCCGAATGCCAGAATGTCTAGGTATTTTATGCAAAAAGAAATGGTTAGTATCACCTATTCATTATCAGTACAAAAAGTATTTTTTGCTGATTTTTTTAATGTTCAAAGAAAAGTTTCTAAAATAAATTGTATTACTACTTAAATCCATTTCAGGCATAAAGGCAAATTTACTTAATAACAAATATAATGACAATACTTCTTCTCATTGGTGCTACGTTTTCTTTCATTAATTTGCACGATTATGAAAAGCATCTCCCTCGTATGCAGTCATGTTGCTGTTTAGCTTCAGTTCAGTCAGGATCACTTTAGTCAAATAGCTTTATTTAGCATGCATTTTAGATTTGGCAGTAAGGCTCTGTTCTGGGACCTCTCTGCCCTTTCCAGCAGCTGCGTGAAAAGCCCAAAGCGAAAGGAGCTCCCATTCACTTTTCCTTGAGCTACATAGAGGCATAAGCAGAGAGAGCGGTCAGCAGGACCCCTGGAACAGAAGCACAGGCATTAGTATCTTCAATTAAGTTTTGTAAGAAAAAGGAAAAACCCCACTAATCCACATGAACAACCATCAGCAACAGTGGGAAGAAACAACTCCCTTTTAACAGGAAGAAATCTCCAGCAGTACCAGGTTCAGAGATGGCAGCCATCTGCTTTGGCTGGTTGGGGTTTGTGGACAGGAGGAGGAGAACAGAACAGGATAGAGAGATAGAACATCAGAGTGTACCGGATTAGTTTAACCGTTGCCATCTGTTTAAAATATTCAGTGCCATTGACGTACTTTTACGCAATTTCAAATCCATACGCTCAGTGCCATTGACGTACTTTTACTTCATTTACGTTTTTTAATGTGATTACTAGAATACACCTTGGTGGAAGTCCCTCATCCATATCTAAGCTGTAGGGTGATGTAGTGACCACCTGGAGCCCTGAAGGTGGCATTAGCCACTGATGCTACCATTAGCTTAGGAGGAAGAAGCAGGACGAGGGAGATTATGGCGCTACGGAGTGATATTGTAAAGAATCCAGCAGCTCACAGCTTCACATATTAACACAGAACATGTGTGGACCTGAGTGGATTAACAATTATGCTGCAATTGTGAGATTAAACCATCAACTAACCGGGCTAAATGGTAATCGCTGCATGTTGGGAGGAAGAGGAAGTTACGTCTGATTTACGAGGGGAGGAGAGACTTGGAAGAACCCCAAAATACAGTAAGAAATCCATTCAACTCTGATATTGATAGTAAAATAATACAAATTTTGCCACCAAAAGCCTGGTCTCAGTGTTATTTTTGTAGTTTTATAGAAGGAAACTAATGTTGAGGTATCCCTATAGCAAAAAAAAAAAAAAAATTCAGAAAAAGCCGTTTTTCTCAGCTTTTTGTCACAAACTGCTGATTACAGAAGAATGAAACAAGCTAGAAACAAAATTCTTGTTTTCTGATGAAAGTAGAGACTTTAATCTTTCAGAATCTGGTTCAGATTTCAGATTGTCATTGTACAAAATATTCTGTGGGTCTTTAAAAATCAGTCAAAATGCTCAGAAACGGCTGGCACTGAGTGGGTAGAAGTTCTGAAAATGGCTGGCACTGAATTAGTTAATTAGACAGAAGAGGAGGAGCTGGGGTTGGGGAGGGTTGCGAGGAGTTTGTGGAAGAAAAGTAGGCTTGTTTGCGGTGGTTTAAATACGGCGCCGTGACTCACTCTATCCAATGGGAAACATGGAACATGATCAGCAGGGTGATTAGCAGATTAGGATAATTGCTACTGTCAGCTGGTGAGGCTGGCTAGCTTGACTTACGTGCCTGCCCGAACTAACGCGATGCTCAATGTTCATTTTGGAATTTAAAAATAGGACCATGTGGCACTTATTTTAATGAGACTTCCAGAAAAACAAGTCAATCAAAATCTCACTGTGCAAACATTATATAAATCTACCAGGGGAAAAAGTCCACATTTGCTTTTTCAAGTGAAACATTTTTGTGCATGTTATTATTTTTTTCCCATTTTATGGGAAATGGAAGACCTATTGTCAACATTTACTGCGGTGCACCCGCCACTGACCATAAGCCTCATATTTACTGATATTTACGAGAAGCTGACATAAATGAACGGTAGGAATCACTGAAGCATCACCTGGAATCCTGCATCAATTACACTCAATCTTTTACCGCATAGGCCATTTGACGCCATCATCCCAAAGATTATCAGGCAAATGTCTCGAGGGGGAGGAAGACGCCTGATTTATGTTTGCAATATAAACAAACAGTGGAGCAAAACATCCCACTATACAGAATGCTTCATACGACAACACGCAGGAACTATTTATTACATGGCTCTTTGAAACATTGCGTTCAGACTCTCACAGAAATGCCAAAAAAAGATGTACTTATTGCAATGTGGAAACAAACCTAATGCTCAGCTGAGGGAGGAAAATCTAAAAATATCCAAAAGTACTTATAGAAAATGATTAAGGGAGGAATATGAGAAAATGTGAGCTCAAAGAGGAGTTACGCAGTATGAGGTAATGCTATAGTCTTTGTTTTTCTTTTTTTTTGTTCTCGTAGATTTTTGTTTTTATTTACCGAAAGAGAGAGAGTTGAGATCTTCAAAAATTGATTGTGGAGCTTGCAAATGGGAGGTAGAGTGCTGAAAGAAGGCTTTATTGTTTGCTGTATGCTGAACCTTTTTGGCTCTTTTTTTAATTGAGGTAATGTTCTTGAGGTAATGGCTACAGCTTTTTACCGTAAATGCAAAACTTCTGGTCCAAAATAAGGTACAACAATATACATTGTTTAAAGTGATGCATATCAATTGGCAAATAGGCCAGCCAATGTTAAGCTTAAGATTTTAGATCTGAAGTATTTCTCATGGGGACCTGCAATATGTGCTAATGTGGTGATGATGGATAATCATGTCAGAGTAAGGTTTACCTTCAGACCTAATTAAAATGTCAGAGCTCCAATGGTGAAATACATTCTTCTGTGTTTATGCAAATTAAGCCTGACTTGAAGTGATTGTCATTCTAAAACCCAAATTGTGGATAATTGGCCTTTTATACAATAAAACTGCACTTTCTCTGGCTCTAAAACATGGCTTGGACACAAATGGAAATATTTTCGTTCATAAAAATGTGTGTGCCTCAATATTTCAAAATAATTGCCGAAATATTATGCTAACCAAAACTAGATGCAGTACACCCAGCAATTAAGAACAAATTACTGTCCAACCATAGAGATCTGGAAGACACATTTTCATCTGTTTTTTTTTTTCTGTTTTCAGCACCAGAATCAGTCTGTTTTAGTCTATTCTGTGGTATGAGTTCTAATTTCAAACACATTTTCCTTCCCCTGGTTGCATTTTGAAGCTGTAGGAAATATCTAGTTGTCCATTTTAAACAATTTAATGAGATGCAAGAAGTGTGAAAATGTAATTTCATGTCGGAAACAGTGATGTGTTTTATAGCTTAAAAAATGAGCTCCAAACCACCTCAGCTGGCCGAAATGCCATAACACACTTTTAATGATTGTCCCTTAGAGACTGGAACTATTGGTTTCCTTAACACCCAACCAAGATGAACCCCAACTTTTGCAATATGATATATTCTCAGGTGTGAACATTTCATCTCCATTCTCCACAGATGATAAGGTTGAACTTGGATTTTCTATTAGCATCAAGAATCTAAGACACCATTACACTTTTATTAAAAAAAAATAATAGGCTTCTAGTTGGTGTGCTCACGCTTATTGGAAAAAATGTTCCACTCTGATTTACTAAGAAAAGAAGAAAGTTGAGAAACCCTAACCATCAATATTCTCTCTTGGAATAAAATACCCACAACGTAATTAATTAATTACTTATATGAGTATTATTATTATTATTATTATTATTATTATTATTATTATTATTATTATTATTATTATTATTATTATTATTATATATTATATTATATTTATTTTTTCTTAATTAGAATAAACACACACAAAAATGACAACCCTTTGGATGTTAAAAAAAATAATAATTAGACAAACACTCTATACACACTATAATATGATGTTTGAATGTAACTGTGTCATATGTACTTGTCAGCGAGTGCTATATCTACATAAATATAACAATGTAGAAAATATTTTTTGAAAATGCTTTTACACGCAGCCTTAAGATAAAGCACTTTCTAAATGAATATTATGGTTTGGTTCTATCCTAGCATCAGGGCATAGGTTAAAGGTTTCCTTGCTCGAATTGTTTATCGATATTTATTTTATTTACTATCTGTACGAACTGTTCTAATACTGTTTCCTGTGGTTTTCATTTTTTATTCAGTTACATGCAAGTGCTAAATAGAACCTATTGAGCCAAATGTTGGAGATTTACAGCCTTCGAGTCCCTGCTTCAGAGCTCAGACCCAGACGATGCCTATGCTGATGATTCTCAGACGCAAACCTTTTGGTTCTTAGTGTTGAAAAACCAAAGAGATTATTACTGTTTTAGGCAGACCTATGAAAAACCAAAAAAAAAAAAATCAGTGTCTAATAAATAAATCCACACCCAGAGAAATTAAAACGGTTTGCAAGGCAAATTCAATTTGAAATTAATGATGTAACTATTTTAATTTCAAATTCTCTGCGATTGAGTTCCTGTCTCCCACTCTGCTTTCATAAACAGGTCTGTCAACACAAAGTCGGGCTCCTGGGCTCCTGTCACTAGCAGCGAAAAAAAAACCTTGCATGTTCATAACAAACCATCAGTTAGATGAGATGAGTCAGTTTTCAATGCTTGGTCAGTGATAGATGTTTGCAAAGATTACACCCTGCACTGTCCAACTGACACAGTGAGAGGATGGTGATAGGAGGAATTACATTGTCTCATATACCAGTGCTTTTCAGACTTTTTTATTTCTAACTCCAAGTACCGCCTTTGTCCAACCATCACTTTTCTCAGAATCCTAACTATTACAACTCTAGAGCAAGTAATAACACACATTTTAAAAAATCTCATTTTGTAAATAAGTCAAAAGAAACAGCATTTAGTGCAGTGGTTCCCAACCTTTTTTGCATCATAAACCCATTTTAGGAATTTCTGGTGATCCCAAAGACGTGTTTGAGATCTGATTTTTATTTATTTATTTTTTATACTGCATTTTAGTTAAATTTGACTTGAATTTCACAAAGTGAAAGTATAGAGATACAGTTGTTTAAGATTGTGTGTTTTTTACATTTGAATTTTTTTTTAATAATAATTACAAAATTTCCCACGTGCCGCGGGGACCGCCCCCAAGACCACAAGGAGACGAGGTCAGCTCCAAGCCATTCCCAAAGGGGAGAGGCACCCCCACCGCCCCGCCACGCCCGACCACACCACCTTGATGTAATTGTGCACTACGTGGCGGCCCAGCCATCAACAGAGGGACCCCCACCCGGCCGGCCCAAATGTGTGGACCCACCCACCACCCTGTTATGGTAACTCTCCATTCCCCAATGGAGAGGCACTTCCCAAGCCCCTGTGGGAAGGGGTGAGTTTAGTGAATGTATGAGGTGCAATTAAAAGAAAGGTGATAGGGGGAACAGTGCTCCCCACCCAACCTTTGTGTATACATGTGGATGTGTTCCATTAGCTCCGGAGGGTAGGGGTGGTGATCATACCGTGGCGTGTTGAGGTGTGTTGAGGTGTGTTTGAAATTGGAGGCATTGGTAGGGCAAATTGAGTTAGGAGTACCCCCCACCCTCAGCCCCACAAGGGGTGAATAGGGATGTGGTGCACAAAGTGACTGAGCCAGACCTGCTGGGAGGCCACCCTCGACCACCCACGCGCCAAAACGAGACACCCACCAGACACCAGCACAGCCCGGAGGACAACGAGTCCCAGACCACCAGCCCCACCCCGCCCAATGCAGCGTGACGCCACACCGAACTGTTGCCAGTCCCTGAGTAGACGGTAGGAGATCGCGCCCAGAGAGGCGACCACATTTAAACTCCAGGCGACTCCACATTTGGTCCTGACCCCAAGGTTGAAAAACACTGATTTATTGTCTCCTGAATTTCATAGTATTTCACTCCTGGGGTGGGACCAAGAATGACACTGTATTTGCTAATTTTCCACTCTCTCTATTTCTCTCTCTCTCTCTCTCTCTCTCTCTCTCTCTCTCTCTCTCTCTCTCTCGCAAGTAGCCCCTGTAGTGCCATCTCGTACCCCCATTTGAGAAACACTGCACTAGCAGATCACAATCTATATAATGTGCACCCTGTTAAACTATGTCACAATGCTTGGGCACGACTGTATATATATATATAGAATATATTATTTATAAACTCTATATCTTTCTTTATAGACATGTTGAGATGACTTTGGTAAAAAGATAAAAAATAAAGTGTAAATGATAACAAAACTACTGAAACAACTATAGAATCAAAACAAACTTTGCTTTTATTTACTGGAAGTTGTCATAAAGTTTGATCCACAGTGCCATGACTATAGATATTCTAGTAATGTATGGCTTTGCAGTTAAATGTCTGAATTGTGTTTAAGTGCGTTCATGTTTTATTTTTGTTTCTTTTATTCATCAGAGGAGCCAACACATGCAGCCCACAGTTTGTGATTAAGTGGTCAATGACACATACTTGGTGGGCAACCTCCAGACCAATTTATTTCTAATTATTTGCTCAGCCATGCTTGCAGCAGTTGGAGATACTGGCAGTTTTACAGATTTTAAACGTCAGTGGAACTTCCAGGGATTCACTTGCAAATGTTGACATTCAGGCTTGTGAATAGGAATATTCAGCATCACGAAAGACACGTCTGTCAGTCTTTCTCTATAGCTTTCAGGCAAACCCTGCATCTTGCCTAAAGATTCCTCCTGGTGTTTTTAAATTCTTTGTCAAAAAGAAAAAAATACTCAGATGTGCTCAATTACCCAAATCGTGTCATCTCTTTCATCATTTAAATGTCACTGTATTATAAGCAATGTTCATGTTGATGTGTACTCATAAATCACGTGTAGCCAGAGGTGGCCTAAAAGCTAACATGCTGCTTTGGGGTTACGTAGAAACTCATTTATAATTTCCCAGGATGCAAGGTGAGCAGTGTGGGGGCAAAGGAGCCCTGCTTCTACTGAAATGCCCCTCGCTACAGGGGGCATATGTTTAGTGACAGCCCCAGAGAGGCTGCCAACAATCACCTGCTAGCATACTCTCTTTTAGGGGCCACACTGTTACATTAATGCATGGGGTTTCGTCTCATTATTCATTGCTGCTTGACTCCAGGGGAAAACTGTTGGGATGAAGCTACTACAGCTGCAAATGAATGCTGGGTCATCTCCAGCAATCCAGGTGGTATACCGCTAAAGGTAACATGCTCCTTAGAGAATACGCTAACCCTCTGTCATGCATAACACAGAGCGCTTTTAAATTTAGAAACAAAAAAAAAAACCACTGATTAAAATATGATAAATATGGATTAGTTGAGTTAATTTGTGATTTCCATTTGTTTTTGTTGTGACAAAATGTTGAACTTTTCAGGTTTGCAGAACACAAATTTAAAAAAAAATGTAAATAGGTCCATAAGTTTAGACAAAGTTATGAGAATTATTAACTTTTATCTACTTTATCAATAGATATTTAAATGAGGATATCCCTAAATTTACTCGTATTATTAACTAAATATTGGCCTAAGCTTATCAGTTAATTAACAAGTTTAAAATAGAATAAACACAATAACACCTGGTAGAACTGCTGACAATTTAGTAGCTCCTTTCTAGGACTCCTGACCTACTTTCAATGTTATTCATTTGCCCATATTTACACATTTATTTCAGTCCATGCATACAGTATAAAAGTTCTACCCAAGTTAAATTCTGCATGTCAAAAGCTTTTTCTTTTTCATATATGGGATTAAATCCAAGAGGATAGAAGACTTTGGACAAGATGCATGAAAGCAAGTTGACATACTAAGTTTTTTTAAAGTGTTAAACGATTATGTGAATATCTTGTAGTTCTCTCTCACACATATACACATGCACACACACACACACTAAATAAGAATTACATGTCATTTAATTGGAATAAAAGAATAATTAGCCCATGTAAAACTGTCCAAAACATATAAAGGTTAAGTGAATACAATACATACAACATGGGTAAGTTAGTATGTAATCAATATACTGATTCAGCCTTTATACTTGGTGGTGCACGTGCAGAGTGTATGTGGTCCAACATTTCCTAATTGAAAGTACACATTTCACTTATTCAGACCTTTCATCTTTAATAAGTTTTGATGAGTGCACTGTACAATAAATTTATTACAATTAATTCTACACCCGCCTACATCAGATAATAAAAAAATAATTACAATACTAATAGAGTCACACACCGGCACAGACGTTAAAAGGAAACCTGGAACCTCATAGAAAAATACCAGAATTGAATTGCCATGCATGTCCAGTACCCTCAGAAGAACATCCAGAAGATGTGAGTGCAAAACCAATACAGCAACACTAACGTCTTTCCTTGATAGATCAATAGGGAAAAGACAACATTCACCCCTTAGGTTCAGCACCACAGTCCAATTTTAATGGTAAATAAATCCAAATTATGGCCAAAGCTGCTCCTTCAACCATAATGCCTCATTATCTTTATTACAGAGGTTAAATACAGTAACCCTTACAGGTGATGTTAGGCTGTGAATCTGATTCAGTACACATTTGTCAGCACAGCTGCCTCAGCAGTTCAAGATGTGCTGAGTATTAAAAGAAGAGAACAGAAAAAAAGTGCTAATTACTTCACCTTTAATGTTGTGAGCTAGTAAAGTTTAGTAGCTGCTGTCAGACAACCTTCACAGCACTGCTAATAAATGATTTTCTGCCTTAAAACGACAGAATGTTTCATTCCCTTGAACTTCCTTGGAGGACTGTATCTATAAAGTTTAAACATCAAATGGAAACTGAGCAAAACAAGTGTATGAAATGTTAAAAGTACACCAGTAAAGGCAAAGAGAAAGTCTGATAATAAAGTTTTTGTTTGTTTTTTTTTTTTTTTAAAGAATAAAGTGAATAACTAATAAAGTGTTCATATCATCTGAGCCGAGGCTCATTTGGTATGAAAGGAGGGAGCAGTGTTAATTTTGTTGACTAAACATTTTTGTCATAATTTTACATTTTTAGATCGACAATAACTACATTATTACTATTAAAAAATATGTTAATAAAAACTGTATCAAAATATATTTCATATTTTGTCGACTAATAAAAACGAAACTATAATTTCATCATATGGGACGAAATCCAATCAGAACATGTGATCGTGTGATCTATGCGTTGATCACATCAAATCTGTCTGTGTGTAGATTTACAAACATTAATAACATTCCATATTAGGTTGATAAATAGTATTTGAATCTTTAATAAATGCATGAACCCTTATGCCGTACATTTTAGTCGACTACATCTGTAGCAGGTATCACACCAGATTTAAAACTCCCAGATCACATCCAACTCAAAACCGTCCAAATAATTTATAAAGCAAGTAAAGGTTCACGTCCAAAACGGTTGCAGAAAAGATTTTTAGAGAGAGAGGGGGAATATAATTTAAAATCCAATATGCTAGAACAACATTGAAGAATGGAATAAAACAAAGCACCAACATAGACCAGTTTAAAAAGCTTTTTAAATCATATATCGTTACTAAGTATAAGAAAAAAGCAAAAATTTTACCTAGGACAACAGTAATAAAAAATATTAATACTGAAACATAATAAAAAGGTTTGTGTTCATTTATATATTTAATTTTAATATATATTAAATTTGTGTCGTAAATAAGAAATAGTATAATATTAATATTATGTACATGCCACATACAGTATATTCATGTGTATGCATGTAAATATGTGTGTACGTATGTATATATGTTTGATGTACATGTATAACCTGTATAAATAAAACTTGTGCAGAATATATATTGAATGTATATTGTGAAAATAATAATATAAGTTAATACTTTTTGTATGTGATATATGTTTGTTTTGTTGTGACTGGGTAGGTACGTATAAGCTTAGCTTCAACCAACACCCTTTCGGTGGATGAATTGGACAATTGTTTGTTCTGTACTTTTTTTTGTTTGTGAAGATTGCCGAAATAAATTCAAATTCAAATGTATCTCATCTGTAATACGTTAACTGTAGTCGACTAAAATATTGATGCCTTTTAGTTGACTAAAACTACACTATAATTGAAATAGTCCTGATGAGTATACATTTTGACTAAAACTAAGTTGGATTTTAATAAATAGCCTATGACTAAAACTAAATGAAAATTTGCTGTTAAAATTATGCTGGGAGGGCAGATCTTAAAAAAATGTTGCATTAATTGTGCAGATTTAAGAGCAATATGTTAAATTAAGGCTGCAACATGAGTCAACATGTTACCACTAATTGCTATGCCATATCTTTATATAATGTATATACTATTTACTGAAGAGTTTATACATAACCATAATGAAGCATGATTATATACAAAAACCATTGTGTTATGTTGACAATTTGTTTTTCGCTAAAAGAGCTTAAAGCACCATCTGAAGGTTACTTTAAAAAAGTAATTAGTTATAGTTACTCACTACTTGTTCCAAAAAGTAACTGAGTTAGTAATTGAATTACTCCATAATAAAAATAACTCATTACACGGGAAAGTAACTATTTGCGTTACTGTTAAAAAAAAACATAAGTTTCTCTCTGTCAAATAAATCACATTTTTTAGATGTATGTGTTGTTGTGAGGTGCTTCATTAAATTTGAGTTGCTGACAACGGATGTCGACAAAGTCTTCACTCCTGGATATAATGAACACTTCACATGCACGTTCTTGCCTTTAACTACAGCTAATTTGTAGTGTTTGTATCGCCGCCTTAAAAATGCCAACTTTTCATCGGACTGCTCCACGCTCACCATCTCTGCTGCTTCATCAAATCTGTAGTGTGTGTGTGTGGCGCGTGTGCGGTGTAAAAACACCTGGCTCTGATTGGCTACCATGAAACATGACGCCGCCTTAGCCAATCATAATCGCTCACCTTGTTTTTAACCCACCTCCTCACTACAGCTGCGTAATGAAGCCAGGGGTGCTTTCAGATAACAGTTTAGTCAATCAATGCATGTAACGCACCACATTTAACGTTCAGTAACGATAACAGCGTTGTCATGGCATAAAAAGTAATAATTAGAAAATAGAAAAAAAAAACACCATTACCTAACGCCGTTATTTTAAACGCTGTTATTCCAAACACTGGTGAAAACACAGGGATGGACTTTTTAAACGGTACTTGGAAGTAAAAACTTGAAATTCGTAGCCCATCCACAACACTTTAGACTCAGGAATAGAATTGTATGAAGTCCATAACACTCTCTGACTTCCCAAAAAGGAGGTGTGAAACTGAAAAGTGATTCCACATCCTGAAGTAATATTTAAGAGTCAGAGCTGCATGTTGGCAGAAAATGAGGATTCAAGGATTGAACCAGTCTGAGCACTGCAAACAATATATCATTCTCTCAAAATGCCTGTTTGAGGCTGTCATCAGCAAAATGTGGCACAATAAAACCTGTGTCTTTTCTGTGAATCTTTTCATATGTCTTTTTTTTCATCTATTTAGTCCTTTACAGTTTTCACACCTTGCTCTTTGTTTTGTTCTACGTGACTAGCAAGCAGAATTAAAAGTACATGTGGCTACCTATAATGTGTTTTTCTACTTTACAACAAAATGCTGAAGGACACACAAATCTTACAAGCCAACGAAGAAATCCCAATGCAGCTTTGAGGGAAAATTTTCTGACAGGTTTATTGGGGGGCCTGGATTTGAGTGCAGCTAGGTTTCTAAGTACTGCTTAAAACAAAAGTGCCATGAGAAAGCAGAAAAAAGTATATGACGTGGAGACTGAAGATGGGACCTCTAAGATAAGAACTGAGCCATGTTAGGGTGGTGAATATTTCAGCACATTACATAAAAATAATTCTTTTTGTATGTCTTTTTTCTTTTAGCCAAGGACAGAATCCATTTAGAGGATGTATCCTCGTAATGTCCTCTTGATAGCATCAAAGTTAAAGTGTCAGATAACCCCCAAAGCTTGACATAAAGCACATTTCCCCTGTGGGGTATTTTTCTCTTTTATCCACCTTCTGTATGATTGCTCTGTCTTTAATAGTGTGAGTAATTGCTCTTAAAGTCATCAGGGTTGATTTTTTTCTTCTGTATGCAGGTGTACATTTAAAGCTACTTAAGGAGTAACATAACCCTTCTAGAGCCTTGGTTCCCAAAGTGGAGTACGGGTACCCCCAGGGGTACGCAAATTGTCATAAGGCGTACATGAATGAAAATTAAAAACACTGTAACAACATTGGAAACTGGAATATACTGTAAATAGAGCGGTTAATGTTAATGCTAGGCTAATGCTATTACTAGGTTTATGTTAATCCTAGGTTATTGTTATTACTAGGCTAATATTAGGTTAATGTAAATGGTATTGCTAGGTTAATGCTAGGTCATTGTTAATGTTAGGCTAATGCTAAGCTAATTCGTTTGCTTTGTTAATGTTAATGCTAGGTTATCGCTATTGCTTGGCTAATGATTTTGCTAAGTTAAAGCTAATACGAGGTAAATTTCATTGCTAGGCTAATGTTAATGCTAGGCTAATGCTGTTGTTGTGCTAATGTTATTGCTGATGCTAGGTTAATGCTATTGCTAAGTTAATGCAAATGCTAGATAATGCTGATGCCAATGATAAGCTAATACAGTGCAACGCGAGCCAGCACCTGCAACCTCACTTGCATTTTCTTCAGGAAATGCAAATATTCTACTTATTATTATTACATATTATTCCCCAACAGAATAGGTCAAATTCACTGTTGATCGACATTGTATATGACACATTACGTTATTGTGTTTTTTAAGTGTGCAGGAATAGGGGGTACATGGCTTCAGGTTAAATGTCTGAAGGGGTACGGGACTGTGAAAAGTTGGGGAACCACTGTTCTAGAGGTTTGCTAACCTATCACTTAACCTTAGAACACAATCGCTAAAATGATTAACACCGTCACTAACGTCAGGTAATTTTTACCTAATATAATAAACAAAATGTCAATACATGACAAATTAGAGTTGTAGCCGACCCAATAAAAATAGTACTCGTACATTTTATTGGGTATATTATATTAAAATCACTATTGGGATTTTCTGGTTGATGTTCCTTTCTGGCGTCACCAAAGGGAATTACTTGCATGGTTGATTTGGCATGTGTTCTAACACATGCCTGTAAGAAGAAGCTGGTTTTTGCAATAGGGAAACACCTACACATTGAAAGACGTCAAAGGCCCATGACACTCTGACAAACGCACCATCGTTAAAATCATGTAATTTGTAAACAGTGTTTGGAATAACGGCGTTTAAAATAACGACGTTAGGTAACGGCGTTTTTTTTTTTTGGGTAACGGGGTAAGCTAACTATTTACTTTTTATGCCGTTACAACGCCGTTAACGTTACTGAACGTTAAATGCGGTGCGGTACATATATTGATTGAATAAACTGTTATCCAAAAGCATCCCTGGCTTCATACACAGCTGTAGTGAGGAGGTGGGTTAAAAACAAGGTGAGCGATGATGATTGGCTAAGGCGACGTCATGTTTCATGGTAGCCAATCAGAGCCAGTGTTTTTACACATGTGCCAGCACACACGACACACACACACACACACACACACACACTACAAATTTGATGAATCAGCAGAGATGACGAGCGTGGAGCAGTCCGATGAAAAGTTGTCATTTTTAAGGTGACGATACAAACACTACTTTAAATTAATTGTGGTCAAAGACAAGAACGTACATGTGAAGTGTTCATTATATCCAGGCGTGAAGACTTTGTCGACATCCGTTGTAAGCAACTCAAATTTAATGAAGCACCTCACGACGACACGCATCTAAAAATTCTTTCTCTGAAACACCATTAAATAATGCTTAGCGTGCCACTTTAACTCAGTCAATGTTTTAAAATAACTCTTTATCATTTATTTGGTACTGGAGAATGTTTGACAAGGTTGCTAGTTCAAAGACAAAAGATGACACAAAAACAAGTTGTGTAATTTGTATAGATATTTTGGGGGTTTTTTTTTGCCAAATACGCGTGTAATATCCTTAGTGAAATAAAAACACATTTTCAGCTGAGTAATACTGTGTCAGTGTACATTCACCATTTACAAGTAAAAAAAAAAACTTTTACCTTCCAGCATGTGGGATTGATATCTTTATTATTATAATTACCCAAGACATTTTCTTTATTTCAAGCCCATTATTGCTTAAATAAGCATCGTAGCCCTTCAGCTGTCTCAGATGTCTTTGATGTGTTGGCAGTATTAACGCAGAGATGATTAGTTCAGTAAAAATTGTGTTTCTGATGCTGAAAGGATGAATGGATGTTCCAAGATTTTTATATTTATTTTATTTATTCATATTTTTACCCAGGAATTCCCGGCCCTGAGACCTCAGCACAAAAGAGCAGTTGATATGAGACTTGCATACGATTGATATAACATCAAATAATTTAAAGTCTAGTTTAAGAACAGAAATTGCACTTGTCTGATGAATGGTTCGTCAATATGGTTTTATATTCAGTCAGGAAACAAATGTTGAGCTGAAGGGAAGTTTAGAGATTATTCCAGCATAGGACAGTTTTTTACCAAGTTCTAAGAAGATTCAAGCGATGCGCAATATTGGATTTTTCATTCATTTGGCCAATAACCAATACCACTATTTTTCCCCCACAACCAATAGCAGAAATCATTTAGTTTTTTCTAGTGGAATTAACACTATAGAATTTTTCTGCATACTCTTTACTGTGTTGGCCTGCTGGTAAATGCCGACATGAAACAAAGCTGAAAATGATGTTACATTTATAATCATTCCCTGTAAAAAAAGGAGGAAAAATACTTGTTTTAAACACAAAAAAATAAGATACTTGCAGCCTGTCCTACTTAAAACAGTTACGACTTCCTTACCTACTTAAATTTTATATTTGAGTGGTAAAAATGAGGGGAAAAACCAAACCATTTTGAAATCTGTAAATTCAGTAAATAACTTGTCTAACTGTAACCCAATAATGACGTCTGATACTTCAATATTTGCTGATTCTGAGAACAGACTGATAATAATGTGCATTGCTGAATGGTAGTTATCCACTCCTGGCTGGAGACATAAGACAGTTATGAATCCCCCCAACCCCAATTTGTAGGGTAATAAAGTCAGTGTAAAAAAAGTAGTGTTCTAAACCCTTTCCCTTGGCAAACAGGATCTATGTGTCATTTAGGAAACCTCACACTAATGAGTCCCATTTTTTGGTCTTTTTGGAGGATTCTCTTACTTCTCAAAGATAATGAGTAAAACCTGTCCAATATTTGAGAAAAAAAAATCTTTGGTTTCTGGTGCAGTTGTACAATAATTCAAGTAAATTATTCTACTTTTGGAATAATTTATTTAAATTCAATTTGTATTTTAATGTGTTAATACCTGTTTTTATTCATTCTGGTCTATGGATCATTCCAAAATTGGAGGAAATGTATGTCCCAGCCATTAAATGTCATAAAATCAATGCAATTAGTTGATAGGTAACTTGTACTTGTCGTGACACCAAATCTAAATAAACCTGGAAAAAATGTTGATCGAATTTTAAAAAAAATACCAAATGTGTCTAAACGTCAGCTTTTTTTGCACGTCTCAATCTACCTCATGCAACACTTCTGTTATGCAAATTATCAGGATAAAAACAAATGTTTTAGTCATTTTCTTGACTAAATGTTACATTGAACCACCTGTTTATACCTTCTGCCTGTTTGTGAATAAACCAACGGACAGCAAAAGTATCAAAGAGAAGAGCAGACAGCTGTCTTTCAGAGTTTATTCAGATACGCTCTTCATCAGAAAAGAGATATATTACAGATGTCAGCCTCAAGGAAGGTGCAGCACACGAGGACATCAGTCAGCAAGCAATCATCTCAGTCTAAGATGAGTGCAGTGAGACAGTCTTGACAGATCGATAGTAAATTTCTGACACAACGTAAGGGACTCTGCAAATATCCCTGAAGCGTCGCTGATGGACAGTGCTACACGGGCTTGACGAAGTACTCTTGCCTCGTCTGTCAGTGAAGGTGAGCCCGTATTTATATATCCACGGTTCAGATCAGACCTGCTGACATGTGTCCAAGTCATTTTCATTGGTAAAAGACTGCATGAATGAAGACTTGTGAAGACATGAATACCAGTGAGAGACACGTTAATACTGTTCCGACGTAACTACTGCTGTGCCTCCTCTGCATGAGCAGGTGGAGCTTTGTAGAATAATCCACTTCCACAGAGTGCGGTGAGACTAACAAACAGGCAGGGGATCGCTTTGGATTAAAAATACCTCCTTAAAGAGAAACCTTTGATTAGAATTAGCTAAACTCTGCTCTATCACCTGAAGGGAGCAGGTAAGATGAATGTTTATTCAAAGAGTGAGAAACATGTGCTTTGGAATCTGACACAAAGAAGAGAGGCTATCAAATATTCAGGTACGATAATCATTCAGGAACCTGTTGAAATGACTTCTTACAAATTATCAGTTTTCTTACTTCATATTATGTGCACTGAAAAGTACCAGAATTGTTAATCAAGTCACGTTTCTCTTTTCCTTGCTTCATCAGTTATGAAAGAAATGTGATCCAATATCGGAAAATGCAATTTAATGAACCTTTTCTGTGCTCAGGCCAGAGGACTGGGATGTAGATTACTGTAATGAATAAGAAAAAGGAGCTCACTTTGAGAGAACATCGCCGCACTGCAGCCTATGACATGAGAGCTGTTAAAAGCAGTTTAATTAATCACAGTCTACTACGACATGTACATGCTTTCATGAACGGGGGAAATGACCCGTTTTTCCAAACAACTACACAGCAGGGTGTTTAAAAACACTGTGGGAGTGTAAATGTATTGGCCATGATTAATCAAGCAGCTCTGCTGTAATAACATGCAATCCATGGACTAACCCGATGCATTGCAGGATTTCTCTTTCGCAACCCTTTCACGCATTAACTTTAATTACCTTAAGCACATGTGCTCGTACAACGTTGATATAGTGAAATTCAGACGTGTAGAGGGAAAATTCGGAGATTAAAAAAATGTAGCACTTTCAAACCACAGCACATTTATCCTGCTTTGTGGTTTTTTTTTATTGCGTTGGTTAAAGGAGCAAGATTCCTTTCAGCACGAGAAATCAGAGCCTGTGTGATCTTCACCTTCAGATTTCTCCCATCTGTTAAAACACAAAGGTTCCTGTTCAGAGCACAGTTTCATCTCCTTGCTTTGTAGGTTTTAAACTGAGACGTTTTGGTCCTGATCTTTGGATTGTGTCAAGTGCCTTTTTCTTGTATGCCTTCATATCTTTGGAAGGTTAACAAATGCATTATTCAGTTCAATATTGTACTGTACTCACTGTGTTCTAAATGTAGTAGTTTTTAGGGTCAGAGTCATTGTCACTGACATTGTTTCCTACAGCTAGAGGCTTTCTCTAAATCAATCTCCAAATATTGTCTGTTTTATTACATTTGCCCAAGACCTAACATTTTCACTTGTGTTTATTTATTTTTTTTCTTTTTCTGTTAGCAGAATTACCTTAAAACAGTGTTTCTTAAATGGGGGTACGCACACAATGGCACTACAGGAGTACTTGAGAGAGAAATCATTAAAAAATATGGGGTTTTATAATGTTTATTTTTAGTTAAAATGCTAATCATAATTGATATGTGATTACAGAATCTCCCCTGGTCAGTTCTGGTCAACCTCCACTAAGCAGGCCAGATACTACCGTACTGATAACACTTACCAAGGTCTCTTCTCAGAGGCTCTGTCATTGTTATGACTACCACTATCAGCAGCATACAAAACCCTGAGAGCACAGAACAACTGCTAGTTCATTGGGACACACACATGGAAACCTCTAAATCCCAGACCGGTCTGCCTATAAAACCCTTTGACTAAATAAACCCTGTGTCCGCATCTGACCAGTAACCCTACAACTTGACTCCGTCTTATTCCATTCAAAACCGCCACAACAATAATAATGATGATGGATACGATCTTGATTAGAACATGAACTGAAAATACAAGAGTCAGTTTTGGTGTCAACACCAGGCAGGAGATAACCAAAAATGATAAAAACTATACTTTTTTTTTTAACCAAAGATAGACCTTATGTCATGGAAGATTCTATAAAATTTTGGAGGGCATCCAGGAAAATATACTGATTTATTACTATGTTTCATTGATAAAAAAAAAAAAATGAATTCCTATCTCGGTTTGTGAATCACCGATCATTGTGATTTTTCCAAAAATAAATGAAATAAAATTTGAAATAAAAGGATGCTCATTCATTTGGACCTACAGTATAGTTATAAATGGGGATAGAAATACCTTACAAGCTTTTACAGTGTGAATGGTCATGGTACCGTGATTAAGATAACTGATCCAGATAACTGTATATATCTGGCAATGAGGATACTTGGCGCTTGGTGAAGGCTTGCTCCTTCTTTGTTATTGTTTTACATTCAATCATTCAATAAGCTGCTTTTGTAATCCAATAAATGAATAAATCATACAAATCAAACTTAAATCTGTTAAACTGTCAACCACTGCTCATCACCTTCATGTTATGACAAAACCAAAAACATTTTGTACAAAAGGCTCCAATGCTGATGTCGCCTTAAGGAGAGCAACAGAAAAAAAAAAAAAAAAAACCTTGTTCTGCCAGACCACACATTGTGTAAAAACCACAGGTGGCACCGCCAACACACAAGCACAAAACAGAAGCTTCCCATTTATAGTCACTGTCATCAAATATTGCCACATTTCTGAGATCATTGGCATTTCTGATAATGTCCTCATTTCTAAGAAAAGAAGTGAAGCCCATCAGTGACAAAAGACACCATGAAACTGCACTCACATTCTCTAACTCATGCTGAGAGTTATCAGCACTGCAGGATCACCAACAATCAAACACAGATGGCTACAGCTTCAATACTGTCTGCTGTCTTCAGTGCAATATGTGAGTGAGAATGATTCCTTAAGCTTCTCTCAACAGGTCAGACCCTCCAAGTATAGCATCATACCTACAAACAGAGAAAGGGAGCGTTACATTTTTTTTTTTTTGATTAAGCAATTTTAGCTGCAAACAAGTCTCCCAGGTAAGGTTCAGGTTGTGTCATAACCTTAATAATGCTGCGTTCACACCAGACGCACAAAATGTCCGTACGTCCAGATTACATACAAAGTCAATGGATAGATGCGTCCCAGATGCAAAATCTTTCCTGTGCTGCAGTGCGATCCGTCAAGTGCTTTGGTCGTGCGATTATACGGATATCCGCACATTCGCAAGAGTAGAAAATATTCAATCAATCAATCAATCAATCTTTATTTGTATATTGAACTCCAGTGACTGTTTCGCATGACGAAAGCCAATCAGAGTCTTTGTTGATGATGACGTCAGGCCGTCAACACGGACACCGGTCTTTTCACCCATTTAACCATAGAGTAGAAGCTGTGTGTGACCACCTGGAGCTGTATGACACGGCCTTTACAACCGGGACCGGACGAGGAAGGATTTGGCGTGGAGGTGGTAGTAGTAGGTAAAAGTTCTATCTGTATCTTTGAAAGATACATTTTGAAAGTCGGCCCTGAGCTAGGATAGCATTAGCCGCTAATCACACCGGCTTTTTTCACTGATAAAAAGGAGTGCAGCCCCTCGCTTCAGCAGGCAGTGAAACTTACCGGCGAGTTGGATGTGTCGCTGATGGGCGGGGCTTCACTTCAGACGTGTGTATGAAGCGAATGGGGACATTTTTTGATCCTGCGGACCCTGTGGTACGTTTCGTGCGGCAGATGCGTCCGGTGCCGCAGGAGACACATTCGTAGGTAAAGCATAAGGCTTTACCTGCTAATCCTTCTACTTAAATACATTTAAATCTAATTATTTTGCATATCTATATTTATATATATCTATGTTTTAAATGCAATAACCAGTTGGTTTTTAATTGAAAAATAATTCTATATCAAAACGATCATATATTGTAAACATTTGTGCATAACACTCCTACTGCAGAGGTGCAGATTTACTAACATCACCCTTCCATGATTATTATAAGCAATTTTTATGTGAGTTAGTGCAATAATATATAATGCTGGTTGACGCTAAAGGGGAATTGCTCATTCAAAGGACGCTCAGCTCATAGCTGCCCCCTCAGGGGTCTCCACACCACAACAGGAAATAACAAAAAATTACAATTTGGATTAATATAATAATCATAAAAACACTAAGTCACAAGTACCTATTACCATGCACAGTTAATGGAGGAAAAACATCTGCATTCCTTCAATCTTTTTTGTATTTTTAGAATCCAGAAGAGGATCCAAACTGCGCATCCCTGCTGCATCCACGTGTCTGCAGCAGTTCTGAAAATTAAACGTTTTGTCTAAAGCAAGGAACTACTTCACAGAAATTTATCCTTGACAAATTCACCCTTATTAAGTAAATTAGGCCAACATCTTTTATTAAAAAACTTTAGGAAGTAGAAGAATAAAGTACCATTAGTTCTAAATTAAAGTTCAGGTCCCTCTTTTTGTCCTTGAATTTTTAATCTCTTGTTATATGAATACAAAGTATGAGCATATAAACTTTGAAGTAAATGCAAACTTGTGGATAAAAACTTGTTGATGTTAAGCCATTGATTTACCGCCTGCACAGTTGGTATTTTCTAAGGATCAGGCTACATTACGCATACATCTACAAAGCAAGCTGGCAGTGAGACCTTAAAAGCTTCTGCGATGAATTGCCCAGTGCCCACGAAATGTAAATTAAATCTGAATTAAGGCTATAGTACAAATCGATAAACCTATACCCTCAGAGCTTGGAGTCTTTAAGTAAGTTTTTCTCCTGACTTTGAAATGAGATGCTTCCTCCCTTCAGGTAGAGTTTAACATTAAATAAAGCTGCTTTTATAACAACAGAGTGAATACAGACAATCAGTCTTGTGTATACTTGTATACTTCCGGTTCACCTCAAAAAACTCAAGTTGGAAATTCTCATAATGTACATATTTTTCTGAAGACTGCTTTTTGTGAGACTTGTATCCTCCTTGCTGTGTGAAGCCTTGTCATTATGCAAGACAAGCAGCACATTAGAGTTTATGAAGGAATTTTACACAAACGACTGCTTATGAGGTGCTTTTTTTCCATCTTTGTTCTGGAAATCTGTGGTGTTATTGATTCGTCACAGCAATGTTTGCCATCAATTTTCCAGCAGGCGTTCCTTGCTTGACTATAAATGTTATGTAAATACCCGTGTGCAAATTCATTTATGCAATCATGTGAGTTTTATGTGGCTGCCATGTGTCTCATTAGCTTCAAAGCTGTTTCTGATGATGCTGCAACTAGGTGCGTCACCTCCTGCAACTGCAGTCCTTTTCATTTGCCTGTTTATGTTTCCGTTCAATAGCTGCAATATTAGCAAAATACCAACACTAGTGCTACAGCTGATGATAACCTTTTCAAGTAAACAAAGTCAAAGCTCTTTCGGTGTGGAAGTGGAGGCATTTTCCCTCAGACAGGCTTGTATGTTTCTGTTATATGACTCACTTTCATTGGTTTAAGCCAATTTACATATTGGAAGGCAGCAAAGCCTGCAGGGTTCCTCGACGTAGAGACAACAGCAACCAAGCAAAGATAATAAGAGAGAAAGCAATACTGGCTCATTTCCAGAATGATCAAATCTTTAGTTGAAGGCTGGCGACTGTCGGAAGAAAACATGAACACGATTGCGTGCGTAGATAATTTTTCTGGCCTCATGAAATGGCTTCATATTGTTCATTACTGGGTTAAAAACAGCTGCCTTTATTTTTTCGATGACACATAGGAACAGATGCTTCTTGACTATTAACACATGGACAAGAATATGATCTGTGGAGCTGTGTAGTGAAAGGTATGCATGGTACTCCTCAGAGACTTAATTTAAACTATTCTCATATTTTCTTACACTTCCTCATACTGTATGTCCCTTTACACTTAAAGTAAGATCTATACTGAAAACAACAAAGAGCTGCTTTTTCTTTCAAGGGCCATATACCGACCTTTATTTCTTTTCTCTTCTGAATATTATTCTTTTCTGCTGAAAAATAGCATAATGAGCAAATTGGCCTGAAAAGGGCATACACATACATATGACCCATGAATACTTTTATTTGTTGTTTTCATTACATTTGCTTGTTTTTCAAATTACATGTGAATTTTGGGAGAGCATAGAAAACAGTTTGGATAGACTTGTGAGCTTTCAGATAGAAGTGTGTGGGGTTGAAGTCAATGTTATCAGTCTGTATTCCCCTGACGTTTGTTTTCAAGGAAAGAAAGAAAGAAAGAGCCTTTGGAGCAAGTTGAAGAAGGAGAACAAAGACAAGAACACTCAGAGCGTAAACCTCCACCAAGCACCAAAAATCCTCTTTCCCAGATATTGGCAGTTTTCTGGATCATCGATCTTTATCTTGGTACTATGTTCATTCACACTTGAAAGGCTTGGAAAAAATATCTATACACATTAATAATGGTATAGTCAGTCAAAATGTATTGGCACCCCCAATTTCTTTTTAAAATTTGCAATTAAATACGCAAACCGGATAAAGCTGTGGTATAATTGAGGTACCAACCCAACTAAAGTAGTAAAGAGTAAAATTTCACAAAGATCGATCAATTACGAAACAGAGATTTTGAAATTTCGCCGATGATGATGTCCAGAGTCAGTATATTGATCGGGATCCCATTTTTAAAATTTTCTTTGGCATAAGGTCTATTTTTGGTTAAAATATTGTCAAATTATGTTGAAGCACTTTTGACATAATACAGCTAAAAGATAAACAAACAAACAAATAAATGTGGTGAAAATATGACCTCTTTGGCATCAGATTGAAATGACACTTAATAATACCAACTTCAGGACAAAAAAAGAACATAGAGTAAAGTACAAAAGTGGAAGAAGTTCCATACAAGTGGACTACATCTTATGAAGGCGGTGCAATTTGTAAAAAAAAAAAAAAAAAAAAAATGAGTGACAAGGTATAATTTGCCTATAAGCCCAATCATGTAGAAGCTTCCAAGATAATTTTGGAGGTAAAGACCAAGAAGAGAATGAAAGCAGAGCCAAAGGTCAAGTGGTAAAAGTTACACAAGAGGGTTAGTTTGATTTGAGGAAAGATGTAAGTTGAGCACTACGGGGTCAGGGAGAGATACCAGAAGAACACTCCTGAACTACTGAAACGATTTTAAGGCAAAGACATTGGACTGTTTTCTTTGGGTAAGAGAAAAGACAAACAGATTTGACTGGGAAGAGCATTAAACAAATAAAAAAAATCTGCAAAAAAGACTAGGGATAGGCATCAATGGGGGTAGTAGGTAGGAGTTAAAGCAGATATGTGGGTAATGACTAGTGAGGAGAGTGTGTTGGGTAGGTGGATGGAGTACTATGTGGACCTAATGACCAGGTGAGAGGGATAATTGAAGAGATGGGAGGAAAATGGGAAGGCCTTTGGCCTAGACACATACCAGAAGAACCATGAATATATCGAAGAGCGACTTGAGTAACTTCTGACTAGACTGTTTAACTCAATCCTGGAAAGTGAGAGGATGTGAGTGAAGTAAAAAAAGAAGTGTGATGATACCATCTTTAGGAACAAGGTAGAAGCCTGGAGTGTATCTATCTGTCATAGCATGAAGCTGTACTAAAGAGTAGTGGAAAGAAGTTAAGACAAGAGAGAAAAGTCAGAAAGCAATGGAGTCCTGTTCTGTGGGATTGCAATGTTTACTTACTTTACTAAGAAATAAAGTTAGGATACCTGAAGCTCAATGGACTATAATGTTTGCAGATGAAATGATGATCTTTAGAGAGAGTAATGAGCAGGTTGATAACAACCTGGACGTGAGACCATGAGGATGCAGCGAGTGGAGGTAGCAAAGAAACAAGTTACTATAAACCATCCACATCTACACTGTACATCAAAGCTCATATTATCAACTTCAAATTTTCATTCTCGATAAACATTTACAATATTTCTGATTTTTTAAAAAAGGAAAAGCAAGGCTGGTTTTTCAAATAATCTTATCCACTATGATAAAATTGCATTAATCAAAAGTTATCCTAAAATCCTCATATATCTTTACAGATAATTAATTTAAATAGTAAACGTGGGTGTGAAACTGCTATCTGCATCTTACCATTACTGTGGCGGAAATAGATTTCATCATACAGTACAGCGAGAGTAGTTACTCGAGGACACATATGTTCAAATATAACCTTCATGAGCATGTTTGCATACCATCTATCCTATGTATTTGCTTATCCTAATCATTGTCAGGGTGCCACTCTCCACCCAGGTAGATGGCTGGCATTCTTCCCCTTTTGTAGTTTGAGTTAGGTGCTTGTCTCAAAGTTGAGTTATGTAGGAGTGTCTGAACTCGGGTTATTGTGTGTGTGTCATCTGTTTGTTTCATGTGAGTCTCCTTACTTGTCTGGGTCTTTGTGTGCGTATCTTGTCTTCCAATGTCTCTGTGCGTGAGGCTTCCTTTTTGTCTAAGTCTCCTGGTCTGTCTGATCTTCTATGATCATTTGTCTCTGGTCTGTGCCAAGTTTGTGTTGTCGTGTTTGCGTGGCGTGCCTGAGGTGTGTAGGTTTGTGTTCCGCATACGTTTGAGTTAGTTTACGCAAGGCCTGGTATGGGGAAGCGCTTGTTCTGTTTCATGGGACAGCAGAGCCTGGCGGAGTCCCAGCTGTGAGCGTTGGATTCTTGTTTGTTTTGATTAGGTTTAGTATTTTTGGCAGCGCGTGACAATGCCTGGTGTCAGTATGTCTTTTTGTTTCAGCAGGGTTTGTCAGTCAGTCTTTTTTTCGTCATAGTGTCTTCCAGTCAGTGTCAAGTTTAGTTTAGTTTAATTCGTTTTGTTCGTCCACTGCTTCTGTTGGAGTTTAATTCTGCTCCTTTTCCTATAGAGAAGTGGGTTGAACACTGCAGACTGCCTGCATTTGGAGTCAGTAAATAAAGACTGTATTAGGTTTTTGACAAAATCCAAGAAATGTGACCATATTACCCTGACTGTTTTACTTGATCCCAGTGTGTTTTTGATTTCAGGATTTTATTGATTACTTTTAAGGCCATGGCCTTTCCCCAATTTCCTCATAGAGCTTTTAGTACCATATACACCAGCACGGACCTTAAGACCCTGGGGTAAAGGTCTGCTGTCTGGCTGAAAACTAAAGGGGACAGAGCCTTTTCAGTCCAGGCCCCAAGAAAAATGATCTGCCTGAGGAGATCAGGTCTGCTGACACTGCAACAATAGCTTGTGTCTTACCCCATAAGACAGCGAGAGTTACTCCATAAGAGAGCGGGAGTTACCCTGTAAGACAGCGGGAGTTACCCCGTAAAAACAGTGGCAGTTACCTCGTAAGACAGCAACAGTAATCAAGGAAGACAGTGGGAGTAACCTCGTAAGACAGCAAGAGTTATTCCGTAAGACAGCAGGTGTCACCCCGTTTGACAGCGGGAGTTACCCTGTAAGACAGCGAGAGTTACCCCTTAAGACAGCAAGAGTTACCAAGGAAGACAGCGGGAGTTACCCTGTAAGACAGCGGGAGTTACCCCGTAAGACAGCGAGAGTGACCAAGGAAGACAGCGGGAGTTACCCTGTAAGACAGCGGGAGTTACCCCGTAAGACAGCGAGAGTTACCTCGTAAGACAGCGAGAGTTACCCCGTAAGACACCGGGTGTTACCCCGTAAGACAGCAGGAGTTACTCCATAAGACAGCAGGAGTTACACCATAAGACAGCGAGAGTTACCCTGTAAGACAGCGGGAGTTACTCCCTAAGACAGCGAGAGTTACCTTGTAAGACTGCGAGAGTTACCAAGGTAGACAGCCGGTGTAACCCCGTAAGACAGCGTAAGGAGCAGGAGTGCCCAAGATTCTACATTTTGCATGTTCTATTGTACAGCTGCCTTTGGAAAACACTTTGTAATGTGTTTTGAAAAGTGCTCTATAAATAAAGTTTATTATTATTATTATTATTATTATTATTATTATTATTATTATTATTACAGACTTGCATCTGGGTCTTACTTCCTGTTTTGCTTGTGACAATCATGGTCAACTGGTGTTTCAGTCTGTCTCAGCATACGTGGGTGGAGTCCTTTTTTTCCAACCCTTGTTTTTGTGGGCAAAAACTGCTTTCACTTGATATCACAGCAGTCCTTCACTCAATGGTTCTAACCTTAATCCTGATATTATTCTACAACACTTTGAAGGCACAGGCACTTATATTGAATGAGCAATATACTGTTTTGTTTCCCCTGTATCGGACCAGTTTTCTATATAGTCATTGGTGCAATAAACCACGTACCAAGACCAGTGAATGTGTTTTGCGGTTTATTTATTCGTGCTGGCCTTTGACCCAGAGGGAGACATATCAGCCCTTCCACACACAGTGAACAATTCAGCAAGGTCAGTCTCTTTCTTCACTATTGATCAGACTGCAGATCAGCATCAGTGACCAATAAAATGTAAAGTCAAGGACTGCTAAATCTAATCTCTGCTCGCCAAACAGGCCATATCATTCCCTGCACTGAAGGACTTTATGATTTGGAACCAATTGACTTGGTATTGATGCTGTAAAACAAGGGGAATTGCTCACGTATATTGAGCATCAGGCTTTATGATGAAGCTGAAGATTGAGCCATCCAAGAGCAAGAGGTTGTGATCATTCCATCAGAAAAAATAATTTAAATCTGTTGAATAAAAAAAGTCATGGGGTAGATTTGTAGTGTTCAGGTTGTCCTAGCAACAGCAATCATATAGAAAATGCAATACATCAAAGTAAATGATTTATTTTATTTTGTTTTTCTGAATTTAGGCTTTTATTTCATTGTGTTTATTAAACTCAGCATGTTTTTCACAATAATGTAAAAAAGTACATTAAAGGAACATCCCTGTTGAGTTTTTTACAGGTTCAAGAGTTCAAGAGCAGCTATAGAAACAATGACAAGAGATAAAAAAGACTCACGATCTTGTTCTCTGTCAGAAGGAATATAAAGCAGTCTGTTTGCTGATGCATATTAGAAGAGGATGGGCACATTTGTCCTTGTGTGCTTCTTCACAGTCTTTGGTGGCTTTTCCTACCAGTTTAATTTTGGGTACAGTTCTGCAAGATTTTTCTCACATTAGATTGGTTCATTCTGCTGCCACTACTTCTTTCTACTAACAACTGTAACATATTATCCCCCTTGTTTTTGTTAGGACTTTACCTTTCATCATTTCCAATTGAACCATTTAAGTGAATGTAAATTCAGTTTTGATTTTTCTATTTTTGAGAATTGTTGAATTGATTCCACTGACTCATCATGGAAGGGACACACAATTATTGATTTTTACTCATTTTTAAATGAGGTAGTATGCATTTTCAGGCTGCTCTGGCACCACTCATCATAGATTTCAAATTTTTGTTTTGCTTATAGTAGTCAGCCTACAGGTTGAAAATCAGAAAGAATAGATTGATTTCAGAATTTAGATTCAAATTCCACCAGCAGCATATTACAGAAGTAATTTTCAAATGTCTTTATATTCCTCAAGAAATATAAACGGACAAATAAAATTTAAAAAAAAATGAATCAACCACATCAATAGTATTTTTATTTAAATTTGAATTCAATAATTATTTTTGTTCTATATAAGATGTATTCAGCTGATTAGAATGTTGCATCACCTGTGCTCTGCACGTTGCAAAAATATGGTATTTATAGTCTGTATTGTTTTTAAAATAATAAAATTCTAAAGACATATGGGTTTGATTTAAAAATAAATAAAAACAATGTAGTCACTGTAATAAAAGCTATGCAATAAAATTGGCCAGTCCCCCTGACTGTATATACAGTACCTCTTCATTCACACACGCATTATTTGAACAACATGTTTTATTTGCAAACTTACTCTCTGTTTGTCTTTATGCTCAACTTTGACGTTGTCTCTTTGCTCAAAGAAAGAGAGTATGTTTGGTGTTATCAAATAGGAAATGTAGCCTGCAGTGGGAAAACAGAGAACAGACTGAGGAAGTGATCTTCGACTTTCAAGTCAGCAGTATGAAATGTTCCCTTTGAAAAGTGAGAGTGCTAAACAGGATAGACCACAAAAAGCAGAGAGAGCAGAGATAGCACGTAGTGCAAACCAAAGTCACAGATGCATAATGTGTTACTGTCGAAGTGAAAAAAATAGCCAAAAGGATTTAAACACAACACTAACAACATTTCTTCAATAAAAATGCAATCTTTATGAGTAACAGGCTATGTTTGCAGTTGCCTTTGGCTGTTTTCCTGCTGCCACTTCAAACATGTTTAACATATGGAGAGAAAAGATGTCACAGCTAATGGGAAAACGTGTAATGTAAAAGTGAGACCATGGTTAAATGGTTTTGAAATCGAAAAATCATGTAAAGGTAAGGAGGCCTGTAGGAGTTGACTTCCTTGACAGATAACTTGCTTGCCAATTACAATACTTACAACTATAAAAAACAGAGAAAACTGTGAGAGATATTTTACATTTTTTGCAGTCCTAATCCTATTCGTGATCATATTTTTTTTTTTACAAATTCCAATTAAGTCTTGAGAAGTTATTTTTACAGAAAACTGCAGCTGCAAATGATTACCAAGAAAAAAAAGCATCACAAACAGAATCTTTGGGAGGCAGACCAAGTGCCAGGAACACCTGTACAACACAATGGTATATCTGAGGGAGGCTGAGAATGTACAATTTGTGTTGAAAGTGCCAAATAAGCCTCACGCACCAGAAAAGCATGTTTTTTTGCAGTTCTTGTACATAGATAAAGCAAATTGCACAGGTGTTCATGGGGATGCCTTTATTACATCTATTTGTTTTATAGAGAGTGAGCTGCAATACAGTACATTTAACAACATAACAAACAACAATGCATTCCATGGAAATCCTGGGAAGCAAAGATGAGTCATGAAAACAATAAAACATATAGCTCTGTTGCCTTACCAGGTTTCTGTATTGTTAACATGTCTGTTTGTAATGTTTGAGCGAGGTAGCATATTTTAATCACATCACCACTATATGTTCATCACTGATAATAAGCACTCTATTCAACCAATTAACTAGTAAAATTCTCCTTTGGATTGCCATTTCATGTTGCTATTCACTTTGTTTTGTTACTTCTAAATTTGATTCAGTTAAATAATATCCTTATGGAACAGTGTTGATTTTTAGTAAATTAGTCATCAAATAAAACCAAAATGGAATTACATGTGGCTGAAAAAATGGGCTAAACACCCCCTGATTGTAGAAAACAATGGTCTTGATTGAAACAGTCTTTTCTTTAAGGTTTTACTTCAGTTTCTTGCAGGGAAAGAGAAAAGGGCAAATTTATAGTTTAGAAAAGTGATGAAATGCCCAAGGAATTTCTACTCTGGACACCTTGTTATAGAATGAATAACCAAGCTAAATCTAAACAAAATGTTTTGAAATGAAATATTCAAATACATTTTAAAAAGGGACTACGAGAAGGATTTATTAAGGTAAAAAAGTGACTTAGTTCTGTTTTAAAAACACCTACATTATTGTCATGGGAGTAACACATTTTGGGCTTCCTATCTACCTTCACTGAATGGACGAATGGCTGAATGGATTTTGTTGAATGAGCACATTCAAAGCCATTTTATTTATCATTGTGATATTAAATTCATTAAAACCTGTAATGCTTAAAGGCAGTGCACTAAACTGAAGACACATCATTGGTCATTTCCTAATATTGCCTTTCTCTTGATGGAAATATCACATGCTTTGGTGGTTAAATGCCTCACTTTTTCTCAAAATTTGTTTGTCTGGGGTGTCATGCTGGGTTACTAATTGACAAAGGATTGGCTTCCCCCCACACCCCCACAACACTAAACGACTTACTGTTTGGAAGCCAAGCTGAGGAGAGCAATAAAAGTGACTTTCAGCTGTTTAGTGTTCAGTATTAAATTACAATTGTGGCACATCAGAAAATGTTCGCATTGGTCGTTTTTTTTCTTGGTGACACGGGTCATTGAATGCCACTGACAAACGATTGATTTTGTCTTCTTGGCTCACCAATGTGTTTTCAGCTCTGCATTGTAACAGTATGGAGCTGAATACATCGCAACCGCCTTCTATTGGACTCTAATTCTTCAACTCTTGTATGGATTGGTCACAGAAACTTTTTCAACAGAGTTGAGAATAAGTTTCTGTGAGTCAAGCATCTTTTCCAGGGCAAGGTTATGTCAGGCCCACTGAGATTTAAAAAATGTATTTTGCCACAAATACAACTCTCTGCAGGCTGTTCTTCGATTCCAGGCTGACTCTGAAGAGCATTCATCACACAGTGTATTTTCTTGTGAGGGTGTTGCTTGATTCTCCTCCCAGGCCTCTCTGCAGCTCTCATGGCTGTTTGTTGAACAGTTAAATGATTCAGAGAGGTCATGGAACAGAAGAAAAGATGCAAAACATTGCAAAGATGCTTATTTCTGTATTCGTCTTTCACACCTTTTTGGCACTTTTGACACAAATTATTAATACATTTTGACATAGGGATTAGTAGCAGTAGCTACGTAATTAAGCAGGTAAATAATCAGTATTGCTGCCACAAATATAACCACTACATGGTGCCTGTTTGTAAGTGAGGTTATGCAATGTGCTTGAACCAGCTGTGATGAAATAAAAGAAAGAAAGAAAGAAATGGTAACCTCAAGAACCCAATTTATGTCACCCTGTTGAAAAGTAGACTTCAGGAAATCATGCATGCCCAGAAGCCATGATTATCCTTGGAAACAATCATTTCTCTGCATTGGTCTATTTTGCAGAGAATCTATGTTATGACCAGCAGAAAATGAGCAGACTCACATTTTCCCTATTTTTGCCAGATAAAATATATTTGTCAACTACAAATGGTTCTCTGGGCCATTAGGAAAGGTTTCATTTATACTGCCCGAGAGATGGCAAAAGATCCAGATATGCTTAATGATATACCTTCACTGCAATTTTCATGCTGTGAGGGTTGGTGCCACTGCAAAGAGCAAAGTTGGGGTTTAAGTTTTTTACTTGAGTTCCCCTTCACTCACAACATTCTGATTCAAACATGAGACATAACCAAGTAGCAAAGAGGGTTGTGGTTTACAAGAATTATTCCAACCAAATCTGAGTAATTTTTCCCAGTAACATAACATAACATAACATAACATAACATAACATAACATAACATAACATAACATAACATAACATAACATAACATAACATAACCGCTAGAGCGGACATGGGCTCGTCTGTAAACGGTCGAATTTACTGGTTCAATAAACAGGGAGAGATTCAAATTCTGATGTAGCTGGTTATGATTTACTGTCTGTATAAACAGGACTGAATCATAACATAACCTAACCACTGGAGCGGACATGGGCTCATCTGTGAATGGTCACATTTACAGACATTGGAGTCGCTGTTAGCTTACCAATAAACGGGAAGAGATTCATCACCTTTATAATAAGTGTTGACTGAGGCCACTGGGAGTGAGGTCCAATTAAGGCCAAGGCAGGCTGACTTGATAATACTGTATCATGTATTTCTGCAGTCAGTGCCTTCTCCTCGTCCTTCTCTCTCTTCTCTGTTTCAGGTGTTGTGAAGCTGATGATGGCAGTTCCTGATCAGTGGTTCACGGCTCAACTAGTCTGGTACACTCTGATGTTCTATCTCTCTATCCTGTTCTGTTGGTCCTTCTGTCCACTAACCCCCCAACCAGTCGAGGCAGATGGCTGCCACCTCTGAACCTGGTTCTGCTGGAGATTTCTTCCTGTTAAAAGGGAGTTGTTTCTTCCCACTGTTGCTAAATGCTTGCTCATGTGGATCTTGTTGGGGTTTTTTTTTTCTTATTATGATTTTTAGATTTTGATAATCGCACTGAGATCACTTTGTTGTAATTTGCACTATACAAAAAAAAGTTCAATTGAATTGAATTAATAGAGAAATGGAAAAGGAAGATAAGAAAAAGAAGCAGTAAACATATAACTGTATGTTGGCTATACTGTAAATCAACAGCTCAGTTTGGCCATATTTATCAGCTCTTATATTAAAAACAGTTCATTTGTATAGTGAGATTGATCGCTGGCTGCTAATCTCCCACATACTGACATGATTTTGTGTCATTTGACTGAACATTTCTGAAGTAACAAACACCATTACTCAGCTGTACAATCATGTGGTCAGTACAGATATATGTGTAAATTATTGCATGAAATAATAGTGTTCATTGTCTAAATATTGGTCATATACAGTAGTTATGTACAGTGAGTTTGCACATGTAATGTAGAGGAGAACGGAATTAGTTTATTGGGATCAATAAACTAATTCCAGTGATTTTGTCATTTCATAAAGAGTTTTTGAGTACACTAATTTGGTATTCAGTCTTCACTGGCATACTATGTCAGTGATGAGATGGGTTCTCATGTGTTGAATGGTTTCAGAAGTAATGCTCGAGATGGATGAATATTTTTGTTCTTTAAATACAAATGTATTGCGCATCATTTATGTTGTTGAAATTAATTTTAAATAACTATGTAAAATGTGACCTGATTTTAAGGGAAATTGACTTGTGTAAAAAAAAAAAAAAAAAAAAGGATAAAGGCATTAATGGTAATGAACTTTTTGGTCAAAACCATTCCACCTTTATGCACTTAACCAATCAATTTATCATGCATCTGAAAGAAAAAGCCACAAACAGAGAAACATGAAACTAAAATATTACCTCTAAAGTAGAATATATTTGGAAACAATAAATTATTTCCCAATCATCACAAACAATTCATCTACTAATTAGTTTACAAAAGATCTGTTAAAAACCCAGGGCAGTAAAGGCATGTAGGCTGTCAAATGACAGCACAAAACACCCAGAAAATCTTCTGTTTTTCTAATGTGGACTAACCAAATACTGCAGTTGTATAGCCGTTCCCTTTGATAGGTAATTCATCTAAATAATATTTAAATTACTTTATTTGAGTGCGTCTGAACATCATTTGATTTAGAGTGAGCAACAATGTGTGAAATTGCCTGTACGGAATGACAAAATGCACATGACAATTGTTTTACAATCAAATATAAATGCATGCTTTTGTGACTCCGCTCTCACCATCAGCACATGCCACAATCACTCACTCTATATACAGCAGCTATAATTTTGAGGTGAGTAACTAAATGGGAAACTGCAAAGACAAATGCAAAGACACATTCAGAGCAAACAGCAATCTATGAAAGTGGAATTCGACCAACAAGGATTTTTGTGATCTCTCTATAAGTGCTTTGGTTGGCATTCAAACCAAGAAAATCTAGATTTCTAAAATAATTTTCTACACTTTGCTGTCACTATGTACTTTTCTCTCACTGGTGGCTCAGAAGTGTATCATTGGCTGGTGATTGGAAGGTTGACAATTGCAGGACCACAGTGCTTCAGACGGCTAAGAGAAACACCATCAAATATTTTTCAACGGGTGACTTCAAGTCTGATTCAAGAATATTGGCAGACCAATTTAAAATGAATTATGAATGGTCACTGTGCTCACTTAAATGTGAAACAAGTTGTAAGAGCCTGCTGACTTATGCACACAAACTCACCGTAAACACATCACAGCAAACACAATTACTGCTACATGTTCACAGAGAGCAGAGGCAAATGATCTTCCAAGGCATTCATTAAGCACTACTATGAAGAGGCATCTCCCACATAGATAGTTCCCTGATAAATCTATTTGAGTTTCATTAATCTGGGTGATGCGTTTTTGTAAACAAATGTAGATGATGTTGATATTGTAAATAAGATAAGGGGCAATTTCATTCATAGTGTGTTTGGAGCATAACTGTACAGTAGATACTTTTGCAGGCAACGGATATGACCTTGAATAAGATGAGAGGAGGAGGGATTACTAAACATTAAGCTGCTGCTGAAATATAAAATGTACTTATTTTGATAAGTCATTTGCATTGCACTGAAACAAAAAATAGGTTATAAGACAACTATTATACATGAGTGAATGGAAGGTATTACAACAGCATTTGCCCACATGTATTGATACATGTAGATCAGTTAGTGATAAAATGCAGAAAGACACAAAAAATGAATACATTTAAGTATAAGAATTGAAAAACTTTTGCATCCTTTTTCTGAGATAAGAGAATCACAACACCCTAAAACTAGTGCAATTATGATGTGCACACTTAAACTGGGGTGAAAATACAGTAAGGCGTGAAAAATGAGGGAAAAAAATGGAAAATGAAAAATTTGAAGAAAAAATTACTTCCAAAATCAAAATCAAAATGTTGTAAGGCATACAACATTTATTTTTTTTTAGATGAGGCTATCGAAGGAACCTAAAAACCTGTACAAATAGACCCCTTAATGGCCCACGTCACGAGTGACATGGCTGGAGACAAAAACAGGAAATACCGCTGGCTATACTGTATATATAAACACTATGACACAAGTGGGATTCACCAGCGTAGGTCAATGTCGGCCATCTTACCTCAGACAACTGACGTCCTGACATTCTGACGCGCTCTGCGGTAGGTGTTGGAAGGTGAGTGATCAGCTTAAACAATGAGATGTCAAAATTTGGTCTAGCATCATGCTGTGAATTATAATTGTAAATTGTTCAAATTTGTTGCTGTTGTGTTCACGAACAAGTAGTAATTTTGTTCAAATAACTGACTTTGTAATTGGCATTAAAATTCTAGAAAAACTGTGGGTGCCAAAGCATAAAAATGGCAACACTTTTGGATAGTTGTTTTTGAGGTAACTGCCATGAGACCCTAAAAACTAGTTGTCATAGGCATACTTAAATTGGAGATAATGCGGCCATGCCTGCCTCTCTTAGAAGAATCATGTAAGATCTTGGGGGTTAAGCAAGGCCAATCCTGGTTAGCACTTGGAAGGGAGGCCACTGAGAATCCCAGGCTCTGCAGTGGCTAAGTGGGATGATAAAAAGGCATTAAAATAAAACAGTTGGTCTTTTTTTTTAAGTAAGGCTTGTTTTAAGGCATTAAAATGGAAAACCGTTGGATTTTCTTTTCTGAGGTAAGACTATAGTAAGGCATGAAAATGAGCGAAAAAATGTCAAACACCTCAAAACGTAAGTAAGGCTTTAGTTAGACATAAAAAGGGCAAAAAAAAAATCAAAAGCTATAAAACAGAGGTAAGGCATAAAAACGGGCAAAACAATTTCAAACGCCTCGAAACGGAAGTAAGGCTATAGTAAGACAAAAAAAATGGCAATTTTTTTTTTTTTTTTTGTTTTAAACGCCTTAAAATGAAGGAAAGAATATAGTAAGACATAAAAAAGGGCAAAAAACATTTTAAACACCAAAAAAATGGAGGTAAGGCTATAGCAAGATTTCAAACACCTCAAATTGGAGGTAAGTCACGAAAATGGGCAAAATATTTTAAAACACCAAATAAAAGAGGTAAGGTTCTAAGTAAGGCATAAAAACGGGCAAAAAAATTTCAAACGTCAAAAAACTGAGGTAAGGCAGAAAAACGGGCAAAACATTTTCAAACGCCTCAAAACGGAAGTAAGGCTAGTAAGACAAAAAAAAAAAAGGCATTTGTTTTTTTTTTTTTTTAAATTTTAAAACGAAGGAAAGAATATAGTAAGACAACTGAGGGAAGGCATAAAAAAGCGCAAAAAATGTTCAAATGCCAAAAACGGAAGTAAGGCTATAGTAAGACATAAAAATGGCATTTTTTAAAAAACGCCTTAAAACTAAGGAAAGCATATAGTAAGGAATTAAAAAGGGCAAAAAACATTTAAAAACGGAAGTAAGACTTTAAGACACAAAAAAAGGCGAAAAAATTATAAACTCCAAATAACAGAGGTAAGGGTCTAGTAAGGCATAAAAAAGGACAAAAATTTTTTTTAAATGCCTTGAAACAAAGGTAAGAATATAGTAAGGCATAAAAACAGCAATTTTTTTCTAAATGCCTTAAAACTAAGGAAAGAATATAAAAAAGGGCGAAAAACATTTCAAATGCCAACAAATGGAGTTAAGGCTATAGTAAGATTTCAAACACCTCAAATTGTAGGTAAGGCATAAAAACTGCATAAAAAAGGAATCAAAAAGGGCGAAAGAATTTAAAACGCCAAAAACCAAAGGTAAGGCTCTAGTAAGGCATAAAAAAGGGCGAAAAAATTTAAAACACCTCAAAACGGAAGTCAAACTCCTAAAAATAGAGGTAAGGCTATAAGGCAAAAAAAGGAAGAACATTTTTCAAATGCCAAAAAACAGAGGGAAGGCTATAGTAAGGTGCAAAAAAGTGCAAACATTTTTAAAATACCTAAAAACGGAGGTAAGGTTAAAGTAAGGCATAAAAAGTGAAAAAATTCAAAACGCCTAAAAACGGAGGTAAGGCTGCAGTAAGGCAAAAAAAAAGGCAAAATGTGAAAATTCTCTTTTTTAGATAAACGTGTGAACACTGAGTCAGCTTGCCATGTCTGGTCCTTTTTTTTCGAAACCTTGACTCCAGAATACAGTTTTTGAATCATAAACACCACACATAATTGTCCTTACAGAGTGTGGCAGAGTTTAGCTCGCTCTGAGCGCTGTTCCTCTAACTAATGAAATATACGATCAATACTTGCTCTTTGAATAGCTGACATTTTTAGCTAATTTCCACAAACGTGAAAGTCAAATACCCCATGAGTCATACAAAGGAAGTGTGAACGGATAGGTTGGTGAATAAGCACTTGCTACAACAAGCCTTCATTCATCAGGAGGAAGTGGGGTCCCAACCCTAATACGTCACTCAGCAACTAAGTTGTAGACACAGTTTTCAAGTTTCATGCTCTAAATTAAAAGTCAAAAATGCTATGAGATGTACAAACTACAAGGTGAGCTTTAGTGTAGTGCTTTATGTTGTGACTCTTGCACAGCAGATCAAAGGTTCAAATCCCATTCCTCCCCTAGAAACAATGTTTTGATAACATATTTAAATACCCGAAGAGTAAAAGTCAAATACTCCAAGAGAAATGCTAGCACCAAGACGAGCTTTAGTGTAGTGCTTCAAGCTGTGACTCTGGCACAGCAGAGCAGGGGTTCAAATCCCATTCCTCCCCAAAAACAGTGTTTTGATAACATCTTTAAATACCCTAAGAGTAAAAGTCAAATACGCCACGAGAAATACCAGCAACAAGAGGAGCTTTAGTGTAGTGCTCCAAGCTGTGACTCTGGCACAACAGAGCAGGAGTTCAAATCCCATTCCTCGCCTAGAAACAGTGTTTTGATAACATAGTTAATTACCCTAAGAGTAAAAGTCAAATACGCCACGAGATAATTTAGCAACAAGAGGAGCTTTAGTGTAGTGCTTCAAGCTGTGACTCTGGCACAGCAGAGCAGGGGTTCAAATCCCATTCCTCCCCTAGAAACAGTGTTTTGATAACATATTTAAATACCCGAAGAGTAAAAGTCAAATACGCCACGAGAAATGTTTGCAACAAAAGAAGGTGTAGTGTAGTTCTTCAAGCTGTGACTCTGGCACAGCAGAGCACAAGTTCAAATCCCATTTTCCCCTAGAAACAATGTTTTGGTAACATTTTCCAATTTAAATAACCTAAGAGTAAAAGTCAAATATGTAACGAGAAATGTTTGCAGTAAGAGGAGCTTTAGTATAGTGAGTCAAGTAGTGACTCTGGCACATGGATTCAAATCACATTACTTCCTCCCAAAAAAGATTTCAAATGCTTGATGTCAAAAATTGGTCCAGGGTTGGGTTGAATTATAATTGTTAAAATTTGTTGCTGTTGTGTTCACAAATGAGTAGTAGTTTCGTGAAGACAACTAACTTTGCTACTTGGCATTAAAATTCTAGAAATATTGTCGGTGCCAAAGCATAAAAATGGAAAAACTTTCTGATAGTTGTTTCTGAGGTAACTGCCATAAAACCCTAAAAACTAGTTGTGATGGGCACACTTAAACAGGAGCTAAGGTGGCCTACTTGCCTGTCATTGAAGAATCTCGTCAGCTCTTGGAAGCGAAGCAAGGCTAGGTCTGGTTAGTACTTGGATGGGAGACCTCTGAGAATCTCATATTCCGCAGTGGACTGGCAGTCACTAAGTGAGAGGCATTAAAACAATTGGTAATTGTTTCAAAAGTAAGGTTATAGTAGGTGCTAAAATGAAAAAACTGATTTTTTTTCTAAGGTAAGGCTATATAGTAAGGCATAAAAAAGGACGAAAACACCTCAAAACAGAGGTAAGGCTTAAAAACGGGCAAAATATTTTAAAATGCCAAAAATTTAAGGTAAGGCATGACAAAGGCTTATAAAAGGGCAAAAAATATTAAAATGTCAAAAAACTGAGGTAAGGCTAAAGTAAGGCATAAAAAGTGCAATAAAATTGCAAAAGTCAAAAAATGGAGGTAATAAAAAAGGGCGAAAAAATTTCAAACACCTCAAAATGGAAGAAAGGCTATAGTAAGACATAAAAAAGCCGGAAAAATGTAAAACGCCTTAAAACAAAGGTAAGAAATATAGTAAGGCATAAAAAGGGGCAAAAAAATTTCAATTGTTAAAAAACTGAGGTAAGGCTTTAGTAAGGCATTGAAAAAGGGAAAACAATTCAAATGCAAAAAATGGAAGTAAGGCTATAAGAAGGCAAGGAAACAAGCGAAAAAATTTCAAACGCCAAAAAATGAAGGTAAGGCTTACACAGGCTAAATCATTTCAAACATCTCAAAACGGAGGCATAAAAACGGGCAAAAATATTTAAAACACCAAAAAACGGAGACAAGGCTGTAGTAAGGCATGAAAAAGGGCGAAAAAATTTTAAACGCCAAAAAACCAAGATGAGGTAATTTTTTAGACGTTTGAACAATTTTCGCCTGTCTTTATGCCTTACTACAACCTAACCTCAATTTTTGGCATTTGAAATTTGAAAAAATCAAATATTACTTTTAATTTTTCGTAATATATTGTTTTTTCTCATTTTTTGTTCCTTACTGCTTTCTTAGCCCTGTTGAAGAATGTGCATTATATTTGCAGTAGTTTTTAGGGTCTAATGATGGTCCTCACTCAATTTATTTTTTTTGAAAATTAAAAAAAAAAAAGCCTTGCTATAGCCTTACTTTTGATTTTTGGTGATTTTTGTTTTTTGTCATTTTTTGTGCCTTACTGCTTTCTTAGCCCTGTTGTATGTGCATTATATTTGCAATAGTTTTTAGGGTCAAATGATGGTCCTACCTCAATTTTTTTTTTTTAATTTTTTGAAAAAATATGCCTTGCTATAGCCTTACTTTTGATTTGGGGTGATTTTGTTTTTAGTGCCTTACTGCTTTCTTAGCCCTGTTTAAGTATGTGCATTATATTTACAGTAGTTTTTAGGGTCTAATGATGGTCCTAACTCCATTTTTTTTTTTTTTTTTGAAAAAAATATGCCTTGCTATAGCCTTACTTTTGATTATTGGTGATTTTTGTTTTTTGTCATTTTTTGTGCCTTACTGCTTTCTTAGCCCTGTTTAAGTATGTGCATTATATTTGCAGTAGTTTTGAGAGTCTAATGATGGTCCTACCTCAATTTTTTTTTTTTTTTTTTAATTTTTTGAATAAATATGCCTTGCTATAGCCTTACTTTTAAATTTTTGTTGATTTTTGTTTTTTGTCATTTTTTGTGCCTTACTGCTTTCTTAAACCTGTTTAAGTATGTGCATTATATTTGCAGTAGGTTTTAGGGTCTAATGATGGTCCTAACTCAATTTTTTTTTTTTTTGAACATTTTTGAAAAAATATGCCTTGCTATAGCCTTACTTTTGATTTTTAGGTTATTTTTGTTTTTTGTCATTTTTTTGTGCCTTACTACTTTCTTAGCCCTGTTTAAGTATGTGCATTATATTTACAGTAGTTTTTAGGGTCTAATGATGGTCCTACCTCAATTTTTTTTTTTTTTTTTTTTTTTTTGTAATTTTTTGAAAAAATATGCCTTGTTATAGCCTTACTTTTGATTTTTGGTGATTTTTGTTTTTTGTCATTTTTTGTGCCTTACTGCTTTCTTAGCCCTGTTTAAGTATGTGCATTATATTTGCAGTAGTTTTGAGAGTCTAATGATGGTCCTACCTCAATTTTTTTTTTTTTTTTGTAATTTTTTGAATAAATATGCCTTGCTATAGCCTTACTTTTAAATTTTTGGTGATTTTTGTTTTTTGTCATTTTTTGTGCCTTACTGCTTTCTTAAACCTGTTTAAGTATGTGCATTATATTTGCAGTAGGTTTTAGGGTCTAATGATGGTCCTAACTCAATTTTTTTTTTTTTTGAACATTTTTGAAAAAATATGCCTTGCTATAGCCTTACTTTTGATTTTTTAGGTTATTTTTGTTTTTTGTCATTTTTTTGTGCCTTACTACTTTCTTAGCCCTGTTTAAGTATGTGCATTATATTTACAGTAGTTTTTAGGGTCTAATGATGGTCCAACCTCAATTTTTTTTTTTTTTTTTTTGTAATTTTTTGAAAAAATATGCCTTGTTATAGCCTTACTTTTGATTTTTGGTGATTTTGTTTTTTGTCATTTTTTGTGCCTTACTGCTTTCTTAGCCCTGTTTAAGTATGTGCATTATATTTGCAGTAGTTTTTAGGGTATAATGATGGTCCTAACTCCAATTTTTTTTTTTTTTTTTTGTAATTTTTTGAAAAAATATGCCTTGTTATAGCCTTACTTTTGATTTTTGGTGATTTTTGTTTTTTGTCATTTTTGTGCCTTACTGCTTTCTTAGCCCTGTTTAAGTATGTGCATTATATTTGCAATAGTTTTTAGGGTCTAATGATGGTCCTCACTCAATTTTTTTTTTTGGAAAATTTAAAAAAAAAAATATGCCTTGCTATAGCCTTACTTTTGATTTTTGTTGATTTTTGTTTTTTGTAAATTTTTATGCCTAACTGATTTCTTAGTCCTGTTTAAGTTTGTGCATTATATTTGAAGTAGGTTTTAGGGTCTAATGATGGTCCTAACTCAATTTTTTTTTTTTTTGAAAATTTTTGAAAAATATGCCTTGCTATAGCCTTAATTTTGATTTTTGGTGATTTTTGTTTTTTGTCATTTTTTGTGCCTTACTGCTTTCTTAGCCCTGTTTAAGTATGTGCATTATATTTACAGTAGTTTTTAGGGTGTAAAAATGGTCTTAACTCAATTTTTTTTTTTTTTTTTTATATTTTTGAAAAAAATATGCCTTGTTATAGCCTTACTTTTGATTTTTGTTGATTTTTTGTTTTTTGTAAATGTTTATGCCTTACTGATTTCTTAGCCCTGTTTAAGTATGTGCATTATATTTGCAGTAGTTTTTAGGGTCTAATGATGGTCCTAACTCAATTTTTTTTTTTTTTTGTTAATTTTTGAAAAAAATATGCCTTGATATAGCCTTATCTTTGATTTTTGTTGATTTTTTGTTTTTTGTAAATGTTTATGCCTTACTGATTTCTTAGCCCTGTTTAAGTATGTGCATTATATTTACAGTAGTTTTTTAGGGTCTAATGATGGTCCTAACTCAATTTTTTTTTTTTTTTGTTAATTTTTTGAAAAAAATATGCCTTGATATAGCCTTATCTTTGATTTTTGTTGATTTTTTTTTTTTTTTGTAAATTTTTATGCCTTACTGATTTCTTAGTCATGTTTAAGTTTGTGCATTATATTTGAAGTAGGTTTTAGTGTCTAATGATGATCCTAACTCAATTTTTTTTTTTTTTTGAAAATTTTTGAAAAAATATGCCTTGCTATAGCCTTACTTTTTTATTTTTGTTTATTTTTGTTTTTTGTAATTTTTTATGCCTTACTGATTTCTTAGCCCTGTTTAGGTTTGTGCATTATATTTGCAGTAGTTTTTAGGGTCTAATCATGGTCCTAACTCAATTTTTTTTTTTTTTGAAAATCTTTGAAAAAATATGCCTTGCCTTACTTTTGATTTTTGGTGATTTTTGTTTTTTGTCATTTTTTGTGCCTTACTGTTTTCTTAGCCCTGTTTAAGTATGTGCATTATATTTACAGTAGTTTTTTAGGGTCTAATAATGGTCCTAACTCAATTTTTTTTTTTTTTTTGAAAATTTTTGAAAAAATATGCTCTGCTTTAACCTTACTTTTGATTTTTGGTGATTTTTGTTTTTTGTCATTTTTTGTGCCTTACTGCTTTCTTAGCCCTGTTTAAGTATGTGCATTATATTTACAGTAGTTTTTAGGGTCTAATGATGGTCCTAACTCAATTTTTTTTTTTTTGTAATTTTTTGAAAAAATATGCCTTGCTATAGCCTTACTTTTGATTTTGTTGATTTTTGTTTTTTGTAAATTTTTATGCCTTACTGATTTCTTGGTCCTGTTTAAGTTTGTGCATTATATTTGAAGTAGGTTTTAGGGTCTAATGATGGTCCTCACTCAATTTTTTTTTTTGAAAATTTAAAAAAAAATATGCCTTGCTATAGCCTTACTTTTGATTTTGGTGATTTTTGTTTTTTGTCATTTTTTGTGCCTTACTGCTTTCTTAGCCCTGTTTAAGTTTGTGCATTATATTAGCAGTAGTTTTTAGGGTCTAATGATGGTCCTAACTCAATTTTTTTTTTTTGAAAATTTAAAAAAAAAAATGCCTTGCTCTAGCCTTACTTTTGATTTTTGGTGATTTTTGTTTTTTGTCATTTTTTGTGCCTTTCTGCTTTCTTAGCCCTGCTTAAGTATGTGCATTATATTTGCAGTAGTTTTTAGGGTCTAATGATGGTCCTACCTCAATTTTTTTTTTTTTTTTTTGTAATTTTTTGAAAAATATGCCTTGCTATAGCCTTACTTTTGATTTTTGGTGATTTCTGTTTTTTGTCATTTTTTGTGCCTTACTGCTTTCTTAGCCCTGTTTAAGTATGTGCATTATGTTTGCAGTAGGTTTTAGGGTCTAATGATGGTCCTAACTCAATTTTTTTTTTTTTGAAAATTTTTGAAAAAATATGCCTTGCTTTAGCCTTACTTTTGATTTTTGGTGATTTTTGTTTTTTGTCATTTTTTGTGCCTTACTGCTTTCTTAGCCCTGTTTAAGTATGTGCATTATATTTACAGTAGTTTTTAGGGTCTAATGATGGTCCTGACTCAATTTTTTTTTTTGTAATTTTTTGAAAAAATATGCCTTGCTATAGCCTTACTTTTGATTTTTGTTGATTTTTTTTTTTTTTTTGTAAATTTTTATGCCTTACTGATTTCTTAGTCCTGTTTAAGTTTGTGCATTATATTTGAAGTAGGTTTTAGGGTCTAATGATGGTCCTAACTCAATTTTTTTTTTTTTTTGAAAATTGAGTAAGGACCATCATTAGACCCTAAAAACTATTGCAAATATAATGCACATACTTAAACAGGGCTAAGAAATCAGTAAGGCATAAAAATTTACAAAAACAAAAAATCAACAAAATCAAAGATAAGGCTATATCAAGGCACATTTTTTTCAAAAAATTACAAAAAAAAAAAAAATTGAGTTAGGACCATCATTAGACCCTAAAAAACTACTGTAAATATAATGCACATACTTAAACAGGGCTAAGAAAGCAGTAAGGCACAAAAAATGACAAAAAACAAAAATCACCAAAAATCAAAAGTAAGGCTATAGCAAGGCATATTTTTTCAAAGATTTTCAAAAAAAAAAAATTGAGTTAGGACCATCATTACACCCTAAAACCTACTTCAAATATAATGCACAAACTTAAACAGGACTAAGAAATCAGTAAGGCATAAAAATTTACAAAAAACAAAAATCAACAAAAATCAAAAGTAAGGCTAAAGCAAGGCATATTTTTTTCAAAAAATTACAAAAAAAAAAAAATTGAGTTAGGACCATCATTAGACCCTAAAAACTACTGTAAATATAATGCACATACTTAAACAGGGCTAAGAAAGCAGTAAGGCACGAAAAATGACAAAAAACAAAAATCACCAAAAATCAAAAGTAAGGCAATAGCAAGGCATATTTTTTTTTAAATTTTCAAAAAAAAAATTGAGTGAGGACCATCATTAGACCCTAAAAACTATTCCAAATATAATGCACATATTTAAACAGGGCTAAGAAAGCAGTAAGGCACAAAAAATGACAAAAAACAAAAATCACCAGAAAATCAAAAGTAAGGCACATTTTTTAAAAAAAATTTTCAAAAAAAAAAAATTGAGTTTGGACCATCATTAGACCCTAAAACCTACTTCAAATATAATTCACAAACTTAAACCGGGCTAAGAAATCAGTAAGGCATAAAAAATTTACAAAAAACAAAAATCAACAAAAATCAAAAGTAAGGCTTTAGCAAGGCATATTTTTTTCAAAAATTAAAAAAAAAAAAAAAAAAAATGGAGTTAGGACCATCATTAGACCCTAAAAACTACTGTAAATATAATGCACATACTTAAACAGGGCTAAAAGAGCAGTAAGGCACAAAAAATGACAAAAAACAAAAATCACTCAAAATCAAAAATAAGGCTATAGCAAAGTATATTTTTTCAAAAATTTTCAAAAAAAAAAAATATTGAGTTAGGACCATCATTAGACCCTAAAACCTACTGCAAATATAATGTACAAACTTAAACAGGGCTAAGAAATCAGTAAGGCATAAAAAATTACAAAAAACAAAAATCAACAAAAATCAAAAATAAGGCTATAGCAAGGCAAATTTTTTCAAAAATGTTCAAAAAAAAAATAAATGGAGTTAGGACCATCATTAGACCCTAAAACCTACTGCAAATATAATGCACATACTTAAACAGGTTTAAGAAAGCAGTAAGGCACAAAAAATGATAAAAAACAAAAATCAGCAAAAATCAAAAGTAAGGCTATAGCAAGGCATATTTTTTTTTTAAATTTTCAAAAAAAAAATAAATGGAGTTTAAGTATGTGCATTATATTTACAGTAGTTTTTTAGGGTCTAATGATGGTCCTAACTCAATTTTTTTTTTTTTTTTTGTAATTTTTTGAAAAAAATATACCTTGATATAGCCTTATCTTTGATTTTTGTTGATTTTTTGTTTTTTGTAAATTTTTATGCCTTACTGATTTCTTAGCCCTGTTTAAGTATGTGCATTATATTTGCAACAGTTTTTAGGGTCTAATGATGGTCCTCACTCAATTTTTTTTTTTTTTGAAAATTTTTGAAAAAATATGCCTTGCTATAGCCTTATTTTTGATTTTGAGTGATTTTTGTTTTTTGTCATTTTTTGTGCCTTACTGCTCTTTTAGCCCTGTTTAAGTATGTGCATTATACTTACAGTAGTTTTTAGGGTCTAATGATGGTCCTAACTCCATTTTTTTTTTTTTTTTTTCATTTTTGAAAAAAATATGCCTTGCTAAAGCCTTACTTTTGATTTTTGTTGATTTTTGTTTTTTGTAAATTTTTTATGCCATACTGATTTCTTAGCCCGGTTTAAGTTTGTGAATTATATTTGAAGTAGGTTTTAGGGTCTAATGATGGTCCTAACTCAATTTTTTTTTTTGAAAATTTTTTTAAAAAATGTGCCTTGATAAAGCCTTACTTTTGATTTTCTGGTGATTTTTGTTTTTTGTCATTTTTTGTGCCTTACTGCTTTCTTAGCCCTGTTTAAGTATGTGCAATATATTTGCAGAAGTTTTTAGGGTCTAATGATGGTCCTAACTCAATTTTTTTTTTCGAAAATTTTTGAAAAAATATGCCTTGCTTTAGCCTTACTTTTGATTTTTGTGATTTTTGTTTTTTGTCATTTTTTGTGCCTTACTGCTTTCTTAGCCCTGTTTAAGTATGTGCATTATAATTTCAGTAGTTTTTAGGGTCTAATGATGGTCCTGACTCAATTTTTTTTTTTTTGAAATTTTTGAAAAAAATATGCCTTGCTATAGCCTTACTTTTGATTTTTGTTGATTTTTTTTTTTTTTGTAAATTTTTTATGCCTTACTGATTTCTTAGTCCTGTTTAAGTTTGTGCATTATATTTGAAGTAGGTTTTAGG